>NW_008355789.1:6689786-6747582 GCF_000622305.1 Nannospalax galili
ACAGAGAGACAGGGAGACAGAGACAGAGAGACAGAGACAGAGATGATGGAGACAGAGACAGCGAGAGAGAGACAGAGAGACAGGGACAGAGAAACTGACTCTGACCCTTAGGGTGATGACAAGTCAGGATTTTTCCCAACTTAAAAAATGCTGATCCCTCATCTACGACCCTCTAAGTGACCCTAATGAAAGTCATCAGGTCATCAAGAAAGAAATAAACAAAGCCAGGAAAGTAGAAGGTGTGGGGGGGGGGGGGGAAAGGGGAACAAGACAGAGTAGCGGGGGATGAATAAGATAAAAATACTTTCTACAGATAAGAAAAAGCCATAATGAAGTCATTACATATAGTTAACATATGCTGATAAATTAATACTTTAAAAAGCTTTATTGTTCAAAGTTTTGAGTTGGAAAACATTTCAAAATCTGGGCTGTCATGTTAGTGAACACTGGGTGTGTCATGTTAGTAAACTCTGGGCATGTCATGTTAGTGACCTCAACTTTTTCTCATAGTCCTTATCTTCTCGTGAATATTCACATGAAATGTGTAAGGGGTAAATACACAAACTGACAGACTGAGCTCAGTGTGGTTCAAGCATAAAATTTCCCTCCAGGACCCTCCGTAGGCAAGTTGTTCCTCGCTCCTTAATGGAATCTAAGAAAGTCTCTCAATTTTTTTCCAGTCTAACTAGAAATCTTCATTTTCAGGATCACTGTAGTTTCAATAATGAAGACGCTAGTTCAGTGTCGATCGCATGAGGCAGCGCTCATCCAAATTAAAGCTTCTCCCACTCCTGATCTGAACTGAGAAGTGGGGGAGGGGGGGCATGGTGACAGGTCACCTTCCCTTTCCTTCATTCTGAATCTATACTGCCGGACAGCAGGGTAGGATCTGAAAAAGTTGGAGGAGCTGAAGGGACTCAGAAGGCCACGCCAAGGAACTATGGAGTTCAGGCTAACTTTCTCACAAGTGCCTGTGGGCTTCATGGGAGAGTCCCCAAGGAAGGGTGTTTGACAAAATCCCCAGCCCTTGAGTGAAACCTGGCTGTTTACAACTCCAACCCGGAACTAAGAGGCTTTGGAGGTCACTCCTGGCTCACGTCACCCTTTTTAGGTGGCTTGATGCTGGCTCCACTCAGCAGTCAGGAAGTACTACCATCTTCCCAAGTGGAGGCTACTGACCACTGAGCTGCTTCCACTCCTTCCACTCTGCTGACTCGGGGCTACAGACCCATAGACTTGCACCCTAATTTGTATGTGCCCCAAACTCCAGAGGATACCTGCCCAGTTCTCAGGATGAATCTGTTAGAGGTCCCTTCTCAACTAAGTGAAGGAGACTTCAAGAAGGAATTTCTGGAGCTGAAGTGATGGTTAAGCAGTTAAGAATGCTCACTGCTCTTCTAGAGAACCCAAGTTCCATTCCCAGCTTCCACGCTGGGCAGCTCACAACTGCACGTAGCTGCAGCCCCAGGGGATAAGACACCGTCTTCTGGCCTCTGCAGGCACTTGCATGCATGTGGCATACATACAGATACAGATAAAACTAAATCTAAGGGGAAAAACAAACAAGCCTCGTAGAGGTACACAGAACACTTCACACTGGAACAGCTCTCCAGAAACATCTTTGTCAGAACCCTGACTTCCAATCCTTCCCTGGAAGTGGGTGTGGACTAAGTGCAAAATCCTCTCCTCTGTGCCAGTCACTGGAATGTGAGAACTGGGCACCTAAAAAACTAAAATAGACTTGTGTACCAGTTAAAGTCCTGTCATATACGCCCCAGGATATATATACAGATCATGTGTCCGCTGCATTGCTAAACTTCCCTTGAGTCAAGTATGTGTCACCTTCAACACAGTATCTCAAAATACAGGCCTTGGGGAAGCCCAGTCAGCACCAAGACTGTAACAGAGCGTAGTAAGGACCTGGGCAGCCATGGGAAGTCTCTGTTTTCTAAAAGGAGAGCAGTGGAATTCCTCTGCTAACACTAGAGAACTGCAGTGACTTCAGGCAGCTGTGGCCAGAGCTGGGCTCTTCCTTATATCGTTCTGAACAGCAGCTGTCAAGACACAGAGAACCTTTGTTCTCTCCACCCTCCCCAACCTTTATGTCAAATGCCCCAATACAACTCCTATTCTTGCAATTCTTTTCTAGATGAAATTAGTATTCCATGTGACATGTTTAATTACAGATTAAGCAGCATGTTTAATCTCCTTAATATATGCCCCAGGACTCAAATGCAGATTAATAAAAGCTACATGAAACCCAGTAACCCCTTTAGCTTCCTTTTTAAACAAAACTTGAGGTCTTCGGTGAACACTGCTAATTGCGAGCCGGGGTCTGTCTATGGACTTGACTTGTGAGCACCCCATTCTCGCGCATACCCCTCGGCAGAGGTCAGACCAACAATGCCAAATATACACCAAAAAATGCAATACAGTCAACTACAAACTGGCTCTACTGCAGAAGTTTGTTTCTAAGTCAATGGCTCTCATTTGCCTGGGGAAATTTTTGTCTAAACTGTGATTGTACCCATCATCCAGACCACAAGGGCTACCATCGAGACAGCCCTGAGCCAGCAACAGCTCAGAGTCCTAACCTCTGACATAGTCACCTGCCAAGAAGAAACAGGGAGTTTCTTTTGCTTTCCCAGAGTACAGAACACACCTAGGAGAGACTCCTCAGGAGGAAAACTGTCTTCGGGGACCCCCTGGCACACCCCAGCCGCCTCCTGCTGCCCCCCTGCCTCCTCCACCACTACACTATCCTCCCTGCTCTGACGTTGCCTATGAAAACATTTTCGGTACAAAACCACCCTCTTCCCACTGTCCCTTCCATTCCCAAACTAAAAGTAACAATCCCCTCAGAAAAGCCAAATCTCACCCAGAAGCCATAGGTGGACTAATCCAGTGTAACTTGGAGTACCCTGCAGTGGACACAGCTCACCTCAACCATTGAACCAAGGCCTCCCCTTACAAAAACCACAATCAGGGCTGGGGGTGGAGCTCAGCGGCAAAGCACTCACATACCATGCACAAGGCTCTGGGTTCACCCTCAGCTCTGTCCCTCCCCACAAAAAATTCAGAATTAAAATGAATTTTTAGTAATGTTCAAGTCAAAAAGAGAGAAAAAAAGCCTCATTCTCTGTGAATCGAAACTTACTCAGGGGGCAAATCACTATTTCATGCTGTCAGCTCCCTAATGGGGCTTTGCTTATTAAACAGCTCTTTATTCCTCCAAACTCACAGGTTTCAAAGGGGAAGAAAAAGGCCTGTTCTCTTGTTCTTCCACAATCCGACTTCAACTTGGAAGACTCATCTGGTGGGCACGTTATACACACCTGCGTGGACAGGGGCACACACACACATTCTGAGTGAAGAATGAAAATTGAACCAGAGGGAAGGGGACCACAATGGCCACTGTTCACCACAAGAAGGCAACGAGACAAGCTTAACTCGGAGCCCCGACTCGGCTACGTGGAACCCACCACTCAAGCCATTTATCCTCAAGACAGGCTTAGCTCAGGTAAAACCTATGTAACTTGATACCTTCTGGAGAAGCCACAGATCAACATTACATCAGTGATCTGTTTCATGTAGCATGATAAAGATGGCCCATGGGTAAAGATGCTTGTCTCCAAACCCAAAAATATGTCGTCAATCTACAGGACCCGCCCGCCCGGTAGAAAGAAAGAACCAACCCCACAAGTGGTCCTCTGACCTCCACACACACCCATGGTGTGCACACATGCACACACGGAAAAGCTTTTAGCAAGTTTATTTCCTTTTATTAAGTATTTATTCATATCTACATTCATCCCAATTATTATATTTTTTATTTCAACAGATAATAAATAAACACTAAATGAATTTTTAAGAATAAGAATTAGCAATGTTTAGCTGTACGTGGTGTAATACCACGTACACCTGTAATACCAGTGATTGGGCATCCTGAGCCAGGAAAATCATGAGTTTGAGACCAACCTGGACTACATAATGAAACTATCTCAAAAAATTTTAAATACACACATATTTAAAAATAATTATGGCACAGACAACAGGAAGTGATGGCTGTGCGTGGCATGTGACATTAACAAAGACGTCACGTGGTCCCTGTGGAAGACTGCAGTAAATCCCAGAACAGTGTCTCTTTCAAACCAAACATGTCCTTGGTGTTCCTGCTTAGTGGGATCATGCCCCTACCTGGTGCTTTCCATTCCCAGGGCTACTGCCTACATCAGCCTTCCTCCATCTCATGCAGACCACAGCTTCCTCAACAGCTCACCTTAGCTGGTCCTAGAGAGGCACACAGCTGTCACAGCATGAAGCTGTCAGGCCTTCATCTGGATCCTCCCTCTTCCTACTGGGTTCCTCCCCACACAGCGTCCCAAGGTCTCTGCAGACTCAGCCACCACAGGCCTCAGACACAGTACAGACACACTATTGGTACTGTTAGCTTTGGACTCAGCTGACCTTGACATTACCCAAGGTGAGTACTGCTTCTATTTCACTCCCAACATGGAACAGTGCCTGGTGCCCTGCGGCTTCTCATGGGCTCCCAATCACCCTGGGTTCAAGCTCCAATGGGCACCTGGATAACTGGCCCCTCTCCTCTGAAACCTTCTCTTATAGTGATAATCTCTGCCAAAATCCATGCCCTTCCTAGAAGCCTGTCCCATTTTCTCATGTTCTTTGTCACATTATTTGGAGAATGTGCACCTATGCACACGTGCATGCATGTCACAGTACACGTATCAAGATCAGAGGGCAACATGTGGAAGTTGATTCTCTCTTTTCACTATATGGGTTCTGGGGATCAAACTCAGTTTGTCTGGTCTGGTGGGCATCAAGCATCATTACCCAGTGTCATCTCACTGTCCCTTTTCTTCTATTTTTAAAAGCATTATTGTAATATAATTCACACAGTAGAAAACTCACTGGTGGAAAGTACACTACTCAAAGGCCTTACGCCATCCACAAGCTGTGTAACAATCACCACTATCCGATCTAATTCCAGAACATTTTCACTGCCTCAGAAAAGAACCCCAAATCCACTGGCAGCCAGTTCCATTTCCCCACCCAGTCCCACCCCAAGAGTCTCTAAACCAGAAATCTGCTTTCTGTCTCTCTAGACACTGCACACACAGGGTCATATTGTGCACGGTCTGTGTCTGGCTTCTTTTGCTTCATGTTTTCGAGGCTCATCCATGTTCACGGCCCACATCGACACTTCATTCCCCATTCCTTATTTCCCACCACTGTGAGGATAAACACACTACAGCTATTCACTAAGTGGGGTCAGCCACATCGTTTCCGTATTTTGGGTGCTATGAACAATGCTAACTATGAATACTCATGTACAAGTCTTTGCATGTATGTGTGAAAACGTGCATTTTCATTTTTCTTTTTTTTTGAGACAGGATCTCTCTGTAGCCCCCGCTGTCCTGGAACTCACTATGTAGACCAGGCTGGCCTTGAACTCACAGAGATCCGCCTGCCTCTGCCTCCTGAGTGCTGGGATTAAAGGCATGCGCCACCATGCCCAGCTAACATTTTTCTTAAGCATAAACTTAACGGTGGAACTGCTGAATCATAAAGTAACTTTTTTTTTGAGACAGGGTCTCACTTTGTAGCCCCAGCTTGCCTGGAAGTTACTACATAGGTCAGGCTGGCCTTGAACCTACAAATCAGGCTTCTGCCTCCTGAGTGCTGGAACTGGAGGCCTGTAACACCACACCCGGTGGTAACTTCACTTTAACTTTCTGGAAAACGCACACCATCTCCCAACAAGGCTGCACCACTGTGTATTTCCAAGTGTTTGAGAGCCTGTCTCTCAAAGCTCCCAACATTAAACACCTAACATTAAACATCTGCCCTTCTAATTACAGCCATCCTAGTGGACATAAAATGGTACCTAACCCAGGGCTGGAGAGATGGCTCAGCAGTTCAGAGCACTGGCTGCTCTTGCAGAAGACCTAGGTTCAAATCCCAGCACCCACATGGTGGCTAACAACTGTCCATAACTCCAGCTCCAGGGGATTCAACACCCTCTTTTGACCTCCATGGGCAGTACACAACAGGGAAGCATTTACACATATGCAGGGAATACAATCATACACATAAAATAAAAATAATAAATAAAATATTTTAAAATGTTACCTCACCAAAGTTTTAGTTTGCAGTTCCCTAGTGGATATTGAGCATCTTTTTGAATACTTAATTGGACATATGTGTAGAAATGTCTATTCAATAATCACTGCTCATTTTAAATGGATGAATGGCACTAAACATGTTCTGGATACAAATCCTTATCAGATAAAGGCTGGAGCTTACCTTCTCCCATAGTCTCCTTCTTATAAAGTCTTCCTGTCACCAAGTGGGGCACCATTTCTAAATCCCAACCCTGGGCACAAGGTCCTCTTATCTCCCAATAAATTTCCTTAATTCCAACTTCTATACACCTAGATCCCAGGTAATACTATGCTCCACAAACCAACTGTACTGTCCTCCCACTAGGTGGGTCTGGGAGTTTGAATGAGAATGTCCCCCATAGGCTTTAAGTATCTTAACACTTGGCCCCCAGTTTGTGGCGCTGTTTGGTGAGGGTCATGGAGCCTTGAAGGGGTATGGCCATGTCAGAAGAAGCAAGTCACTGGGGGTGGGCTTTGAGATTCCTTAAGACTTGCTGTATTTCTGGCTTCCCTCTGCGTCCTGTGCCTGCTTGAAGATGTGAGTGCTTAGCTGTCTGCTCTGGCCACCTCTGCCACCATGCTTCCCCACTGTGATGGACTCTGCCTCTGGAACTGTAAGACACAAAAACTCTTTCTTCTCTAAGTGGCCTTGGTCACGGTGTTTTATCACAGCAAAATGAAAGTAACTAATATAGTGGGGGTTCCAAAGTACTGACTGCTGGTCTAGAATACAACTTCCTCTGCCATAATATCCTATCCATCCCCAACCCTGAGGTTCCCTCATCGCACTGAACCTACACCAAGCCTTAACACAACTCACCTGTTCCTGAACACGAGCCCACTGTTCCATCAAACCTGAGGTGCTAGTGACAGCACATCATTTCATGTGCCAAGAAAAAAAAGTGGCCAATATGTGTTTTTATTATTACAAGATGCCTCAATTTCAGAAATACTAAAATATATGGGGGTGATGTATCTTTTAAGTTGATGAGAAACAGTAGTTTTAGACAACAGCTCTGTATGACTGGTGTACTATCCCCATTTCACAGATGAGGCTCAACAGTTAGATAATCTGCCACAGGTCACAAAGTCGCCAGGCTAGAAAAACTAGGGTCTGAAGCAAGTCAAATGACTCCAGAAAAAATACACTTGATTTGCTCTTTATGTTAATAGCAAAGTTTAAAGCCTACACTAGTTTTTTGTTTTTATTTTTTAAATCCTGTTACCCCTTTGAAATAAGTCAGTCATTCACCACCTAGGAGACACAGCTCTGGGTGTGTCTGTCAGTGTGTTTCCAGAGAGTAACTGGGGGTGGAGGGAGCACACACCTTGAATGTGGGTGGCACCACCCCAAGAATAAAGAACAAAGGCAACAGTGAGCGAAGTGCCAATGTCCATCTCTCTCTGGCTCCTGACTGAGGATGCACCATGACCAGTGCCTGGCCTCCTGCTGCCTTCCCATCATGACAGACTCCTTCTTCTCTTAAACTGCTTCTAGCACATCTTTTCACAACCATAAGAAAAGTAACTAATACTATGGCTACTGACAAATAGAAAAGGCAAGCAAGGGTTTTCAAAGTCAAATGCCATTTATACAGTCAGAATAAATGCCCAAGAATGTCAATGTAAAAAAAAAAAATACAAGAACGGAGGGTGTCGCTCAAGCACTTGCCTATCACGTAAGCTGGGCTCCATCCGTTGCACACTCAAAAAAAATTTAAATATAAAAACAGATCAGCTTTGATCCAACAAGTTCACTTCTAGAAATTTATGCTACATGTGTATGTATGAAAACTGTCATGTACAAGTCATTTGATAATGAATTACCTATTCATTTCATTTCTAATTTCAAAGACTGAAAACACTTTAAAATGTTTTTCAACATATGCTGAGTTAAACTACAAAATACAGGATCAATCCAACCTTGATGGGGAGGGGAGAGGGGAAAGGAAAAAAGCACTTTGGGGGGCGGGGGGCATAACTCCAAGGCAGAGTGCTTGCTTGGCATGTATGAGGCCCTGGGTCTCACTGTCATGGTGCCCAGCATCACAAACAAAACAAGTTAAGAATGACTTCATGTACTACTACAGAGTAATCTACAAGATATGTAGCTAAATATTTCTGGAAAGATACACAAGAAACTGATTAACTTCCATTAATGTGGAAAGAACAGGGGACATGGGTAGGAGGGAATTTTTCTTTAAGCTTTCGAAATTTGAAACATGTGAACGAGAAAGGGAACACAAGAGTTTTCAAAGACTCAGACAGATTAACTATAAACTCTTTGGAAATAAAAGCTAGGTTCAGTCCCAGCTGCAGATAAGGAAACCTCTTTCTTGGCTTTTAGCTATAAACGAAGAATTTGTTTTTTATGATCAAGATTTTTTTCCAGCTCTGTAATTTTGTTGTGACATATTTAGCTTATACAATGTGTCAAATATAATTTGTAGGTGGTAAAGAATTTGAGTTTGTGATATACAAAAAGAATGTCAGATTTTAACTCAGGAAGTTTTGCCAAGAAGTCTACTTTCTGGCCACATGATTTACAGTCAATCCCCCATTACTGGCATCCAGGTTAATGGCTTGTAAAGTTGAAATGATTGCTACTTGCAAAAGTTTGTTTTAAAAAAAAAACTGAAATATGACAAGGGAAAGCGGGGAATTTGTATGTAAAAATTAAATTACCGCACAGGCTCCCCCTTCAGGTTTTATGGAGTAAGTTCGGGAAAAAGCATGAACCCCACTGACCAGAACACACTGCTTTAATTGCTATATTTATTGCCTTCACTATGTTATTCAATCTCTTAAAGTTCAATTTCCTCACCAATAAAATGGATGTAATGATACTTATCTGAAGGGGCTGTTGTGGAGGCTAATGGTGCTGTCATATGTTATATGTTATATGCTCAGTGTACTGCTTGGCTCAGCACGCTCAATACTTGCTTCTCTTCCCCCCTTCCAAACTCAGAAGGAAAGGCTGTCACACGTGCAGGTAGGGGCCAAGCACTCCTAGCTGTCACTTTTGCTGCTGGGGACTCTGGGTCCCCACCACTGCCCCCCACCCCACCCACTGCCACCCCCGAACAGCCTGAGCTTCATTTCATATCTCTTCTAGAACAAAGAAAGGTCTGTAGGTATGATGCTAGAAGCCACATTCTACTAAGATGTGAAGCTTCCTCAGGTTGGCTTATCAGAACCTCATCAGTCTACAAATACCAGAATCTACAATATTGGTGCCACCCCACTGAATCAGGAGCCAAGGACCAAAACCCAGGTTGACACAAAGCTTGCAGGTTCAACAAAGAAACACGGACATGTCAACAAGTAAACACTGACTTGTCAAGGGGGCTGTAACTGAAGGTGAAGGAAAGGGAATGACAATAAATGTGAACAGAGGCAAGTGTACAAGACGGCCAGAAGGTGGCCCCACCACGAGCCACTGAGAGAAGCCAGATCAAGTGAGAGACGGCACCTGCCACTCAGGGGCTCACTGCAGAGGGAAGCTGAGCTAAAGGTAAGGCCCTGTGCAGCACGTGTGACAGTAGGGCAGCATAGTTACATGTGAACAAATCAGAGCCCTTAACTAGTTCCTCAGTTAGCCATCCTTGTAGGCCACAGTGAGAACTCTGCATTTTATTCCAAGTGAAATAAAGTCACTACAGGGTTTAAAGCAAGACAGAAGTGTTTTGTCTTTTGTACCAAAGGCAACACTGGATGCTGTGTGTAGGGAGACTGGGTCATGAGGGTGGTCAAAGGTAAGTAGAGAGATGACGTCAGAAGCTAGAGTGATAAATCATGAAGGGCAAATGGCTTCCTGACTAGGGCTGGCAAGCAGATAGATCAGAATGGTACCCCACATGCTGACGAAAAGGTTGTGAATTTAGGGACGGTCAGAAGAGACTCAGATGATAGGTACTATCCATCTACCAAGCTATAACCAGCAGCAGGAGTAGGGTTGGGAAGAGAACAGAGGTGAGGCTGGAGAGTAGTTCTGTCCAGTGCTCTTCTCACAGTCATTACACACTGAGGAGACTTGAGTCCATAGTTCACGGAAAAGAGCCCTGGGAGAAGCAGCAGAAAGATGGACCAGAGTCCTAAGATCAGATCAAAAGAAAACCAGGGCTGAGTTCTGGGCTCAGGACACTCCAGTGTGGAGATGCAGGAAAATGCGCATCAGGTAAGGAACGGGAAGGCAAGGAACAGAAAACAGTAGCTTGATGGGTTAAAGGCACTTGCCACCGAGCATGAGGACCTGAGCTCAATTTCCCATCCCACATGGTGGAAGGAGAAAACCGACTCCTGAAAGTTATCCTCTGATGTTCACAAGCACATCATGGCAGGTACATGTACCTGTGTGCCTCCAAGCACAGGAACGAACCAGTCAATAAATAAGAAAAACATTTAATTTTATGTATATGTAGGTACACCCATGTATTCAGTGCCTATAGAAGTCAGAAGAGGGCACTGAATTCCCTGGAACTGGAGTCATGGATGGTTGTTAGCCACCATGTTGGTGTGGAGAACTGAACCCAGATCCTCTGCCAGAGCTGCCAGTGCCCTTAACCACCAAGTCACCTCTCCAGCATCCAAAAAAAAAAAAAAGTTTTCAGGAAAAGAAAATGGTATCCAGGAGGCCAAAAGAATAAAATATCTCACAAAGTTGAGAAAGATAAACAGGTGCTCCCAGCAGTCTCATCAGGAACAGCGACGGAAACACTTCCGCGGCATCTGCTATTCGCCGTACACAGGCAGGGAAACTGGGAACAGAGATGAAATGAGATGATGTGCAACTTACCAAACAGGACCAAAAGAAGATGCTAATAACAAAGACATCAGAACAGCAAGAATGAACCAGGACTGCCCCAGATCCCAGGCACACGGAGCTGTGGTCACCCGGGGTTGGGCACACGGAGCTGCGGTCACCCCGGGCTGGACACACGGAGCTGCGGTCACCCCGGGCTGGACACACGGAGCTGCGGTCACCCCGGGCTGGACACACGGAGCTGCGGTCACCCCGGGCTGGACACACGGAGCTGCGGTCACCCCGGGCTGGACACACGGAGCTGCGGTCACCCCGGGCTGGACACACGGAGCTGCGGTCACCCCGGGCTGGACACACGGAGCTGCGGTCACCCCGGGCTGGACACACGGAGCTGCGGTCACCCCGGGCTGGACACACGGAGCTGCGGTCACCCCGGGCTGGACACACGGAGCTGCGGTCACCCCGGGCTGGACACACGGAGCTGCGGTCACCCCGGGCTGGACACACGGAGCTGCGGTCACCCGGGGTTGGGCACACGGAGCTGCGGTCACCCTGGACTGGACACACGGTGCTGCGGTCACCCGCGCTAAGCACCCTCTGAGTCCCGGAAGGAGTTCGTCACTTGTTGTCCCTCTCTTCTCCCACACTGACTGCTGCTTTCCTTCCAGCCGTGCCCTGCACGGTGGACAGACAGGCTTCTGCACTTGCTGCCTGAGGGTCCCTCACGAGCCCCCACAGACGCAACCAAAGCAGCCTGGATCGTCATACCACTCTGTATTTCTCTCAAGGTTTTACAGCAAAAAATGTTTCATTGGTTTAAAAACCGCTTTAATTTTAAAAACATAAATTATATTTGAAAATTATTTCAGTAATTATTTTCAAATGTGTAATTTCACAGGAACACGGCCAGGAATGAAGGAAAGCAACACTACATTTCCAAACAAATGACCGCCCCGGCAGCTGAGGTACTGTGCGGCACTCAGGGCAGTGTCCCTGGCCCTATAAACGACAGGCTAAATGAACTAGAGCACATCCGTCACAGCACAGCAAACAGCCATTGGATGGAGTAAGCCGAGGAGCTGCAGTGATGGCTCAGGGAGTGAAGGGCCTACTGCCCAAGGATGAGGGCCAGACAGAGGCGAGGGAATCTCCAGGCTCACTGTCCAGCCAAGAAAGGTCAGCTCCAGGTTCACTGAAAGAGCCTGTCTAAAAAAAAACAGAATTCCTAAATAAGAATGAAACTGGTGTGGACAGTTCTGTAACTTGAACTTACATTTTAGTAGAGATGACACACAAACAGAAAGAATAGAAACAGCCAGGTGTGGGGACGCACACCTTTAATCCCCGGACTTGGACTTGGGAGGCGGAGGCAGGGGGGAGGCAGGGGGGAGGCAGGGGGGACCTCTGTTGAATTCAAGGTCAGCCTGGTCAATTTAGTGAAAAACAAATGCCAGAGAGGGGGCGGGGTGGGGACCACTTCTTGAAATACATGCAACAAAGCACCAAAGCAGACACATGTGGGTAGGTAGAGATCAGAGAGCAGAAAAGGTTTGTTGCTTTTACAAATTATACTGTCAAATATTAAAGCTGTGAGTTAGTGTAATTAAACTTTGTAAACAGCTTTATGATGTCTACACCACTATCTTATTTCCCTAATAATAAGAATAAAATTCTCACAGTTATCATCTCAAAATGGAAAAAGAAGAGGACGTTCACACCAGTTTCACCCCAAACCACATGTGCCGAGGCCAGGCCAGTATTTCTCAGAAAGCGGCTGGACCTATTTCAAGGGAGGACCAGCCTTTACACGCTTCAGTCCTTAATCTCATACAGCCACTGGCAAATTGTAACTGTTTTTATTAAAGTCTTTTCTGATAGCACATAAATTTAATTCAGACTAGATCACTGGACAAATTTAATTTTTTTTTAAGTGGAGACAGACATGACTACATTAAAAGGAACCACAAAAACGTTTGTCTTACAAAAATAACCAAGAATGTAGGTTTTAAAAAATCAAGAGCAAAATGACACACGTTCACAAAATTTAAGACCTTGCTCACACCATTTAAAGTCTCAAATTATAGTTTGCGTATGAGCTCCGCCTAATTTCATAGCACAAGAATGCCACATCAATTGTAAACCACATGAAGAGAAAGAAAACATGTAACTAAATTCTGAATCACATTTATACAAATATAACATAGGCCAGAGTCCATAACTACGATGACATTTAGTAAAAGTACTTTCACATGCTTATTAGCAACCTGGGGAGGACTGCTCACTTTGGGTTGGAACAGTGGCAAAGAATGCATACCCAACTCTAACCCTGGTGCCTGTCACTGTGACCTTATTTGGAAATTGGGACTTGGCAGATATAATTAAGGAGCTCAAGGTGAGATCATTCTGGTGCTGAAGCCAAAGACTGCTATACTCATGAGAAAAAGGGAGAGATCTGAGGTACACAGAGACAAGACCCAGAGGAGACCACCACAGAAGACACAGGAGACAGGAATTCACGGGAACAGGCCAAGAACACCCAGAACTGCGCACAACCCAGAAAACAAGGAAGGCATGCAAGTGTCTGTCTTCTAGAGCTCAGAACCACCCGGCCCTGCCAACAAATTGGAGTTCTGGTCTCCTGAATGGAGAGAAAAAATTCCCATTCTTTAAGCCACCAAGTTTGTGAGCATTTGCCAGAGCAGCCCCAGGAAACTAATGTTCACCTATCAAACATGGCTATCCCACTGTTTTGTAGGTCATTTAAAAACCAGGAGGAATCCATGACAGAGAAACTCTTTTCCTCTTGCAAGCTATTGGAACAGAAACAGAATTGTCTCTCCAGAGCCCCTTACTACAGTGATCGACACACACAAAAATAACGTATTTGTTTTCATTTTCTAAACCAGAAAATCAGTTTACAAAAACACAAAATGTGAAAGTGTAAATACAGTAGAATGATTTTCAAGTTCTAATCATCTTAGAAAAGTCATGAAAATAAACTATTTGTTTCATAATGTATTAGAATACATCTCCAAAAAAGCAAAAAATTCCTAGGTCTGGGCACACAGCTTGGTAGCACAGCACCAGCCTGGCCTGAGCAAGGCCCTGGGCTCCATCCCCAGCACCATGCACACTCATGCACAAGAGCAACTGGCATAGGATAAAGCAGGTGTAGGTGTGGCCGGACCTACAGTACCAGCCAAGTACATACTGCTACTGGGGAGGTGAGACAGAAGGGCAGCACATCAAGACCCCATGTCAAAAACAAACATTTAATAAGTTAATTTTATTATTTCTTAATGTAGATTTTTCTTTAAAACAATAAACTGTCACTGTAGAGAAATCAGAAAAATCTTAAGAAAAATACTGTAAACCTCACTTTTAGAACCAAAGCCCTTCTTAGGTTTTCTCAACTTACAATGTGAAACCAGATGTCTATTTTCTGCCTTGCAAGCCCATTCCCTTTCTGAAATTGTTTAATTGAAGTTCATTGTTGAAGGCCTTTGTTTACAATCAAGACCACACAGAGATTACACACATCCATGAAGCTGAGAGTTTAAGATGGAAATTCTGATCTAATTCTAACATAAGCCTGATCATTGAAAGACACAGACGGGAACTACAAGGGGAGATGCGTTGTCCTGGGGGTTTCCAACAAGGTGTTTTCCCTTGCTCGTTTTGGGTCCTGGGCTGTTCTGGTCTATAATCATAATTTACATACCAACTAAGTCCTCAATTTAGAAGTAAGGTGTGCAGAAGTGCAGGAAAGCACTAACGATCAAAATATTAGCACATTTTATTCAAGTTTTGACTAATGATATTCCACTTTTCCTTTCATTGCATTTAAACACACACACACACACTCTCTCTCTCTCTCTGACATAAAACGTAGATGAAAAGTGACTCTTAACAGCTACCATGCAATGCCAAAGGCTAACATTATTAGAATGAAGGAAAGCTTGAAATTTTCTGGCAAATCCAGATCTCTGACTGCATTTTTAAATATTTTAAGTAGCCATGTTTTTGTTACAAACATGTTTCACTAACCGCAGATTAAATGTCTACACTAAAATTCTAGTTAAGTATGTTTATTTAAAATTACAAGGCCAGGCAATGGTGGCTTACCTTAAACCTGTCATCCAGCACTTGGGAGGCTGAGGCAGATGAATTGCTATGAGTTCGAGGACAGCCTGGGCTACATAGCAAGTTCCAAGTCAGCCTGTGCTTTGGAATGAGACTGTCTCAAAAACGAAACAACAACAACAAAAATTATACAATATCCTTACACATTAAATATGGGCCACACATAAGGACTTCCTCCTAAAGAAAACAACAGGGGGCTGGAAGCCTTCAGAGAAGATTCACAGTAGAAAAAAAACAGACAAGCATTGCCTCAGTCAGGGGCCAGAGTCAACCTCAATAGTCAAAGTGCATGGTGATTTGGACCTTGGATGCAACTATAAGAAGCAGCATTTCTGGGGTGAGTTTCATTTCCAAAGCACATAACCCTAGGTTTGTGTGAGAAAACCATAAGACATGTTCCAATAGAGGAGCATGCTACAAAATGCTCAGTGCTAAGGCTTATCGAAACCAAGGACAGGGGCCTGGAAAGATGGCTCAGCACTAAGAGCACTTACTGCTCCTCAAACCACCCAATTTCAGTTCCCAGAACCTACATGGCTGCTCCCAATCACCTGTAACTCCAGTTCCAGGGATCTAGCACCATCTTCTGCTTGGTGCGCACTACATGCATGCAGTGCACATACACACATGCAGGCAAAACACTCATACACATAAATTAAAAATAAATAAATCCTTAAAGAAAAAAAAAAGGAGAGGCTGGAGAGATGGCTCAGCAGTTAAGAGCACTGGCTGTTCTCGCAGAGGACCCAGCTTGGAATCCCAACACCCACATGGCATCTAACAACTGTCCATAACTCTCCAGTTCCAGGGGACCCGACAACCTCTTCTGTCCTCCATGGGCATTGCACAACACTGGTGCACATACATACATGCGGGCAAAATACTCATACACGTAAATTAAAAATAAATTCTTAAAAAAAGGGGAAACCCAGGCAGAAGGAGACAGTTACAATTGCTGTCCTGATGGGACCCCGGAACAGAAAAACACATTAGATAAAAACTAAATCCAAATAAAGCATGCACTTCAGTTAATAATAATGCATCGATAGCACCTGATCCTTTCTGACAAAGGATCAATGCAATGTAAGATGTTAACAGAGGAACTTGGTCTCAGATTCGTGGTTGTTTTGGGGTTTTCTGTAAGTATAAAGCTCTTCTTAATAATAATAGACTAACAATAACACCCCCCCAGTACTCGGGAGGCTGAGGCAGGATGATAGTAAGCTGGAGGTTAGCCAGGGCTACATAACATGACCCGTTTTCAAAAGTCAAGATCTGGAGAGACAGCACAATGACAGAGCATCTGCCTGTGGCAAGAACAGTATTTTTTAATTGCACAATAGTCATTTCTAGACAAATATTTGTTAAAGTTATAAATAAAACTTTTCTAACCATTCTTATGTTAATTTAAGAAAAAAAGCATCCAGGGGGCTGGAGAGATGGCTCAGCAGTTAAGAGCACTGACTGATCTTGCAGAGGACCCAGGTTTGATTCCCAGCACCCACATGGCAGCTACAAACCATCCTTAACTCCAGTTCCAGGGGAAACCAAAGCTCTCTTCTGACCTCTGCAGCATTGCACAACACAGGTGCACTCACTTACATGCAGGCAATACACTCATACATATAAAATTAAAAAATAATAATAAATAAAATATTTTTTTAAAAAAGAAGAAAAAAACATCCAGATCTGCTAAGTAGTTTCTTTCAGTGCTAAGATTAAATCTAGGTTTTGGGAGCACCCCAGGGCAAGATAAAGAGACTAGACTAACTCCTCCTCTTCAAGTAAACACTTGGTTTACGGTGACACAGGCGTGAAAACCGAAAGCCTCATAATCACATAGCTATTTATAAATAAGAGGTAAATTTAAACTTCAAAAACAGTAATTCTAAAGAGGAAACTTCTACAGCAGAAAGAATTCACAGTGGTATGTCAGAAACTCAATTGAGTTTCTTCCACCATCACGGACTAAACGTTCTGTCCCCAAACATGGGACTCTGTTTCCTTGTTTACACACTAGGCAAGTGATCCCAGCACCAAGTAATGACCAGAAGATGCTCAAAATTGGATAGCATATCACACATGACAAAAGGTGAAAGAGAGAGCAGGCGTAAGAGGACCGTAGAGCAGCAGTTAGCTACTCCAGTACGCTCGCTCGGCACTCACCAGGTCCTCATCTTCCACACAGAAGTGTTCTGATGGACCAATCATGCCACCCTCTCTCATTAAGGGAACCTTAATAAACTTTGCACTGTAATTCATCAAAAGCAGAGTTCTAAATGTTAATCATCATTGGCGATTAACAAAATAAAAAAAAAAAAAAAACTCCCTTGCCCTCAAGGTCCCTCAGTTTCATAGGAGACGGAGAAAGGAAACAAATACAGATGCCATCAATGACCAAAGGGATAGAAGGGAGCGTGTGGCTTGAGTTACTGTAGGGTTAGCATCTATGTGTGTGGACTACCATTTGCTAATGGGGAGAGGAGTTCTAGCCTAATCATTAAGAGAATGGGGAAGAGAACTCAAAATGTAAGCAAGGTATGCAATCCCAACAAGCCCGTAATCCCAACAGCATTCAAAGTCATCCTTGCTACACAGAGAGATGGAGGACAGCCTGGACTACAGGACACCCTATCTCAAACAAAGTGGAAAGTAAACTTCTTACTGGAAACAAATGAGAGACAAACCTGTAAAGATGTAGGATATCTTTAATAAATTCCACTCTGTTATTTGGGGAAGAAAATTCATAGTAAATTTTTTAAAGGTCTATTTTAAAAGGTAAGAGAATTCAGTCCTTTAGATCTCCTTCTACAAAAACAAATCACCAGAAACAAACCTTTTAAGCGTAAGATAACAAACATAATAACCACATTTCTGAAGGAGACTGAAGCCCTTCTCAAGGTAGTGAGGACAACAAAGTCAACATTATCGTGATGCTTGTCCCTGCACTACAGCTCCACTTCTGAAAAGAAAGGAGAAGTCTCTCTGCAAACTCCTTAGGGCCTGGCATACCAACCTTGAAGACATTTTTGTTGAATGAATTAGTCACTGTTCCTAATAAATCCTACACGGATGTTTACTTTTAATACTCGAGTGCCCTTGGATGAACTGACACCTGTTTCACTGAGTGTGAAACCCTTCTCTTGCCACAGGGCCCCTGGGCCCAGCAAGGTGAGTCTCCACCCTATCTCCAGAGCTGTGATCACGCAGCTCAGACAGGCAGTGGAGCAGCTGAGATACCAAAAGGCTTCCTGAGGAAGACAGTATACAGTAAAAACAACATGAACACGAGCGTGTGTGTGTGTGTGTGTGTGTGTGTGTGTGTGTGTGTGTCAAAGTTCAATGTCAAGTGTCTTCCTCTATCACTCTCCGCCTTATTAATTTTATTTTATGTGTTTTGCCTGCATGTATATGTGTGTCCATATGTGCAATGCTGACAGAGGTCAGAAGAGGGCGTCAGATCCCCTGGAACTAGAGTTAGAAACAGTTGTTAGTCATCAGGTGGGTCCTGGGAACCAAACCCAGATCCTCTGCAAGAGCAGCCAGTGCTCTTAACAGCTGAGTCATCTCTCTAGCCCCTCTATTTTTTAAAGCAGAATCTCTTTTTAAAATTATTTTACTTTTATTTTATGTGTATGAGTGTATTGCCTGCATGTATGTAAGCACACCCATGTCATGCAATGCCCACCTTAATCAGAAGAGGGTGTCAGATCCCCTCGAACTGGAGTTATGGACAGTTGTTATCACCATGTGGATGCTAGGAATCAAACCTGGATCCTCTGCAAGATCTGCAAGTGCTCTTAACCACTGAGCCATCTCTCCAGCCCCTCCAACTTTTTTTTTTTTGTCTTTAAAGCAGGGTCTCTTACTGAACCTGGTGCTCACTAACTTCCTAGACTGGCTAGCCAGCAATCCCCAGAGATCGTACTTAGGTCCTCATGCTTACACAGCAAGCACTTCACCCACCAAGTCATCTCTTCAGCCCCAAGGTCTTTAACTTCTTATGGACACTACTCTTCTAGAAGACCCAACTTTGGTTCCCAATACCCATGTAAGGTGGCTAACAACCACCTATATATAACTCCAGCTACAGAGACTCTGATGCTCTCTTCTAGCCTCTGAGGGCACCTACACACAGAGATACACACAAACACATAAAAATAAATAACAAAAATTGAAAAAAGAAAGACCTTGTCCAAATCCAGGAGGTGAATGGCTGCCAGAACAGACTGGTTCTAAGTCTTCTTGCTCAATCCCATGACCTAAACCACATTACATTGGCAGCAAACCAAAGCGAGCAGGTGGGTGGTGCACAGGTATAATCTCAACACTCAGGAACAGAGCAGAAAGAATGCTCCAAGTTCATGGCCAGCCTGGTCTACACAAGAAGCTCTAGGGTAGCCAGGGCTATAGAATGAGATCTAGCCTCAATAGAAAAGAGGGCCGGGGGGCGAAGTGGAGAAGAAAATGCAGCACCATCCTTATTTTCTCCAGGTTTATGGAGTAAAATGTCCTTATTTCCTCAATCCTGCTCCCACACACCTCAGTCACTCCTGGCATGTGCAACGATGCCAAGCTGAAGCAGAGGGCTTCCTAGGCATGTGGACACAGCCTCCTGGTCTCCTCAGAGTGCAGATAACTGCATGCTAACTGCACGTAATGAAGGATTTCTCCTCCATGCCTTCTGAAGATGTTAACATATCTCAGTCTTGATACTCGATCAAAAGTCACGAGCCTCCTCAAGAGCTCTGTGGTAGAGAGAAGCAAAATCAGTTGTGTTTTCCAGGATTAAAAATATTTGTTAGATCAAAACAGCCAAAAACTTCTAAGATAAATTAGTTTAAAACAAAAACAAACAAAAACCACAACAGGATAAAAAACAATTAATTTCACCAACCACATCAAGATCTAAAATTTCAGACCTTTGGGAACAAGCAGCTATCAACCCAAAAGTGACATCAACAAAGCGGTGAAGTAAGAGGCCGATGCTACTAGACAATGTAACAACTACAGCTGCAGCTTTATCACAAGCTAATCCTCTACAGAATAAAGAATGATACCTGGAAAAAAGGCAGTGCAAAGAGTGCAAAGAGTACAGGTTTTCTTCCTGCATAATGCAGTGTTTATTTAGTTGTAGCACGGCCCATCCACCACACCCACAGAAAAGCCACACTCACTTGAAGTCATTTTACCTCTTGCTGTCTCTTCTGCTGTGAGTCTGCAGCTTGGTGCTGCATGCTGGTGGTCTGTTCATTGAGCAGAAGGCAACTGAGTGAAACACACAAGCCAAACCCCTCAGACCGGTAAAACCACAAGAGAGCAAGTTCTAGTTTTCCCATGTCCTAACAGATCTTTTAAAAGCTGTTTTCTTAACTGGCAATATACCTAGTGATTGCTTGCTTGTCTAGAGTCACCTGCTCGGTACCAAAAGCCAGAGGTCTGTTGACAATGGAGACTATACATTAACCAAAACGAGATTTTTTTTTAAGAGATTTCTTTATTTAAGCCTCTTTTATCTACTCTTTGGTTTAGCTAATTTCAATCTATAAACAAAATAAAAGCAGTAGACAGGTTTTTTTTCTTTGAGAAACTCATTTAGCAACTTTCAGAACTAAGGACTCCCTTCATCGATTTTACAGATCCCCTTGGCTAATTTTTCAGTACTTTGAAAAAAGGTTATGCAAAAATAAAAAATGATAAGAAATAAAAGCCCAGAGAAGAAACTTTTCTGAAAAGAAAAGTTACTGTCATTTTAAAAGCATAATTAGAAAAAAAAATGAAAGCACAAAATAAATTTCAAAATTCATTTTTCATATCCTTGACAATCAGTCACAAAAAAAAGTGTTATGTAAATAAAGTGCGAGGAAATCATGACCAAGAGCTAGCTTTTACATAACATAAGCAACATAAAGATAAAAAGTAGACTGCAAAAAGCAAGCATGCGTGCTTTTGAACCTTGGGGGACTGAGCAGCCCGATATGCCCGAGACCAATGCTTGTGTGCTCTCTCTGGTGAAAGGGTCAGGGAACAAGAAGGTGCCACTAACATCCTTCTTTCTTTACACGCAGACATTTAAAGAATGATCAAGGGGCTGGAGTACAGCTGGGCTGTAGGGTGCTCGCCTAGCATGGATGAAGCCCAGAGTCAGAGCCACACATGTGCATGTCTGCAATCCCCAACTCTCAAAGAGTAGAGAGTAGAGGCAGGAGGATCAGAAGTTCAAGGTTACATAGCAACTGGGCAATACATATTCAGCAAGTTGTAGAGACCAGCCTGAGCTACACAAGACTCTTTCTCGAAAACTTAAAAAGAAGTCCCTGCGCTGGGCAGGCCGCCGCCTAACCTGTTCTTCGTCATCCTGCTATGGGGTGAGTGAGCGTAGGGTGAGGACTGAGACGACCACTGCAGCCTGCCTATGGCCACTTTTAGCCTGGTTGGGGATGGGGTCCTTCTTCATGTAGCAAAGCTTGGATTCAATTCCCTTTCTACCACCCAGCTACTGCTGACCCAAATTTCCATCTCCAATTAAAAGTGACTTTCCTGCACTGCTGGCTTTCCTGCGTTTTCTTATGCAGCAGCCTGCCCCACCTCCCAGGTAAGCTCACCCTTGTTTGGAGGAAGCAGGTGGAGAGCACATCTAGAAATGTCTTAGGATCCTTCTGGACTCAATAATGCATTAGAAAGGTGTATTTGATGCATGTGTAACTATGAACAGTTACTGCATCCCTGGTACTGCATCCGGGATGAAGGCACACACTAACAGTGTTGTGAGCACTGATGAAAATGTTCAGAAGCTGGCATAACCGTGTTTCTACATTTTAGTGTGAGGAGCAGTGGTGGCAAGTTGCATTTATTAAATACTTAGGAAGAATCCTGGGACTGTTGTCCCCTCCCTCCGGTGCACTGTGGAGTACGTGGTAAGGCTTTGTTTTTTTCCCCTTTTGACTCTGCAGACAACTTCTGAGTTTTTTGGTGGTACTTGTAACACTTGTTTTGAGATCTTGCCACCACTGGACAGCTGTTTTTATTTTTGCATGCTAATTTGAGTATACTGGTGACTGTATCATCTTCTGTATTGAAATTTATGTACATACACTTAACACCTCACTATTGTTTTAGTTTGTGCAATTTCTATTTTGTCAGTGGGGGTGGTACATTCACCTGTGTGGGCACTTGTGTGGAGGGGGTGTCAAAGGTTGACACCAGAATGACTATCTCTCCTCACCTTAGTTTTTTGAGACAGGGTCCCCCTCAAAAAAAAAAAAATATCAGACAAACCTACAATATACAGAAGATTAATAACAGCAACATTAATTTTTTAAAAATTATGTTTATATGCGTGTGTGTATGTGTGTGTATACATGTACATGTACTCGAGCTAGAGTGCACATGTGTCAAAGGATAACCCTTGGGAATCAGTTCTCTCTTTTCCATATGGGGTCCTGGGACAGAGCTCAGGTTTTCATCAGGCTTAGCATTTACCTTTACCTGTTGAGCCACAGCAGCATTTAAGTGATAGAATAGTCTAGTTTCTTTTTTTTGTTTTTCTGTTGTATTTTTCAGTCAGGGTCTCCCTGTAGCCCCAACTGGCCTGGAACTCACTATGTAGACCAGACTGGCCTTGATCTCACTGAGGTCTACCTGCCTCTGCCTCCCAAGTGCTGATATAAAGGTTTGCACCACCACACCCCACTAGTTACTTGTTCTTTTAAGCTGTCACCTGCTATGTTTATGAAAAATAAACATAGCGTTAAGTACATGTTACAAGATTTTCAGATTTGTTTTGTTGGTGTTGTATTGAAGCCTTCTTTCTCTACGACTGTGCTCGGGTTCCATGTTGTGGGGTGATGAGGTCACTCTTATTACTATTCAAAGAAAGAAACTCTAAGTCATTTGAAAGAATTTAGGTATATGAATGGTTTCAGGAGTTTGCAGTCTTCAGTTTGAGGGAGCTAGTGGAGAAGGCTGGAAGACTTCAAGTGCGGCCATCCTCTCTCAGAGTGGAACACACTCCTGTGCCTCCCTCAGTCCTGCTCCATTCCATGACTGGGCAGTGTGTTAGGTAAGATAGTCCAATATTTTATACAAAAATTATCATTTTTTACAAACTAGAAGATACAATGGAAGACCATCATTCCTTTTGTACAGTGACAAACACAGGTCTGTCCTGGGGCTGAGGATGTTGCTTAGTTGTGTAGAATGCTTGTCTAGCATGCATGAAGCCCTGAGTCCTCCATCCCTAGCACTGCATAAACCAGGGTGTTGGCCCAGGTCTGCAATCCCAGGGGGGTGCAGGCAGGGGAATCAGAAATTCAGGGTCATCCTTGGTCACAAAAGGAGTTTAAGGCCAGTCTGTGCTACCTGAGGCCCTGAACCACCAAACTGAATTGAACCAAGGCACTAAAACAATAACAAAAATACAATGCTTCTCATAAACTTAAAAATTCTATAGCATCAATGTTAGGAAGTATAAAACTTCCATCAAGGCCAACACAGAAGAGTCAAATAAACAAGTATATTACTGAATTTGAAGGTACAAGTTCATAACTATGTCAGTTCAAAAAAGTTGATCAACAAACTTAATGCCATCTTCAAATAAAAACAAATTAATACTAGAAGGGTCAAAACAGACATCCCTGGAGCTGGAGGCATGGCTCAATGGATAAGAGCACTGACTGCTCTTACAGAGGACCTGGGTTCGGTTCCCAGCACTCACATGGCAGCTAACAACCACCTGCAACTTCAGTTCCATGGAATACAGCACCCTCTTTGGCCTCCATGGGCACCAGGCATGCATAGTGCTGGGCTTAGACAGTTGATCTTGCTGATGTAGTGTAAGCCATTTGGTAGATGAGTGAAACAAAGTTGAAGCAACTTCTCCATGGTCACAGTGCAAGGAACGGGCACAGCAAAGATGGGTTTGAGGTATATAAAAACAGGAAATTCTTTGTGTCTTAGTTTTTGTTTTCTGTTGCTATAATAAAATACTCTGACAAAAGCAGCTTAAGGGAAAAGGTTTGTTTTAGCTTGCACTTTAAGGCACATGATAGTGAGGTCAAAGCAGTAGGAGCTGGAAGCAACTGGTCACATCACGTCCACAGTCCAGAGAGCAGTGAATGCAAGCATGTCAGTGCTCAGCCTGCTTTCTTCTACAGTGCAGGAGCCCCTCCCCAGTGGTCCTGACTAAATTGGGTTTTCCCACATCAATGAAAGTAATCAAGATCCCTCCCGCGTGCCCAGAGGTGGATCTCCTAAGTGATTCTAGATTTTGTCATGTTGACAATTAACACTAAGCATCACACTTAGTAAACACACTTTACAATACTAAGCTCCAGTGTTCTAGATAAAACATGATATAATATATATAATCATTTAGAATGCTATCTAAATTTATTTAGAATATAAAAACATGGGGATGATCCAGGGAGAATGCAGACTGAGTTCATAGACCTATAGGCACTTATCATCTCATCCCCTGGCTTTATTCCACAGCCAGAAACAGCTGTCTTGGTCCCTTTTATTGAGAAGTCTCATCTGTAATCCACCTTCTGATGCTTTATGCTTACATTTCATACATGGGGGTGTGTTTCTGGGCCTTCTGTTTAGTCTGTTAGTCTTTTGCCTGTTCCTTTGTCGGTTGCATTCTGAATTTCAGAAATGGTAGGTAAGTCCCTCTTCTGTATCCTTTCAACAAAACTGAGAAACTGAGTCAACTCGTATATCGGATGCCCGCTGTGTGCCAGGAATGTTTCAGGTGCTGAGAAAGTAGCACTGAACAGCATAGACATTCTCTGGCACTTACTCACACATAAGTTTCTTGGATTGGCTTTGTTAAGTTATGTGGGAAAGCCAGTTGTGTTTCAGAGGTTTTAAGCTGGATGAGCGAAGGGAAAATTAACACTTTGACAGTGTCTCAGAATACTTTCACAGTATTACATTTTTCCTTTTGTAAAAGACATACTTTTTTTTCATAAGGTTTAGAGTTTATTGAATTTTCTTCAAGCTGTATTAACTGTTACTATTATAAATGGTATCTTTTATCTGTGTATTGAAGTGGTATTGATCGGGGCAGATTATACAGATTTTATATACAGAAACCTTGCTGAATTCTAATTCAATAATCTGTGTTTTCTGTTGTCTTTTCTGTGTAGTAACCTTATCAAATGATTTTTTTTCTGATTTTTATAACATTTCCTTTCTTACTATATGAAGTAGGACTCTTCAAGTATAATGTTAAACAGATATAGCAAATAGTTTCTGTTCTTCATTTTAAAGAGTTTTACTGTGAAAAGCTTGCTATGGGATTTTAGTTCCTTTAGGTCTATCAAGGAATTTCAAGATAAATGTGACTAATTTTAATGGTTTTTCTCTCTCATGATCAGATTATTTTTCCTTAGTCTGTTCATTAGATGAGTTAGATTTGCAATTTTAAAAGTCTGTGTACAGGCTGGAGAGATGGCTCAACAGTGCTCCTGCACAGGACCTGAATTTGGTTCCCATCGCCTCTGTTGGGTCGCTTATATCCTCCTGTAACTCCAGCTCTAGGGCGTCTTATGCCTCTGACTTCTGCAGGAACCTGCACTCAGGTGTGTACATACCCCCCCACAGACACACATATACATATAATTAAAAATAAATATTAAAAAAAGTTTTAATATTTATTTTTATTTTATGTGTATGAGTGTATCGCCTACATGTGTGTAATGTCGTGTAGTGCCTGTGGAGGTCGGAAGGTGTCAGATCCCCTGGATCTGGAGTTGTAGACAGTTGTTAGCTGTCATGTGGGTGCTGGGGATTGAACCTGGGTCCTCTGCAAGAGCAGCCAGTGCTCTCAACTGCTGAGCCATCTCCCCAGCTTCATAAAAATAAATCTTCTAAGTTTTTGTGCCTATTCTTGGATTTCTGGGACACACTGATCATAAAATATGTTCTTGTTTATGTATTCTACTTGTTAATATTTTTTTGTAAATTTTGTACGTGGTTATGTATGTGTACGTGTGTGCATGTGGGTGCTTTGGTGTGTATGGTAAATGGTGTGTGTGTGTGGTGTATGGTATGTGTATATGTATGCATGCAGGTGTTTATGTGTTTGCATGTGGTGTATCTTTGTATGTATGTGCCTGTGGGTGTTTTTGTTGAGGCCAGAGGTTGATGTTGAGTAAGTCCCTCTTCACCTTATTTTTTATTAATTTATTTTTATTTATTTTTTATACAGAAGGAAGAGTTTATCTGAGCTTATGGTTCCAGGAGTAGGAGTCCATAAGGGTGGAGGAGGCATGGTGAAGGAGGCGGCTAGAGCAGAGAGTCAAGTGATGACATTGTCCTGCAGGCACAGGAAGCAGAGAGTTCCACCTTATTTTTTGACACAGTGTCTCTCACTGAACTTGGAGCTTACCTATTAATAGGGCTAGTCTGGCTGGCCAACAAATTCCAGAAATCCTTCTGTCTCTGCTTCTGTGCTGGGATTACAGGTGTGTACCACCACCCCTGGTTCCTCCTGTGAGTGCTGATCCAGACCTAGGACCTCAGGCTTAGGTGGCAAGTGCTTTTCGAACTGATCCATCTACACAGCTCCTGCCAATATTTTGTATATGGTGTTTAAAAATCTATTTATTACTCAATTTGGCCAGTGATTTTTATTTTTTATAATATCCTTGTCTGATTTCGGTGATGAGATGTTACTGGCCTCATAAAGTGACTTGGGGAAATATTTCTCCCTTCTTGTTCTCTAGAGGGATTTTTGTGATGCTGGAGGTCCCCAAGCAGTGTCGTAGAGCCTGCATTTATAATCTGGAGACTGGTTTTATTGGGGTGAAATCTTGTTTTTCTCTTTTTATTTTTGAGAGAGATCTTGCTATGTTGGTGAAGTTTGTCTGAACTCCCAGGCTGAAGCAATCCTCCTGCCTCAGCCTCCCAAATGATGGGTCAACAGACTTATGCTGTTAATTTTCTTCATTTGCTGGTTCTGGGGCTTTCTAGTTTGATTTGATTTTTTAAAAAGGTCTTCCCCTGGTTTTAATTTTTTTTTAATCTTTGAATTGAATCCGGTGCCTTGTATATGCTAGGCAAGCACTTTATAACCGAGCTACATCTTCAGCCCCTCTAATTATTCTTGAGTCAGTTTTGAGAGTTTGTATTTTTCTAGGCATTTGACCATTTTTTGTTTTGCATTTATTTAAAAATTGTATTTTAAAAAATCCCCTCTGTAGCTTTGGTTGTTTTACAGCGGGTCTTTTAGTTTGTTCAGCATTGTTTGAAAAGAACTGTTTTTTAAAGTCTGCGCACTGAATTTTACCCTTTAGTGTTTTAACTTTAAGGTGTGACTGCTGAGTTTTGGTAACTTCTTTTTACTTACACATGTCTGAGTCCAGTGGTCTGTCTTTAACATTGATTCTTAGGTTAAAATGATAACAGTGGCTGATCAAAATGATTGACAGTAGATAGTATATACCTCCAAACAAAAGCTCTAGATAAATTTGATTATGGATGCTCTAATCCACGGCCACGTGGATCTAAGTTGTTTAGCCAGCGTGATGCGCTCTATGTTACAGGGGGTTACTTGATAGGAGAGTCAAGTTTTCTTAGGTAAAATTTTTGAAAAAATTATACACAAGGAAGAAAAGCAGGAGATGACTGATAGTTACTTTCTGGACATAATGTGTTTATATAGCACTTGATATTTTTTTTCAAGACAGTTCATTGTGCATTTAGCCACGTTTATCCCCCCAGTTTGACTGTGATCTCTTTGGGGACAAATACTTGCATTTTTTTTTCTAGCATAGTAACTGTTGCACAATATATAGTTAATGGTGTCACAGTTGATACAGTCATTGCCTGTGTCTACTTAGGTATAACGTGTGCTTTTATAACTAGTGACCCTATCTAAAAAAAAAAAAAAAAAAAGAAGAAAAAAGGAGGGAGGGAGGGAAGGAGGGAGGGAGGGAGGGAAGAGAAAAGGCCCAGCTGGTGTGGTGATGCAGGCCTGTAATCCCAGCACTCCAGAGGCAATTGGGAGAATCAAGAGTTCAAAGCTATCTTCAGCTACATAGCTGAGTTCAAAGCCAGCTTGAGCTACATATAAGACCCTGTCTTTAAAAAAATAATCCATACAAGTCATTTATATAAATAATCCGACCTGCAAAGACACAAAACATTTGAACAGACACCAAAGAAGGTATAGAAATGGCCACTGTGTGGTTGGAGAGATACTCAACATCATTAGTAACCAGGGAAAAGCAAAGCAAAATCACAGTAAGACATCTACACATTCAGACTGGCTTAATACGCCATGTTAGTGAGGATCAAGAGCAACTGGAATGGTTTCTGGGGGCATGTAAAATCGAACCAGCCTTCTGTGACACTGCCAACCTGCTTTCCAAAGTTACACACTCAGTATTTAACCCAGGAATCCTCAACATGATTTCCTCCAAGAGAAATAATTCCATACCGTGCCATGTATGTCAATTTCCAAAGCAACTTTATTTACAGTTCCTAAATACTAGAAACGGGCCTAAATGTTCCATCAACAAGGAGATGAAGAAATCACGGTACCAGACTAGACCAGACGAGGAACAAGCTACCAAAACAGTATCACAGATGAATCACAAAACAAACATCCCATCCATACAAGAGAATATACTGCACAGGTCTACTGTGTAAAGACTCAAATCAAGCCGAGGGCTGGGGAGATGGCTCATCTGGTAAAGAGCTTGCTGCACAGACATAGGACCTGCATTTGGATTCCCAGGGCATGGTGGCACCTCTATAATCTCAGCCCTGGAGACATTGGAGACAGGAGGATCCCAGGGGCTTGCTGGCCATCAAGTCTAGCTAAACTGATGCGCTCCAGGTCCAGTGAAACATGCTGTCTCAAAAGCTAAGGTGGTAAGCTGGCAAGATGGCCCAGCGGCTAAAGGCTTGCCACACAAGCCTGGCAACTGCAGTTTGAACCCCAGAGTCCACATAAAGGTAGATGGAAAGCGTTAACTCCAGAGTTGTCCTCTGACCTCCCCGAAGTGTGCGTGCATGCACACACACACACACACACACACACACACACACACACAATTATAATAACAGTAATAATAAATAAGGTAAAGCAACTGAGGAAGACATGTCAACCCCGGCCTCTACATACACACATACATGTACACACATACCTGCACAAACACCACACACACAAATACCACACATAACAATTAATGAAATAAAAATAAAAACAAGCCAAAGTAAAGGGAAATAAAAGTCAGAACAGTCTTTATCAGTGGAAGTTGCTGACCGGCACAGGACACAAGGGATCTTAGAGAGCTAGAAATGTTATCTCTTAAATAAATAATGTTTAGGTGCTGTGAAAAGCCAAAGAGAAACATCAGTTCATAAGCCTACTGAAAATGCACATATTAATATACATGTGAGTGTATGTGTACAGCCAAAGGCCATTTAACAAAAATCACAGAGCCAGGCAAGGGAAACTTCCCTTCAAGTTGTTGGTCAGAGTAGTCTAAGAGACTCTCAAAATAATACAGGCTATTGCCACAGCCCTTGGGTGCCTCAAAGAACTTGAAAGGAAAACCCTACTGCTGGAGATCCCACATGCTTAAGACACGGGACTTGGAACAACTGAGCTGGAACTGACCTGGAAGCCACTTCCCCAAAAGACTAGCTCTCATTGTATCAGAAGGTGCTGTGCAAGCTCCCAAGGGAGAAAACCAATCAATGGTCCTACCCAGCTGGAAAGTCTATGAACCAAAACACTGACCACCCAGCAAATTAGCTCTATTGGTGCAATAGTGGCTTTATCTTGGGTGTAATCAACAGCTGTCTAATTATACTTAAGGTCCGATTCCTAGGAGGGATGCATGCACGGTACAATAAACATCCAAGTACACATGGAGAGAATACAGACCCAGAGAAGAACCTACTTCCGTCACTTTCCTAGACCAACGTAATCTCTTCGTATATTCTAAATACGGATCCTTATATTCACAGCCAAGTGTAGCTCTCGCCACTCACCAAAGCAGCTTCTTTTTGCAACAGATGGAGGCTATTACAAAGTTCCACAGCTGGCCAAAATAGAGAGAATGAGGGCCTGTGAGGTGCCCAGCCCTGAGGCTCAAGAAACTTCCTATGAAGGAGGGGGCAGAAAGATTGTAAGAGCCAGAGGGGTAAGGCACCTGCTGCTCGTTACTGCATCCTGGACATGACAGGGACACTGCACCCGTGGGAGCGCCGCAGGACAGTAGCCAAACCAGATCTGCATAATGACAAAACCAGCTGACATGCCAAGGTGAATGGGGAAACGTCATAGGATCCCACCTCAAGATGAAGAGTTGCAATCAGTGGACGATGAGGGAGGGAGAATTCGTTTTCTACAGTGACCAGCTCCCTGAGAGGTTATCTAATCCCAAGTGGGCAGCCCTACACACAAGTACACACAAGCACCACTAAACAGATTCAGTAGATACATGGATGGACGGACGGACAGACAGACGGACGGATGATGGATGGATGATAGGATAGATAGATAGATAGATAGATAGATAGATAGATAGATAGATAGACAGACAGACAGACAGACAGATAGATGATAGACAGAGAGAGATAAATATGTAGTGGTGATGGTTACACAATGCATACATTTGCCAAAACTCAGGTAGGTGGCAATACATAGGCAGTGGGTGTGCTGTGACTTGCATGGTTACTACTACACACTAAGCATGTGAGGAGGGGATGGGAGGCAAGTAAGAAGCCCTCCTTTGGCAATCCTCTGTATTGTGTCATGTTACACAGTAAGGTAAAATGCTTTGTATCTTTAAAATCATTTTCACAAGCATTCACTCAAGTTTTCAGTCGATTAAAAAGCCACATATACTATCAGTGGAACAAAACAAAAAGCCAAGAAATTGATTTCTTATAAAAGATATAACAAGCCAGGTATGGTGGCACACACCTTTAATCCCAGCACTTGGGAGGCAGAGGCAGTCAAATCCCATCAAACTCCCCACCTGGCACTGTCCCTAGAGTGGGTCACGCCAGAATCGAGAGCCCCCACCCCCACCCCCAGCCTCACCAGGTCAGTGAATAAACAGAGAACTCTGTGAGTTCAAGGCCAGCTTGGTCTACATGGTAAGTTCCAGGCCAGCTGGGGCTACAGGGAGACCCTGTCTCAAAAAGACCAAAAAAAAAAAGAAAGAAAAAGAAATAACAGCAGGGCTGGGCAAAAGCATCAGAACCTGGGTTTAATTTCTTGAACCCATGTGGGGGAAAAAAAAAAGCTGAATGTGGTGACAAGTATCTGTAATCCCAGGGCTGGGAGGTGGAGACAGGCTGATCTGTGGGGCTCACTGGCTGCCAGCCTCACCTACTTAGTGAGTTCCAAGCCAGTAAGAGACTCAGTCTCATAAAAACAAGGTTGACGGTACCTGAGAAATGACATTTGATGCTGCCCCTTGACCTCTACATGCAGGCAGGCACACACACGCACAGATAGGCCTGAGGAGTATGGCTCAGTGGTAGAGCACTTGCCTAGCATGCACAGGCTCTGGGTTTGACCTTCTGGACCACAAAAAATGAGCAATTAAAGAAATTAATAAATTACACACACACATACACAGTTTGTGACAAGAAAAACAAGAACTGACTGCCGTTTCCCTCTTATACATGAACTTTTTCTAAGCTTTACATGACAAAGAAATCTTGACCTATGGTCTAATTTGTTTCCCTGAATAATAAAGTTAACACAAACGTAAGACTTTACACTTTTCCAGGACCGATAGGTAAAAATATAAATAAATCATACAAGAAAAAAATACAACAGTGAAAATCAGAATTCAGACTTCCATAGAAATTTCACAATACAAACCAAACAACCTTAAAGTATCATTTTATATCCATTAACAAATTTACTTATATAACAGGGTAGTACATGCCTTCCAAAAACCAGCTCCACTTCAACTCACAAAATTAAGCTGAATAGCGTGGGGACTTGCAGTTTGAATCCAGAGACTTAGACAAAGACCTACTTTGATTCATTATTTCAGCTAGTGAAGTTTGAAAACCAAGGCTTCGGAGGAAAACGTTAACTACACAATTTATTAACAGATGAAAAACAAAAACATTTTCAAGGATTTCCTCTGGAGAAGACGGAGGACGCATGCCATGAGGACTAATCTTGGTTGTCCACTCGACCTACCTGGGAAGAAGGATCCTCAACTGAGAAATTTCCTCCATCAGACTGGCCCATGGACATGTCTGTGGGGTATTTTCTTAATGGCCAGTTGATGCAGGAGGGCCCGGTCCACTGTGGGCAGTATCAGCCCTAGGCAGGTTGGCCTGGACTGTATAAGTGAGTGTTCACACAGCCTCACAGCAAGTCAATTACTAGCCCTCTCCCCTGGCTCCTGCCTCGACCTCCTGTCTCAGCTTCACTTCATGATGGACTGTAAACTTTAATCTAAAATGAACCCTTTCCCCCGCAAGTTGCTTTTGGTCATGGTGTTTATCACAACAACAGACAGCAAACTAGAACACAAGCTTTTCCCTATTCTTCCTAAATAAAATAACTAAAATTCCTGACATTATAATACATGAAAACAACCTAAGAACGCTCTGGGGCCAGTGAGATGCTCATGAGTAAAGGTGCTTGCGGCCTGAACTGGATTTCCTCAGAACTCACAGAGTGGAAGGAGAACTAACTGACTCCCATGTTGTCCTCCGACCTTTGCACATACCCTGCGGCATGTACACACTCAGACACATACGCACACAAACACAAAAACAAAATAAGTAAATCTAATTTTTAAAAATTAAGGCTCTTAACATTAGAGAGATGGTGGATAATGCTTTGGAAGTCAAGGAACAACACTGTGGTGAGTTCCCTGGATTTTCTTCTTACATCTGCCAGAATTGGAACTAAAAAGGCCAAGAAACCCATGGATGTCAAAAGACACCAAAAACATCCCATCAAAGATCTGGTTTTTCAGAGTGGAGTAATGGCTCAGCAGTTAAGAGCAGTTGCTGCTCCTGCAGAGGACCCCAGTTTGGTTCCTAGCACCCACATGGTAGCTCACAACTGCCTGTGACTCCAGTTCCAGGGAATCTGACCCTCTCTCTGGCCTCTGTGGGCACCACATGCACATGGTATACATATATACTTGCAGGCAAAACACTCACACACATAAAAAATAAATAATTTTTTTTAATTTTATTTATTATTTTTATTTTATGTGTGTGAGTGCATTGCCTGAATGTAAGTGCACTGATGTACAACGGTAACAGAGGTCAGAAGAGGGCGTCAGATACCCTGGACCTGGAGTCACAGACAAGCCAAAATAGGATGAAGAAGATTCAGAGCCTCAGAACAAAACATGAAATGTAGAGGCTTCCACAGAAAAACCCAAACACCAGAAAGGTCTGTGACTGAGTGACGCAAAGGCAACTAGCTGCTAGATGCGGACACCAAGATAACAAAGCTGCCACAATTGCCCCGCGGGACATTAAGCATTCTCTGTAAAGTTTCAGCACCTACAAGCATCAGAACAGATGAAGAAAGGGAAAGGCTCAGCAAAGAAATGAGCTAGAAAGGCACCACATGGGACTTTAAACTGAAAAGCACAATCACTGAAATAAAGGGCTCAAGGGATAGCCATGGGAGAATGGAAAGACGGAAGGAACAGTAAGCGGAAGGCAAAGCGGAACTGAAAAACGATCTGAAAAACAGAAAACATGAGGCGCCTGAAGGGCCCGTGGAACTGTGACAGAACTGAACTTTCATCACACCAGAGACAGAACCAGGACAAAGGGAATGAGACGGGGAAAACTCATGAAGAAATAGTAATGGCTGAAAACGTCAAGAAGCCAAACGGGCTGGAGAGACCGCCCAGTGGTTAAGAGCACTGGCTGCTCTTACCCAGGACCTGGGTTCAGTTCCCAGCATCCACACGGTGTCTAACTACCATCTGTAACTCCAGTTCCAGGGAATCTGGCCACTCTTTTGGCCTCTGCGGGCACTGAACACGTGTGGTACACTTACATACATGTAGGCAAAATACTCATGCACATAAAAAAAATTTTTTTTAAATAACAGAAAACTCCCAACAAATTCAAAACCAAGATACAACATAATTAAATTTCAAAACAAGACAAAAATAAAAAATAAAAAATAAAAAAAGCCAGAGAAAAGCACCCCCACCTCACCTACAAAGAAGCAAACAGCAGAGTGCTACTCAGAAACCACGGCGGTCAGATGCGGTAACGGTGCCAAAGAGAAGAACTGTGTGACTGAATCCTACATCCCGCTTAGGACAAAACAAAGAAATCCTTCAGGAATGAAGTGAGAAGTTGAGAAAAGAGACTGCAGTGCTACGCACACACACTGAATGAGGTACAACGTAAGAGGGTCCCACCAAAACAAGCTCACACCCCACAAGTACTAAATCACAACCCCATTATACAGATGTGGAAACTAAGGTTAGGAGCAAGTAGTGAAATGACATTCAAACGGATCCAAGTCTTGATTTTTTTTTTTCTACCTCATTAAAATAGGGTTTTTGAGACTTAAGGAGTTCTTGGGATTTAAAACCTTTAAAAAAAAAAAATCACAAAGAGGGAGAAATTTTTCACTTATCTCTCTGTTAATTAGAACTCCAGACACCACTGGTTTGGACTAAACTTTTACATTAAGCCCTAAAGGCAAAACCAAACCATTGCCACTCATCTGAAAATTACACCACCAAGCTGAATTGTTTATCTGACCTCCTAAGAAGTCAAGAGACAGATAACTCAATTCCCTACACAAGCCAGCAACCAGTTCCCTCCAGCTCAGCCTTCAAAGGAAGAACAGCTGTCTGTGCCTTCTTCAGCCCTGTGAAGTGGCCTGCAGTACATTACAAGGCCAGCTTGTCCACTCAGCTCTGCTTTACAGAACGAAGTATCGGTAAAAAACTAAGCCAATTCGACCTCTAACCTAAATCTAAAGTGAATTTGTTTAGCATTTCCTTTACGAAGGAGGGACCGTCAACAACAGAAATCAGAGCCGGGGCGGGGTAGGGGACACTTGTAATCCCAGCATTCTGAAACAGGGGGATTCTAAATTGCCAGTCTGGTCTGCATAGGAAGATTTTGTTTCAAAGGCAAAAAGAAAAAAAAAGTTTTTAGTTATTTTGATAGCTACACTTAGCTGTATTTCCTTCCCTTTATAATCATATAAAATATACAATTAAAAACAGTATTCTGGGATGAGAGTATAGTTCAGTGGTAGAATGTTTGCCTCATATGAACAAGACCCTCAGTGCGTTCCTAGCATTAAAAACTTAAAAAGGGGAGTACACAGGCTTTCCCACAGTCAAAAGAATTCTTTGCACACACAAAACAATTGGGAGCCACTGTCTAAAGCCCATTTTCTAAACCATTTCAATTTCAAGATTTTTTAAAAATGTGTGTGTGTGTGTGTGTGTGTGTGTGTGTGTGTGTGTGTGTGTGTGTACATCCCACTTGTACGTAGGTGCCTGCAGAGTCAAGATTTTTTTAAAATATGTGTGTGTGTGTGTGTGTGTGTGTGTGTGTGTGTGTGTGTGTGTGTACGTGCCACGGTGTACATATAGAGGTCAGAGGACAACTTTGTTGAATGGTTCTGACCTTTCTCCTTTATGTGAGATCAGGGGATGGAAGTCAGGCCGTCAACCAAGCACGTTACCTTACCTGCTGGGCCATCTTGCCAGTTCCATTTCAAGATCGTGATGGCCCATAGCTCTCCTAAATGGGACCAGATGAATGGCTCTGCTTTTGAGAGGACCCAGTGGAAGAGCGAATACCTACAAAATTCAGCTACACCAGAAACAAAACACTGTTTCAAGGTCTCAAAAACAAATGCAAGGCATGTGGGATGGTTTGTGGGCACCTGCATTCCCAGAAAGCTGGGGGGAGGTGGGGCACAGGATCATGAGCTCAGTCTGGTGGTCTACACAGCAAGACCCTGTCACAAAACTGAACAAACTAAACTAGAGCGGTGCTTAGAGACCATACCGAGGAGCTATTCAAATCACAGGACTAGGCTGCAGAGAGGGCTCGGTGGTTAAGAGTACCTGCTGCTCTTAAGAGGACCTGGGTTTGGTTCCCAGGACCCACAAAGGAGCTCACAACTGTTGCAATTCCAGTTCCAAGGAATTCCATGCCCCTTTCTGGCTTCTGCAAGCACCAACCATGCACATGGGCACATACACACATGCAGACAAAACACGTATACACATGAATTTTTTTTTAAAAATCAAAAAAAAGGACCTTAGAAATATACACAAAGATTTAACCCCTCAGTAATCCCCCAAATAGGAGATACCTTAAGTCCCTAAACTCAGAAAAGCAATTATTCTACCTTCCCTAACCTTTTGCCTCTACCTGCCTCCACCACTTCCTTTTAAAGGCATAACACATAAACAAAAGCAACCCTTAAATACATGTTCTCTTCAGCTTCTTTGTGCTGCTGTAATGTTTGTTTGTTTGGGTTCTGAAGACTACACACATCCTCCTCCACTGGGTACATCGCCAGCTCTGACCAGTGTCTTTTTGTGAAGTTTGGGGGAGGGGCTTGCACACACAAGTGCACCTGTGTTTTGAGACCTAGTCTTGCTTTTTTGCCCAGGCTGGCCTCAAACACACTGTGTAGTCCAGAACGGCCTGAACTCCTGATCTTTCTGTCCCAAGTCTCCCAAGTCCTGAGACAGCAGGTGTCAGCTACCATGCCCAGTTCTTAGTAACTGTTTTCTCAAGATTTTTTCTTTCTTTGAAGTACTGTTAAACCCAGGAGCTTCGAATATGCCAGGCAAACACTTGTGACATCAGCCCATACCCCCACCCTCATCAATATCCTTTTTTAAAAATATTTTATTATTTTTAATTTTATGTATATGAGTGTATGTTGCCTGCATGTATGTAAGTGCACCTATGTCATGCAGCACCTGCAGAGGTCAGAAGAGGGTGTTGGATCCCCTGGAACTGGAGTTATGGACAGTTGTTCACTATCATGTGGGTGCTGGGAATCAAACCCAGGTCCTCTGGAAGAGCAATCAGTGTTCTTAATCACTAAGCCATCTCTCCAATCCCCATCAATATCTTTAATAAGGAAATCAGTAATTTTTACCTGTACATATGCAGTGACCTGGAATCTGATCTCTAGCACTCCGTGCATAAATAATAAAGTAGTTTTACTGTACAGAAATATGAAATCCAAAACTTTTCTCATGAGAGTACTCAGAAAGTTCTGGATTTAGAAGCATTTCAGATTTTTAGATTGGGAATGTGCAACCACTAACTGTTCCCATGTCTGAAAAGTAAAATCTGGAACTCTTCTGGTCCCAAGCATTTGGGGTAAGGGGCACTCGACTTACATATAATTCCATATTTTTGTTGGAACACACAGAATTCCTTTTCTCCCTCCCATCAAGTTCCCAAACAAGGGCAAATCCTCTAAATGAACAAATACTAAGTTTTTTTTTTTTTTTTTTCTAATCTTATGATCACCTTAAACATGAAAAACAGCTCCAGTAATTCACAAGGCCACCCAAAGGATAGTAGTCTGTCTGATAAACAAATAATCCTACATTCCCAAAAGATTTCTCAACTCCTGTTCTCCATCCAAGTGGTTCCATCCAAGCTATCTTCCCACCCCTTCCTTCCTTCCTTCCTTCCTTCCTTCCTTCCTTCCTTCCTTCCTTCCTTCCTTCTCTTTTTTTCTTTCTTTTTTTAAACAAGGTCTTGTAGCTGATACCAGAATGCTCTAAAGCCAATTTATGAGTTCCTGGAAATTGAACCCAGGGCTTGTGCAAGCACTCTACATCCCAACCCAAACCCCCAGCTATTTTGGAGACATGCTCTCAACTGTGCAACCCTGGCTAGCCTGGACTCACTATGTAAACCAGGCTGGCCTCGCACTTGCCTGCCTGTGCCACGTGAGTGCTGGGATCACAGTGTGTGTCACCACACCTGGCCCAAGTTATTCATTTTATAAATGATTAAATTTCCCAGGCATGATAGCTCATGCCTTTAACCCCAGCACTCGGGAAACAGAGAAGGACGGATCTCTGGGAGATCAAAGCCATCTTGGTCTATGTAAAGAGTTATAGGCCATCTGTGGTTACAGGGAGACCCTGTCTCACAAAAACAAAAATAAATGAACAAATAAGTAAATATCATGAGCAAAAAAAGGCTAACAGCACAGCTCAGAACACAGGTTTATGCATGACACTCCAGATTTTCTTTCGCCTTCCTTCACACCTGCTAATGTCACACTGTGTGAACATGCGTTCTGTACACTCAAAATAGAGTTAGAATTTTGTGCTGGGAAAAGTTAAAGGTATCATTTCTTCATACAGGAAATTTAGGGCAAAATTAATCATCAGTTCCTGTAACTACCAAGATGAAATCAGATACAGAGCTTTAGAGTAAGCTTTAGAAACCATGTATAGTGATTTTAAAAGCAATTCACAACACACAGCCTTCTATACACAGATTCACAAACAACTGCTTGACCCAGAAACAAACATGAACTTTTACCATAAAAAAGAATCTCAACCAAATTTTACTTATTGTTTGAGTAGACATGGAGGAAAAATAATTTCCCACCCTGAAGGAAACCCCCAAAACAACACATTACTGTCTTGTCAACCAAATCATGATACCTTTAACATCAAATTAAGAGCTAAGTTTCCATTTGACTACACAGTTAAGTCAGTACATTCCCTCTTCTTAATTGCCTACACAATAACCCAGAAGATGTTATAAAGAAAAAGTCAGAGGAGCCAGCATACTTACCCCCAACTTTTGCTGATGGAGCCCTGTATAATCACATCCTCTACACAGCCCCAGGTCACCGATTTTCAGAACCTCATGTGTGATGCTCTGCTATGGCAGGACAGAGGCTCAGCCTTCTTAGGCTACATTTCAGTCTTTCTGGCCCCACACCAGCTTCATCTGTAGCCATCATTACCAGAGTCAGAGTTAGCAGGAACACACTGACCCATCAAAGGTACTCAGAAGCCTCGGCTCTGCTCCCTCCCTCCCTGCTTCTCTCGGGGTTCATCACTGGGTTGGAAAGGTGGCTCAGGGTTCAAGAACACTGGCTGCTTTTTCAGAGGACCAGGGTTTGGTTCCTGGCACCCGTGTGGCAGCTCACAGCCACCTATAACTTCAGTTCCAGGCAGATCCAACACCCTCTTCAAGCCTCCACAGGTACCGCACACATGAGGTACAGGTAGAACACTCATACGTATAAAATTAAAATAAAGCAAGTATGGTCATCTGACAGAACTGGTGCAGGAAATGAGTACTCATCACTGTCCTCACCTACCCTCAAAGAAGCATTCAAATTCAGCACCACTTAACAGCGGGAAGATCGCTGGGTTGTAGCTCTAGCTACTGAGCGCTAGCCTTGCCTTAACCCTGGGTTAGATTCGAGAAACAGAGACCGAGAACTCTAGTTAGACATCAGGACAACCAGCGTAAATGCCAGCCCCCGTTTATTTGCTATAGGATCTAGGGCAAATCTCTTCTCAACCCTCAGCTTCATCATCTATAGAATGCAACACTGGTGCCCGCTTGAGCATCCCACTGCTGTCCAATCATAAAGCACCATTGCTGGTATAAAATTAAAACTGAATAAAAGGAAAATGCTAGAAGAATTACCGTAGAAAGTTAGGATGTTCCTACAATCAGTCATTCCAAAACCGGCTGCTTTTACCACAGAACCTGATGTCCAACTGCAGCCATTATCCACAGGCTTTGGAGCAAAACATTTCAGATTTCAAATGTTTTTAGATCTTGGAATTATTTGCATAAACTTTACCAACCAGGTATCACTAATCTGAAATACAAAATACAAAACATTCTAATTCCAGAACTTTTCAAGCACCAATAAATACAACGTTCCATTTCAATTGGAGGCCATTTCAGATTTGAGGATTGTTGGGGGTTTTTTTATATATATATATATTAAGGATGTGCAACCTCTGCTGAAGACTGACTTTGAGATCGCACTTGACACCTTCAGTCTAGTTATAATAATAAAATAACAAACTTCTACAACTAAGTTGCTGTAAATTTCACAATGAATCCAAATTCTTCCCAATTTGGGGAGGTGTTAGAGATCAAAGCCAGGGCTTTGCACAGGCGTAGCAAGCGCTCTGCCACTGAGCTCTACCCCTCCCCAGAGTCCCCCTTCCTTAGAAATTACAATAGGATCAAAAACTCTATAGAGCCTACCAAAAATAAATTATACATAAGACATGTTTTTATAAGACTGGAATTTCAGGAGGAGCTGGAGGCTGTACTTCCTGCTAGAGGTTCCGTGATAGCAACCGTGAGACTCTGATTCTGACATCATGGAGAGAGAAAACTGCCCTGAAAGTCTCCATCTCCATTCGACCAAAAGAAACCACAACCACTGTAGCTCTCAGCTTAGGAAAAGGGCTTGAAGCAGATGTGAGAAGCAGCATGCCCCGAATCAAAGCTAGGACAATTCCATTATTGACCTAAGGAATGAGACATTTAAATACCATGTACAAAGAGTGAATACCACTTTTTTAGAACCTGAAAAGGGGGGGGGTGTCACATTAGACATAACAATTCCATTTTTTTAACCCATAAAGGTATTTTCCACAGCACTTTAGATGAAGAAATGATGATGAGCCAAAAAGAAAACATGGCCGACACCAGAAGAGCTCAGCTACACAGAAGACAGGCACTTGATGGGGCTGGCTCTCTAGAGAGGAATATGATACAACTATTCTTTTAGGCATGGAAAAGTCTGAAGACATGAAAAATGTGTCACAAAATGCAAATTGCAGACAGGAAGTGCTTTAGGAAGGGAGGGGAAAGAAAGAAAACACAGAAAGGGAAAGAGATCCAACCCGACGGCTAAAATTAAACTAGTTCTTAAGGACTCCGTGATCTACCCACAAGGTGAGTTACTTGTTAGAAGGCAAAAGTAACTTTTCAGTCAGTAGCTAAGGTTTCTTACCATTCATAATGGGTTAAAAAGGCAGTGCATGCTTCTTCAATCTGATGTACTCAGGAAGAACACAGCAGCCTCTGTGTGACATTTCTGCCCAAAACACACAGCTTAATTCCACTAAGCACAATCAGACAAACCTGAAATGTGGGCTATCTTGCAAACAACTAGACTAAATATACACAACAAACCATTGCAACATACTATAATCCTGGGCTGAATCCTGGACCAGAACCATTCTTTCTTTTTGCTACAAAGGACATCAAAGAAATAATGGAACAAATGGAGACGTTTGGTAATGAATCCAGCTTCAGAGGAATTGTGGCTATGACTGCACTGGATGGAACAGTTTCTCTAACAAGAGCTTAACTACACTAGAAGGGGGTGGGGGGAGGGGGAGAGGGAGAGGGAGGACACACAGACAGGTAAATAATACACAGTGTGAAAGCAGGCCATTCCCACAGCCATGAGGCAGTGGAGCCACACGGACTTCTGGGGACAGAAGTGGGTCCCATGGGGGAAGGGCAGTAGCCAGAGAAGCCTCTGTGGAATCAGTGGAAACCATCACCAGGAGGAGGAGGAGGATGCACAGGCCATGGTAGGCTGCTGAAAGCAAGGTGGCACTTCCATCCCACAGCTCTGATAATGAAACAAGCCTAACCACTGTTTAAAAGAAGAAAAATGTCCACAGTGACTTCGGTATGAAGGTAACTTGTTAAATAAAAAGCGATCTGGAAAAGACAGCGTCAGCCTAGTCTACACAGGCTTCCTCATCAGAAAATCTGGATTCACATCAGATTTCAGTCACTCCTACAGGTTCTTGGGTCTCGGTTTCCATAACTGTGAAACAGAAATACTAAAGTAAGCACAGATTAAACAAGGCAAGGCTTGTATAACTTTTCATATGGTGCGTAACACAAAAATTATACATAAACTGTATTAGTCATTATTAATACATAGTATTTTTCATAGGCATCTGCTCCTAACTTAAAAAAAAAGGGGGTTAGGCATGATAGTGCTGCCTTTAATCCCAACACTTAGGAGACAGAGGTAGGTGGATCTCTGTAAGTTCAAGGCCAGCCTGATCTATATAGCAAGTTCCAGGCCAACTAGGGCTACACAGTGAGACCCGGCCTCAAAAAAAGCAAAGTACAAATGCAGGTCTACCTATACACGTTCCAGAAAAGCCGTATGACACAGAGTACCATATGGCTTTTCACTTTACAATTCTATTGAAACCTAATAACAAACTCAAGGTTAAAATAAGAAATCAGAAGATGCCCATTTCATTATTCAGATGCCAGCTACTTATTAATGGGACATCATAAAAGTTTGGTGCCTTTTTCAATGTCAACAATGTAACTTGTTTTACATCAATATTTTACAACTACAACATTAACTCAAAACCAAAAATTACGAATACCACAAGGTTTAAATCTGTTATACAATCCATGTTGAAATCATTCTAAGTAAATAGTGATTAGTGGGTAGGAAAGTCAAGAAAAGTCATTAAAGTAATGATTACTAGGCTCTACTTAAGTAATAAAGTATAGCATATGACAAGAGGTTAAAAAAAGGAATGTGGGGTATTTTGACAGGCAAGCAGGACAGCTGGGACACAAGCTGTTGGAGCAACAGCTGTGCAGCATGCACTATTCATTCAAACCACAAACTCAAGTAACCCATGCCAGACAACTTCATTTGACTGATGGGCTCAGGCTATAGCTTCCTCCTGAAACCCCTGGTCTGCTACAGAGAAAATCAAGCTAGACACATAACTGACAGTGATGTTAGGAAGGGGGAAAATAAAAAGGTCTGTATCTTTAAAGGCAAAACTGAAAACAGAGACTCCCAGTCCAATCACAGAGGACGAAGGTTTCCACGTTACTTCACACCTACATAAGGCAGTGATCATACGCCAGATGGGGTGTGATGTGCCTCCAGTCCTAGCTACTGGGCAGGCTGAGGCAGGACTGGCTTGAGCCCAGGGGGTCTAAAAGCAGCCTGGGCAACAGAAGGAGGGCCCATCTCAAAAAGTAATAGGGGACAGGATAGCTCAGTGGCTGAGCACTGGTCTAGCATGGGTAAGGCCCCAAGTTCAATCCTCAGTACCACAAAAATAAATATAAATAAAATAAATGCTTTAATTAATTAATTAACAATCATTGAACATTCCAGACTTCACAATGGTAAGGAACATCAACACTTAATATCCAATGAACTCTCAACTCCTCACATACATCCTCACTATCCCCACCCCACCCCGACTTCCTTAACATCAGAGTGAATGAAAAGGGATTTACTGTAAGACATAGAAGTGGTTACAAAAAAAATATAACAGTCAATTGCTAGGAATTAAAAAGTAGTTATCAGCTTTGGGGAGGCAGAAGCAGGCTGATATCTGTGAGAGCGAGGCCAGCCTGGTCTACATAGTGAGTTCCAGGCTAGCTAGAATTACAGAGAGACCCTGTCTCAAAACAAACTCTGACAAACTCCCCCAAAATAGTTCATTAAATCAAATTGTTGGCAGGAACATTCCACACCAGCTCATTATCTGACATAATAATCAATACAGGGCTGGAATACACTATTTTAGCATCTATTTAAATACCAACAAAGTTACTCAATCACCAGACTTAAACCTTTGTTTTACATTTTATTTCCTTTTTTTTATTCCAAAAACCCACAAACCTCTCTAACTGTAGCTCAGGCTGGCCTTACTCTCATCATGACCTTCCGCCTCAGCATCCCTGTGCTGGAATCACGGGTGTGCGCCACCAGGACAAGCACCCTCTCTAAACTCTGAATTCACTTGTTTCTAAGTTGAAGAGCCTTGCCTTGAACATTTGTGAAGATACACACACACACACGCACACACACACGCACACACACGCACACACACGCACACATGCACGTACACACGGCAAAACCCTACCTTAGTTACCTGACGCGTCTTAATTTCAGAGGCAACAGACATGAGATTGCACATTTAACAGCCACCTCTCTTCCACAGGTTTCTGAACTGCCAGTGTTCTCTGTCGTAAATCTTCCTCCGTTCTGCCTGGGCTACTAGCTTTCTATTTTCCTTCCAGCTAACAAATTGCTGACGGTTATAATCTCAACCACATGTCTTTACCAAAAACAAGGCATTAGGAGAAAACAGACCAGGAAATAACACCAAAATAAGGAACTTTTAAGACCTAACCCTCAAGACTCTTTCAATTTCTTAAGCCAGAAATCCTAATCCAGAAAAATTAAAATAAGGCTATCTTGTTCAAAGACTACATGGGATAAAGCTGAATACTTATAGATCCATTGCTAAAACTTCTGTGTATGTGTGTGTGTGCACGTGCCTGCGTGCGTGCGTGCATACGTGTGTGTGTGTGTGTGTGTGTGTGTGTGTGGTGTGGTATGGTGTGTGCACAGTGCTTGGCCATGCCAAGTAGTTACGTGTGGAGGGCAGAAGTCTCCAGAATGATGTCTTTCCCCATCCCTTCTCCACCTTGTTTGTTTTTACACTTTTAATTGTGTGTGTGCGTGTGTCTGTGCACATGTGCGTGTGTTCACACAGAGCTTGTGTTGTGGTCAGAGGACACCGTGGCAGTCAGTTCCCCCCTCTACCATGTGGGTCCTAGAGATCAAACTCAGGCCCCAGCAGGCTTAGCTGCAGGCACATTTACCTCCTTTGCCATCTTGCTGGCTTATTTTTCTTAAGGCAGGGCCTTTCGCTGAACCCAAAGCTTGCCACTTGGTCTAGGGTGTGTGGCCGGTGAGCTCCTGGGCTCTGCCTGTCTCTGTTCCCCAGAGCAGGGGTTACAGGCACACGCTGCTGTGTTGTGCTCACAGGTTGTTGTGTTTGTATAGCAAGCACTTTACCCATTAAGCCATTTCCCCAGCCCTGCTAAAACTAAAATTCAAGATTCATGATGGATCTATCGTACATCTTTCCATTACAGAGAAACCCTGAAATCCAAAACGAAAGCTGGTTCTTCGGTAACTTACCTGCTAAGGACCCATAGTAGATCCAACTCATTTTTCTAAGGATCTTTTTTTGAGACAGGTTTTCACACAGCCCAGCTGAACTCCAGCTCACTATACGGCCAAAGATGACCTTGAACTCTTAATCCTCCTGCCTCCATCTCCCTAAGTGCCAGGATTACAAGAGTAAGCCACCATGCCCAGCTCCCAAGATCTCTTTTATTTCCAATTAATTCCTAAATCCTATTTAAGACATAATACTAGTACTTGATAAATTCTAACAAATATTTTGCTGCATGCTGAGTTCTCTATAATAAAGGTATTCCTGATCTGTGGTTATCAAAGAATAAAATGCACAAAGAGACAGTATGAAAACCAAGCAAACTAAAGATACAAAGTATCAAGGAACACGTTTGTTTAGATGCGGTGTGCACAGGGTTTAAAGGATTGTCAAGGTAAACAGGACCAAAAAGATGAAGAGATTTGTCCATGACCATCCAGTCACCCAGGCACACCCTGGCTGAACCAGCATCTAAATCCAACTCACAAGCAGCTCTTTCTAGATGAACAGTATGAATCTGTCCAGGTCTAGGGGAAAAAACACTGAGGCTGTGTTGTTTAATTCCACTAGACTACTTATGAGTAGGACAAAAGCCACAAGGGATAAATCCCCAGGAAAACAACCCCTACTTCTGAAATCATCTCTACATGTGTATCTTCAATACGAGAGAAAGAAAGTGAGGCAGGAATAGGGTCGGGTTAAGACTAGGCAACAGAGCAGAACCCCAGCTCAAAAAACAAAAGAATAAAATCTAACCTTGCCAGGAACCAAAGCACACACGAGTAATCTCAGCTACTTGCAAGGCTATATGTCAGGAGGCCACACTAAGGACAAGAGAGATTTTATCTCACAAAAATAAACAAAACAAATTATTAATGTTCACTCTGGAGAAGTAGCTCAGTCACAAAGCAAATATTTAATGGGAGCAAAGCCCTTAGTTCGATCCCCAGCACCACCAAACTAGATAAAAGGTCTTCATGTTCTAAGACACACATGAGCTACCCGTCACTTTCTTTTACCTTAACCTAGCAAAACTAGAACTCTACACTCAAAAGGACCCACTCAACTTTTCTCCAAATACAAGTTACATAAAAATTAAGAGGACAGGGGACTAGAGAGGTGGCTCAGCAGTTAAGAGCATTTACTGCTCTTGCAGAGGACCCAAGTTCAGTTCCCAGCACCCACATATGACAGCGCACAACAAACTCTAAGTCCAGCCCCAAGGGATCCAATGCCTTCTTCTGGCCTCCACGGACACCTGCAACTCAGCCCCCACCCCCACACACACACGTAATCAAAACAAATAAAAATAAATCTAAAAAAAATTAAGAGGATATCCAAAATGAAATTATAAATCTTGGCAAAGAATAAGTACTAAATGCTGTCTAAGAAAGAGTATATATTTACCTAAAAGTACTATAGGGAGAAGGAGATGGAAATTCACCTGACTTTAGAAAAATGAAACAAACAAAAGGTTTATATATGAAATCACAAAAAATAAAGACATTCAATACTATGTACGTATTCTCTCTCTCTCTCTCTCTCTCTCTCTCTCTCTTTCTCTTTCACACACACACACACACACACACACACACACACACACACACACACACGGCTTATTTCCACTTGCTCAAATACAGAAAGCTGAATGATGAAGAGTTTAAAAACTTGAAAGTGGGGCTGTCATGTGACTCAGTGGTAAGAGTACTCGCCTAGCATGGGCCAAGTTCCTTGGTTCAATCTCTGTAGTACCAAAAAAGAAACTTAAACACCTTGTACACTCTCTCGCTCTCTCACAGTCACTCTAACATCACCTCAGCCAAAGGTCCAGGCTAATGCCTGGAGGATTTCAAAGAATTTCTCATGTTGAAACCTTGTGTTATACTAAAAAAAAAAAAAAAACCTGCAGGTCAACTTGCCCCTCGGTATCAAAATAGAATGGAAAGCTCGGGGCCCTACATCAATTCTCAGCAATGACCAGGTTCTTCCAACACCAAGAACAGCCAAGAACAACTCTTCATAGATGGAAAGAAAAATATGTATTCTTCTATACAAAGGGGGAGCTACCTAGAAGTAGTTTCATTAAATAGTATCAAAACTGAGAAAAATACCAATTTTGTGGGTCTGAGATAAGAAAACTATACCACCATGTAAATCAGACGGACTTGTCAAGGACAGAAACCCTGCCTGACAATGACACCAGCCATCCAAACAATGCTAGCCCCAGTGGAGAAGGCAAATTGGACGGACCTTTCTAGAACTGAAAGTGCCTCACTCTTTCATGAGTAACTTAAAACAAGAATGGCAGAAACGCCACACAACCAACACACACACACACACACACAATAGGCACTTCAGAAGAGAACACAAAAGGACGAAACTTCGGTGGGGAAACAAACCCTCCCAGACCTAAGAGTGTTCATCACTTTCCCAGGCAAACTACGGAACCAAGAAAAACTTCTGGTGGCATCCTGATAAATGTTTCCATTCCCAAGGGTAAGCGGACCCTGCAGGCTCACAGGGAGGAAACTTCTACAGAAGGGCAACTTGAGGGTTCTGGAGAACAAACAAAGCAGTGTTTCCATGGCTTTCATAAGATCTTAGAACACAATTTATCCTCGGCTGGAACACCATCCTCATGGGAAAGTAAATACAATCTTAAATCTTTTGATTAAAAGTACCTGAAAGTTATTTAAAGCACAATTCCAAAAACTCAAAATCCAAACTAGCCAGGAGTGTGGGGGAGACCCAACATGCAGCTCAGTGAAGAGTGCTCATTTTTCATGCATAAGGTCCTAGGTTATACCTTCAGCACACTGGGGTGGGGGGGTTAAAGTAAATAAACAAGAAACCAACAATATGATAACCATAGTCAATAACAATATACCAGAGCTTGAAAAATACTGAGTGGATATTAGCTGAAATAACACATTAGACATTCTACCACGTACATACCCTTCAGAACAACTGTATCCCATACTTACATTTTTTTCTTTGTTTTGCTTAGGGTCTCCCTATAGCCCCATCTGGCCTGGAACACACTATGTAGACCAAGCTAGAGCTAGCCTCAATCTCACATACATCTGCCTGCCTCAGCCTCCAGAGTGCTAGAATTAAAGGTGTGCGCCATCACACTCAGCCCACAACATGGACAATTTTGTCTGTCCAATTTTAAAATGAAAAATAAAGCCAAGTGTGGTGGCTCACACCTGTAATCCCAGCACTCAGGAGGCTAAGTTAGGAGGACTGCCTTGAGTTCAAGGTCAGCCTGGGCTACATAATGAGTTCTTAGTCAGCCTGGGCTACAAAGTGAGATATCTGAAAAATACCAATTTTTTTTTTAAAGTAAAAACCAGGAGTTGAGGATTCTACTGAAATCAGTCTGAATAGAAACAGAAAATAAAAGCAATAATCTCTAATGACAATCAGTAACACCTTGAGTACTATTGTTAAAATAATAAAATAGTATAGAAAAGACAAAAGGTATTTTTAAAATTCTGCAGTCTCCTCTGTTTGGTTGTTTTAAATAAGGGCAATACATTTTAAGGAATGAGTGGAATTAAAAAAAAAAAATAAGTGAAAAAAACTGCTAAGGCTGGCACGATGGCTCAGTGAGTAAAGGCGCTTGCCAATAAGTCTGAGGACCTGAGTTCAATTCCTGGAACCCATCTGGTAGAAGGAGAGAACTGGCTCCAGCCGGGTGTCTTCTGACCTTCAACACACACACACACACACGAAATAAACAAATGTTAAAAAAAAATCCCCCATTTTTCATAACTAGAACTAAAATATTATTATTTCTATTTTCTTTTTTTTTCTTTTTTTTTTTTTTTTTTTTTTGGTCTTTTTGAGACAGGGTCTCCCTGTAGCCCCAGCTGACCTGGAACTCAGAGATCCACCTGCTACTGCCTCCCATGTGCTGGGATTAAAGGCATGTGCCAACATGCCTGGCTTATTTCTATTTTCTAATTAGGCATTTTTAAGAATATAAACAATTGGAGCTGGAGAGATGGCTCATGGTTAAGAGCACTGGCTGCTCTTCCAGAAGACCTGGGTTTGGTTCCCAGCACCCACATGGCATTTAATATCTGTCTATAACTCCAATTCCAGGGAATCTGGCACCCTCTTCTGACCTCCATGGGCACTGAAGGATATGCGTGCACTTACATATATGCAGGCAATATACTCATACATATAAACTAAAAATAAAAATAATGAAGTATTTTGCTAAAAGAAATAATTTTGAAGTAAATCCCAGAACACAGAAAACAAAAAATCCATATTTTTTTAAATCCATATAATATATAATATATATGTATATATGTAAAACCAAAGACACACTTGGTATAAAGAGAGGAAACTGTTATATCAAACATTAGAGTTCACAGCCAAAATATATATTGGATTAACCAAAACTTACCAATCTTTTTCTCTAAAACTATAAATTTAGAAAAGCTTTCGACTTTAAGCAGAATGCCAGTCCCCTCTCTGCTCAACCTGGCTGGGTTAGACGTCATTTCATTCAGTGCCCAGCTACTCTTTCACTAGATGGTATCAGTACTAAATCCAGGTAAGGTGATGCTGCTTAGTAACACCTTAGCCATCCTAGTGCCTGTACACTCCATGACCTTCATAGAACAAAACCACCCAATGACACGTTTCTCAGACTACCCCACTGTTAAGCTACAAGCAACTCAAACTGCTTAGTACCATTACCTGAGGCAACTTTGGGTGCTCAGAGTGGAGTTCTGCAGTAAGAGTGCCTGCCTCTCTAGGACATGTGTTTCCAACATAGGAATAAAAAAAGATGTGAACGTTGATATTAAAGTGAAGTCAACCAGGTTTCTCCTCTGTTACAGAAATACCCCTAGAGACTATATTACTACCCAGCTACTCTCTGTAAAACAGAGTCGGGCTACACAGCACATGTTGGTCTAGAACTCAACCTACTGCTGTAGCCTCTAGAGTGCTGGGGTTACCAGAATCCCCCACCACACCCAGCTTCCACATACTAGCTTTAACATGCATTTGTGATTCTTCTTTAATCATTATGATTGCCTAAAGGTCCTTTGCTCTAACCCCGCTATTTCCGGAGTGTTCATTCATTAGTCAGCTCTATGCTCAATCATGTACTTATCATGATAGCTCTGACTCACAGACCTGTGCTTTGTTTTGAGACAAGGTCTTACTAGGCAGCCCAGGCTATCCTGAAACTTATTGTGTATCCCAAGCTATCTTCAAACTCATGATCCTCCTACCCCTAGTGCTGGGATTACCAACACAGATTCTTTATTTAAGGTAATAATCAATTATCTATTTCAGTGATAAAACTGTCCCAGACTTAGGGAAGAGGCATTCTTCAATGCTGACTGTCTTTCTCTGATAAGTTCAGTTCAGTTCGGTTGTTCTGAGTATTTCCTTAGGCAAAATAGTCTGAGCTCATCTTGCAAGGTTTCCTGCCCCAGCCTTGGTTGGAATGAGACATTTCTCCAAATCTCCTTCTACTAGAAATCTGGGGTTCTGATTGGGAGTGGTGCAGCAGTTTCTGGGGCCTCTCAGTGGAGCTGGGGAGATATTCCGATGTGTGCATGTCAATCTACTGCATTTCCTCACCTACAGATTTTGTAAATGTTAAGTTTAGACCAGCATCTTCAACGTCAATCAAACAGCGGCATTCACTCTAACCTGTGCCACTGACAGCTCTGTAGCTCCTTTTCTTCAGCAGTGAGACACTAGCTCCAAAATACACTTGATTATCTGCTAATCCTAGCATACAAAAGTGCCCAAAATTGCAAACCCATGCCAGAGAGAGAGAGAGAGAGAGAGAGAGAGAGAGAGAGAGAGAAACTGAGAAACAGCCCTTCCCAATCAACAAGAATTCACTGTTTACTTCAAGTTCTGTCTTTATCCTGAGGTCACAGCCCAAACACTGGGTTCAAAAGTGAGCTAACCTCACCTATCCTTCCTTGCCCTTTCAATGTGTTACTTATTTGAAAGGAGGGTAGTTCACGTCTTTGTATTCCATCTTGTGTTTTTCCTTCTTGAGATAGGGTCTCACTTAGCCCAGGCTGGCCTTGAACTCCTGGTCCTCCAGCTTCTGCTTTCCAAGGGGGGGAAGAGAGTACAGGGTCGCCACGCCTCGCTGTACTTCATCTTAAGATGTTTCTTTTTCCTTCACTGCTTGATTTTATTGCTGTTTGCTATTTATATACAGAGTGTATAAACCATTAACATGATTCCGAAAGTCAGAGAATGGTGCCATCAGGGAAGTCACTGTGCCATCCCTGTGTCGCTTCCGCCTCGTCCCTACTCCCTCTCCAGGTAAGCAAACCCAGGTATCACTGTGTTTTGTTCTGGTTCCCAGGAGTAAATACACAGGTATTTTCTGACTTCCCCACTTCTGTCCACACTATTATAATATTACAGTACAAGAGACGTTTCTAATGTGTGTATGTGTACAGTTATGTGTGCATGTGGAAGGGGGCACACATGTCCAGGTGTGCATACAGGTGTGTGTGTGCATAAGTGCACATATGTGCATGCATGTAGAGACCAAAGGTTCACATCAGGTGCCTTCTTCAATCCCTCTCCCCCTTATATGTTGACACAAGGTCTCTCACTTGAAGAGCTCGCTCATCGACTGGTCTAGCTCGCCAGCCCGCTCTGGGGATCCCTTGTTTCCACATCTCAAGCAACGGAATTACACACAGGCCACCACGCCCACATGGCTGCGGACCCAAACTCCAGTCCTCACACCAGCATGTCAGGCACTTAACCCACCGAACTATCTCCAAAGAGATACCGCTGACCTTTTTTCATTGAACAGTGAACCTGAGATGCTCTCCACAGCTCACGGAGGCATTTCTGTCTTCCTGCAGCTGGAAAAAGGTCCAGTGGTGAGCACAGACCGGGGTATTCAGCTCTTCTGGGTAGGCTGCTTCGAATTATTGTACCTATGAACTCTCATGTTGCTCAAAGTGTATCTTCAGGGTAAATTTCTAAATTTGGGATCATTGAGTCAAAAGGTCAACATATAAATAATCATAATATCTACCACGTCTCCTGACACAATGTACTAAGAAGAGCACAAGTGCTGTGGTGGTGCACGCCTGGAACCCAGCACCTACAGGTGGAGGCGTTCAAAGTCGTCCTTATATACGCAGCAAGTTGGAAGCTGCTCTGGGGCACAACACCCTATCTTGAATGAATGAATGAATGAATGAATGAATGAATGAATGAATGAAAATAACAAACAAAGTAACAAATTCATGACGGCCTAAGAATTTCCTTCTCCTGCCTGCCTGGGTAGTCATCCCCTGTAAGGAATCGTTCCCTGTAGATCTAGAACTTGTTTCACAGTGCCATTTCAATTCAAACCAAGAAAAGCGAATCTCTACTGTCTTATTTTTTGATGTTAACAAATCACACTGTAAATCACTGTTCAATATGCATAGCAATAATCTGCATAAAAATAAGCTAAGAGTTCAAAATCATAGGCAAATGTTAACAGTTTCTGACACGTCTTAAGAGTCTAAATGATGTTTTCTTTTTTTACATATATATATATATATATATAGTGTGTGTGTGTGTGTGTGTGTGTGTGTGTGTGTGTCTGTGTGTCTGTGTGTCTGTGTGTGTTTATTTAGGGAACTTGCAGCAATCAGTTCTCCGACTGACCTCAAGTCAAGTTCAGCACACTTACACAGCAAGTGCTTCCCTTTACCACTGAGCCATCTCGCCTGCTTTTAAGTGACTAACTTCTAATTTCAGGCCATCTCTAAGATGGCCTGACACTGAAGTTAAAGGCACAGCCCTCACACATGGTCAAGCAACTACTAAATACAAACACAAATTAAGGCTTGGAAGAGGGTACCGAAAAAGCATTTCCCAAAAGATAAATTCTAGGTAAAAAGCAACGTTTGAGTCAGGTGACCAGATCGCCAGGTTTTAAGACTAAAACTCAAGCATGAGAAATGGAAGCTGAGCACAAATCTGCATAATCCAAACACTTCTGAGGCAGAGGCAGGCAGATCTTAAGTTCCAAACCAGCCTGGGCTACATGCTGAGTTTGAGGCCAGCTAACCTCTACACAGTCAAAAATCTGACAAACACCTAAATAAAAAGTGAGGATGCGAAAAGAGTAGAAACAGGGACATCTGTTTAAGTCCACAAAACACAGGTACAGCCTCTTCTGAGGCACCAGAAAAAGCATTAACTGCCAAACTCAATGATCACTTTTTTTGTTGTTTCTTTTCTTTCCTTTTTTTTTTTTTGTTCTGGGGACTGAACCTGGGGCCTGGCCCATGCTAAGCACATGCACAATTTTGACAAGAAAGGAGATATTTTAAAGAAAGTCACTTGTGGGCTGCAGAGATGGCTCAGTGGTTAAGAGCACCGGCTGTTCTTGCAGAGGACTTGGGTTCAAATCCCAGCACCTACATAGTGGCTAACAACCATCCATAACACCAGTTCCAGGGGATTCAACGCCCTCTTCTGGCCTCTGCAGATATTGCACAACATGGGTACACTTATAAACATGCAGACATTACACTCATACACATAATATAAAAATAAAAAAAGAATGTCATTTGTGTCAGACTATTGAAACAATGGACCCCCCTAAGAATTAAAGTTTCCCCAGCAATATCCTGGTGAGGGTGGGGGAGGCTGAGGCATGGGGCCAGCCCGAAGAGGAACTTGTGTCCCAGGAAGAGATTTCACCCAGTTCTGACAACTAACATGTCAGACCACCTTGTAGGACAGGCTGGAGAAGATGGTGGGTGGGCCTACACCTTGACTGTGACTGTTTTGTTATGCTTTCTATTTTAACCACAAGATGGACCTGGGGATCACTGAACCCCTTTATTTGTTCCTCTTCCCAGTGCCACACTGAATAAATCTATTTTTCGCTGCTTTTCACTATTACTTGTCTCTTTTTTAATTTTTTAATTATTTGTTTCTATTTATGTGTATGTGTGTGTGCCTGCTTATCAGTATGTGCACCACCTGTGTGCAGTGCCCACAGTGGCCAGAAGAGGGCGTCAGATCACCTGGAACTGAGATTATAGGCAGTTGTGAGCTGCTGAGAACCAATTCCAGATCCTCTGCAAGAGCATCAAGTGCTCTTAACTGCTGAGCATCTCTCCAGTCCCATTTCACTATTACTTGTCTCTTTAATTGGTACATTAGGGACAGTGGGCCTAGTTTGTTTGGGCTGCCAGAGTCCAGGCTTTGACCCTAAAACCTCCAGTAACAGTACTACCGCTAGGCTACACCTCAGTCGCATCATTTCTTAAAATCAACTCCAAATTAAGAAAAGCTTTCCCAACATTAAATGGAATCAATATCCATCATCTAAACACCACACAGTGGGGGAAGAGCGGTAAGGACGTGGGAAGGGATGAAGACTTAAAACAGTAGACTACATCATGTATTGAGGAGAAATTACAAATTTTGTTTTGTAAGAACATCAAGATACCAAATAGGGACAAATTGGATGGCAATTACCACTGACTTACTCAGCAAATGGCTGTGTGCGATGATTTGGTATGCAGGTATTTTATTTACTCCAAAAACGCTGTGTGCTGTTATTCTCCGTTTTCAAGTCGGAAATTAAGTCTTGGAAAACCTAAGAACCTTGACCAAGGACACTACCAATTAAAAGCACAAAAGAATCTTAGAAATACAAAAGTGGGCCAGGCAGGGTGGCGCACACCTTTGATCCCAGCACTCGGGGAGGCAGAGGCAGGCAGATTTCTGTGAGTTAGAGGCCAGCGGGGTCTCCATAGCGAATCCAGGCCAGCTGGGGCTACAGGGAGACCCTGTCTCAAAAAGACAAAAAAATAAATAAATACAAAGGTGAGATCTGCCCAACTGAACCACTGGCTCGTCTTGCTGTTGCATTGTCTGGTTTTGGCTTTGTTTGTGACAGGGTTTCCCTGCAGCCCAGTTGGCCTGGAACTTGCTCTGTAGACCAGGCTCACCAAGACCTGCCCACCTCTGCATCCTGACTACGGGGATTAAAGGCATGTGCCACCACAGAGGGTGTCCAAACCCACTGTTTTATAGAGAAGAATCCATAGCCCTAAAGAAATGATGGGAGAGTGAGATTCCCAGAGTCACTGGGGTTCAGGAACACTGAGATCCCAGACAGCCAACTCTCTCCCTTCTACTCTATGTAAAACCATGTCCTAATTGGAGATTATTCATCATTTAGGTGGTCTATTTACCAACAGAATGTGTAATGTTTTCCACAAAAATATGGAGCAGCCAGGCCTGGTGGCAAGCCTGTAATCCTAGCTGCCAAAGAGGCTGAGGCAGGAGCATCAGGAGTTCAAGGTCAGCCTGAGTACCTTAGAAGTTTTAAAAGAATGGGGATGTGCTCAATGACACACTTGCTAACACGCACAAGATTCTGGGTTTGATCCCTAGCACCTTGAGGATGGGGAACTATGAGCAACTGGGAAGCTATGTATATACATACTCATTTTTTGTGGGGGATGGGTTGTGAGTGTGGGCATGGTGTATTGTGTATGTGTGTGTATATGTGAAAGGCAGGGACAGATCATAAGCAGTCACTTCGGTTCCACAATCCAAGATTAATAGAATAACGCACACTGCCTTTCTATGAACTGCACATTGTCCTAAGCCCTTGACATGACTCCATTGGCTTCCACAGCTGTCTAACTCTATTTCCACAGTTTATAGCAGAGGAAAGCTACAGCACTAACAGGTTGGGTACCTTACCCAACATCACACAAGGAGTAAGGGGCAGTCTCTGCCCAGGTGGTGTGTTTCCTTCCCGCCACAATGTCAACCTCAGAGCCTATGTTCCAGTTTCACTAGCCCCAAGCCACTGCAGCTCCCACTCCCTGTCCCCCCAACCCCTGCTGCTGCCTCTCCCAAGCTGACTCACACTTCCACTGACACAGCCCACAACACTACACAGTGCTCTTTGGGTACTAGGGATCAAACCCAGGGCTTCATGCACAGGAAGCAAGCTGCTCTACCACTGAGCTACATCTCCAGTTCCATAGTACTCGTTTATGAACCCTCCCCACACTGACTTTTCCAAATATGAATTCCCTTTGCCCCTAAGCATCTCACATGCTCGTAAAAATGTCTACCATTAACAGAGCACGCACTACATGCTCGATATAAAGCTAAGATCTCTCTCCTAATGTAAAAGCTGGCAAGGATGTATAATGAAACCTATTTGACGAACAAGAAAAATGAGGCTCAGAGAGACATTTTGGAGTTTGTTCTCACAGCCAATAAACGACAAAACAAAAAGTACACAGTCAAGTTCGTATGAGTCAAAGCTCACAATCCTTACCTGTACACATCTTTGCCATGTGTCAGGAAGACAGCAATTACCCTTAGCAAAAAGGTTTCTAAAATCACTTCTCAAAGGCAAAGGTTCCAGCCCCTTAACTTACCGCAGTCACATTTAGATGGTCCCTCCCTCCAAAACCTAAATGTTTGGGGAGTTAAATCTCCTAGGTAATACGATCAGTACTGGAACCCAGGACTGTTCCATTCCTTAACTCCCTCCAACAGCAGCCAGAAGGGGTTAGTTATAACTTGTTTTGCCATCAGTTATTTAAAAGTCTCTCTGGGGCCCAGGAAGAGAGCAATCTAAAGACTGCCCAGGTCTGCTAAACTTAAACCAATCTCAATTCTTAATCCTGTGACCCCAGGCTCCGAACCTTAAAAAGTATCCTCTCTTCCTGAATGCAAAGGTTTTAATCCCACGGATTACAGGATCGATTACTGTTCATTTACTCAATGTGAAAAGTACTGTGAATTTTAATGACCATAAACATTAGTTTTTCATGAAATAAAATAAGCTGTTCTGCTACACCAATTCATGACAAATGGGTGAAACAAATGAGGAAAGAAATATTTCACCACCAGTACTCTGACACAGTAAAAATACCTTTGTTACTTGAGCGGGGTCCCCAGTTCTCTCCCAACATAGGCCACACCTTTGGGAGTGACAAGAGCAGCCAGATCTGCATTTCCTTCTTTTAAATACCAAAAAGAAAGAAAAAAGAAAAACACTCAGACCTCTTAACCACGAGTAAATTTTAAGGAGGTAGAATTCCACCTTGCTTCTGTTTAACACAACCCGACTTTTCCCCCTCCAGCAACCAGAGAGGGGTGGGGGTGGGGGTGGGGGAATCCGATCGCACCCTCCAAGCCCGCTCAACCCAAACTTCACCTAAGCGCGAAGCAGGAAGGCACCCGGAATTGCGAGGAAACGGTCTCGCCCCTATCAAAGCACATTTTTAACTTCCCCGAAGCCCTTATTTCCCTGGGGCATGATCAAACACTCCCACCCGGACCTGTTACCTAAGAGAAGCTCAAACACACACAAAGAAAACCCCTCTGCTAGGAGCGGGCGGCCGGGAGCTGCCGGGAGCCGGCCGGGGCGATCGCCACCACCGAGGCGCACGAGGGTCCCGTTCCGGCCCTCGGGGCAGGAAACCCGGCTCCGCAGAGCGGCTGCGCCCGGACCGCAGCGATAAGGTAGAACTGCTCTTCCCAGCCCGCCAGCTCCGCCCTCCCCGCCGCATTCCAGAGAAGCCCAAGTCCCGGGACGCCGCGCGGGCAGCGGCCGCGGAGCAGGAGCGCAGCGCCGGCCACGCACCCAGCCCGGCCGGCACCCG
>NW_008355789.1:6748008-6779707 GCF_000622305.1 Nannospalax galili
CCGCGAGGCCCGGGGCGTGGGAGCCGCCCGAGGCGCCGAGGGGCTGGGGGAGCGCCGGGGCCAGGGGCGGAGGCGGCCGGGGGACGCGCAGCTCTCCGCGTCTCGGCAGCGCAACCGAATGCAGCCTCCAGCGCCGCTACAAATGGCCGTCTGGGGGCCGGGCCGCCGGGCCGGGCTGCTACATATGCATAAGGGGGCGGGGCCGGGCCGCGCCCGCCCGAGCTGGAACACCGGAGTCCAGCCCGCTGCAGACCCCGCCAACCTGCAGCCCCAGTGCAGCCCGAGCGCGCGGGGGACGCGGCGTGCCGGGGGGACGCCGCCAGGAAGACGGACGGCGGGTGGCTGTAACTGTATGTCAGAGCTTGTGTGCGGGAGACATGCAGCCTGGGACGGCGTGGTTGAAAATAGAACTGCTGTCATAGTCACTCAACTTGAAGGGGAGTAGATCTGTATCCTGTTTTCCGAGTGCAGATGGTGACTGTAGTTTCGTTTTAAAAAAAAAAAAAATCAGTATAAGGCTGTGATTGAGGAGGATGAGAGCTGGCACGGTACCTGAGTGTGGGCTGGGCTGGTGGCCCTGACAGTGTGAGGAATGTCCCTGAACGTGGGGACTGGTTGCGCTTGCTTGCATGGACCAGAGTGAATGTCGATAGATCTGGGGTGTAGCGTCTCCGGGGCTATGTTCATGTACGAGAAATGTCTGGTAATTGAACATGATTGTGGGAAATTGCACATAGTGACATTCTACCTGCCGGGCACGTGCTCGTCGCTAGAGCTGCTTTCCAGCACATGCAAGATCATGTCCTTGCTCTGAGGGAACTTAAGAGTCCATTGGAGGAAGCAGCCTGGACAACAGGCAAATAATAAGACGCGGTAAGGGTTCCAACTGCACAAGCCCTATTGAGGCATGTGCGCCCATTGTGAGCGCTGGCCCCAGACCTGACAGTCAGAGGCTTCCAAAAAGACCTGAAAAATAAATCATGCAAACAGATGAGTAATTCAAAGTATTCCAGGAAAAAGAAAACCACGCATGCAGAAGTCAGAGCTGAGGAGGGATGCATTGTGTCCTGTAGCTTTGAATGTGCTGAGGGGAGTTTACAAGCCAGCAACTATAAATAGAAATTCATTCTCTGTATGTGTGTCAGATTAGCCAAATGTAGCAGGAACCAGGGCTCTAGGCAGAGGCAGTGTAAGGTTAAGCCATGGGCCCTGGGGCTGGACTCAACCCCCCCCCCCACCTCTTTCACTAATGGCATAGCTTGGTGATGGGAGCTTAACCTCTGTGCCTCAGTTTCCTTTTCTCCAAAATGAGGGCACTGAGCCAGTGAGATGCACACGCTGAGTTTGATCCCTGATGGAAGGAGGGAACCAAAGTTGTCCTCTGGTGGGGAGAGGGGAAGGAGGGATGGCAATTATGTAAATATAGTATTTATGTATGAAAGTCTCAAAAAATAAAAAATTTGAATTAAAGGGGCTGGAGAGATGGCTCAACAGTTAAGAGCACTGACTGCCCTTGGAGAGGACCCGGGTTCGATTCCTAGCACCCACATGGCGGCTATAAACCATCTTAAATCCAGTTCCAGGGGAATCCAACGCCCTCTTCTGACCTCCGTGGCATTGTACAACACGGGTGCACTCACATATATGCGGGCGATACACTCATACACATAAAATTAAAATACTAAATAAAATATTTTTTTAAAAGAACGTACAAGTAGTATGAAAACTACAGCAGGAGAAATTGTTTTACTCATGTTTTAGTTACATACAATGCTAAATAAACTTTTACAGGCTAAAAAGAGAAGTCTTCTGCTCTCCACGTGCACACACCATGGCTTATATGCACCCACAATCATATTTGTATACATTGTACACACACATACACACAATAATAGCAATAAATAAAATAATTAAAATAAATAAGGGCAGTAAGGCATGCCCCTCGTGGGAAATTTAATAGGAACAGTACACACAAAGCACATAAACAGCGCTGGCATTGCAGTAAGCTGCTATCAGTTTTTTGGTTTTGGTTTTGGGTTTTTTTGCATTATGAATTTGTGGACATACATAGAGACTTTTGTGGAACCAACAGAAATTAGTCGCTGCTTAATTTCCAAGGCTAGGTCAGGAAAGACCACAGAGCTTTAGCCTCATTATTGTAAGACGGCCATGTTATAGTAGACAGGCCACACGGAGACATGCCAGTCAAAAGTGCCCCTGAATCTGGGTGAGGAAGGGAAGCTGGGGGCATGGAGGAGGGCAAGGTAGGAGGGGAACAAGTTTCAACAAAGTATTTGGCACATTATATATGAAAATGCCCTGATGGGGGCAGGCATGATGGCACAGGCCTTTAATCCCAGCATGCAAGAGGCAGAGGCAGGTAGATCTCTGTGAGTTTGAGACCAGGCTGGTCTACAAGAGTTCCAGGCCAGTTGGGGCTACAGGGAGACCCAGTCTCAAAAGAAAGAAGAGAAAAGAAAAAAAAAAAAAAATGCCATGATGAAGCCTACCTATTACTTTGTAGCCAACTTGCAAATTTCATTTTAAAGGGGGCTGGAGATGTGGCTCAGGGGTTAAAAGTACTTGTTGCTATTCCAGAGGACCAGAATTCCATTCCTAGCACCCACATCAAGCAGCACCCAACTGCCTATAACTGCAGACCCAACTCTTCTGGCCTCGTAAGCACTAGCACATATGTGGCATATACAAACACAGGCATATAGATAAAAATAAAATATTTTTAAGTACAAAAATAAATAAAATGTACAGAGGGTAGAAAAAGTCCCTCTCAGCTCCCATCAGACCACCATCACCTTCAGGCCATGTGAGTGAGGTTTCTAGGACAACCATCCCAATGAAACCTTCAGGTGAATGTTGACCTTCTCTTGACCTCTGCATCTGCATGAGAGACCCCAGGAAAGATGAGCCCAGCCCAATGTGTGTGTTACCTAATAGTATTTTTTTAATGAAGCCAGGCCTCCCAGGAAGTGGGAATGGGAAGTTCAAAGCCAGGCCAGTGAGATGGCTCATTTGGGTAAAGATGCCTGTTTCTAAGCCTGACAACCCAAATTTGATCCCCAAGAGGCACATGGTGGGAGAGAACCAACTCCCACAATTTATCCTTTGACTTCCCCGTATGTGCAAAACATACACACACACACACACACACACACACACACACACACACACAGAGTAATAAATATGTAACTTAATTTTTTTTTTTTTACATTCTGCCAGACATGGTGGTCCACGCCTTTAATCCTAGCACTCAGAAAACAGAAGCAGGCAGATCTCTGTGAGTTCAAGGCCAACCTGGTCTACATAGCAGGTTCCAGGTCAGCTGGAGCTATAGGGAGACCTTGCCTCAAAAAGACAAAAAAAAAAGAAGTTCAAAACTACTTCAACTATATAGTGAATTAAAAACTAGCCTGAGATCCTGTCTCAAGATCTTTTTTTATTTGAGAATATTTCAACATATAAAAGTGGCAAGATTGCCCAAATATACCTGTTACAAATGTTTTTAATTCATTGGCTTTATCATTTCTCTCTTTCTCTCTCTCTCTCTCTCTCTCTCTCTCTCTCTCTCTGTATTGGCATTTTATCAGTTCAAGTGCTCTCCCCCCTGAGTATTCTTATATTGGTCGGGATGTTGTGTCTAATGTCACTCCAGCTTTTTCAGTTGACTGAATGATATGCTTTAAAGGACTTTTCCCTCTAGCACAGGATCTGGTCTAGGGTCAAAAGCAGAATTTTAATTGTCAGATCACTTTAGTTTTTATTTTTGCTTTTGTTTTGTTTTTTGTTTGTTGTGCTGGGTAGAGAACTCAAGAGCCCATTGCACATTAGGCAAATGTTCTGACATGGAGCTGGAGTTACAGGCCACTGTTAGCTGCCTTATGGGTGCTGGGAACTGAACCAGGGGCCTCTGCAAGAACAGACAATGCTCTTAACCATTGGGTCATCTCTCCACCCTCAAAGCTTTTTTAAAAAATGGGGTCTTGCCCTATAGCACAAATTGGCACCATGGTTGTGTAGTGCCACTTAGGGCTCAAGTGGCATTTTTTAATATTTGTTTCACAGCAGTAATGGCTAGAAATGCCCTCATAACAGATACTACAACCAGTATGGAAAGAGGAAGCAGAGAAAGAGAAGGAAGAGGAACCCAGCCGAAGGACTGCGGAGAGAGTCTGCTAGGATTCCTATACACCTGTATGTGCCTGGCCCTGCGACTTCCCACATGTATCACAATAACCCGTGTATCACTCAGCTGCAACACGGAAGCCAGACAAGTGAACCCGTCCTGTAAACTGCATCCCAGGCATCCATTTCCCCTTCCCCTTTCAAACAGGACAGTAGGCCCTTTATTTGGGGAATAGGTTCTAAGTGACCCCACTGGGTGTCTGAAACCTCAGATGGTACCTAACCCTATACATACATACTATGACAAAGTTTAATTTATGAGTTAGATATAGTAAGATATCAATAATAATAGCTAATAATCAAACACTATACTGTAATAAAATAGGCAGAATCACTAATCTTGTGTTTGGGAGCCATTAAGCAAATTTCTTAAAACACAATCAGTTCAATCCCAGGACAGTTGATCTAATAACAGAAATGGACATTGAGTAATAGCTGATGAGTACCATACACAGCATGCATATGCTGGTCAAAGGGATGATTCACTTCCTGGGTAGGGTAGAGCAGGGCAGTGTGAGATTTCATCATAGTAAGAAGGACATGTAATTTAAAATCTATGAACTTATGAACTGGGCCAGTGACATGGCTCAGTGGATAAAACACTAGCCTTGAAGGCCTGACAACCTGAATTCAAGCCCCAGAAACCACAGCAGAAGGTGAGAATCAAACTCCAGAAAGTTGTCCTCAGACCTCCGCATGCACATTGTGGCATTCATGTGCCTGCACTCACACATCTCATATACACACACGCACACACACACACACACACACACACACACACACACTAATAATGATAGTAAATAAAAATAAAAATTTATGAACTGTTTCTTTCTGGAATTTTCCATTAATATTTTCCCACTGCAAATGACCAAAAAAGTAACTGAAACCATGGAATGAAAAACCAAGGAAGTGGAGCTGTTTCTCCTCTCTCCACCTCTGCGGGCTGAGAACAGCTAGGACTCCCATAGACACCTGTGTGTGCCTCCAACTCCGTGGGTTAAACCAAATCTACTTGGAATTGCCCAACTTCCACTAACCATGGTAATGTTTTGTTGTTGTTTTACTTTTCGTTGTTTTTTGAGACAGAATCTCACATAACCCAAGCTAGCCCCAAACTCACAGCAATCTTCCTGCCTCAGCCTTTAAAATGCTGGGATTACCACCAGGCCCGACTTATTTGGTCACAGTAATTAGCTGAAGAATGGTTGGGTGACAAAAGTCACACCAATAAGAATGGATTCAGTTGCAAGAATCAAAGTACAAGAGGGCCAGGTATGGGGCCTGTAATACCAGCACTCAGGAGACAGCAGAAGGATCTGGAGTTTGAGGTCATTCTCCGTTGCATTAGTAAATCCTAGGCCAGCCTGAGTTATATCAAACAATCTCAAAAACCCAGTGGCGTTAATCCTACTCCTTTAATCCCAGCACTCAGGAGGCAGAGGCAGGTGGATCTCTGTGAGTTCCAAGCCAACCTGGTCTACATAGTGAGTTCTAGGCCAGCCAAGGCTACATAGTGAGACCCCGTCTCAAAGAAACTAACAACCACAGCACAAACCTACAAGAATCCCACTTGCAGTTTTCACTGAGATAACACCTCACATCCAAAGCTGACTGCAGTCAAAAGGACAGATGATAATGAGTTGATGGGAATGGAGAAACACTAGGATGTCTTACACCACTGGTAAGAATGTTGACTTGTGCTGTTGCTTTCGCAAACAGTCTGGCAACTCCTCCAAAGGTCAAACACGGAGTTACCGTACAACACAGAGAGAGGTTTCCTCCATAGTTAATATCCCCAAGAAAAATGAAAACCTATATCCATAAAAAACTTGTATACGAGTGCACACCACAGCACTATTTATAACAACCAAAGTAATGGGAACAGCACAGTTGCCCATCAGCTGGTAAGTGTACAAATAAATGTGGTGTTTTCATACACTGGAATATTATCTGATATTAAATGGAATGAAGTCCTGATATATTTTACAAGTGAACCTTGAAAACATCATGCTGAATGAAAGAAGACAGATGCAAAAGGCCACATGTTATAAGATTCCATTTATAGGAAAGGTCCAGAACAGGCAAATGTAGAGACAGAAAGTTGACTGTGGTTGCCAGGACAGTAGCATGTGATAAGGGAAAGAATTTGTTTTCCATGAGATAAAAATGTTCTGAAATTAGATAGTGATGTTGATTGCACAACTTTGCAGATACAGTGAAAAACACCATGTGTATTAGTCAACTTACCATCACTGTGACAAAATACCTAACAAAAATAACTTAAAGGAGAAAAGGTTGATTTCAGCTCAGGGTTTCAAAGGTTCCAGTCCATGGTCAGCCAGTCCCACTCCTCTGGAGATGAGCTGCTCACCTTGGGGTAACAAGGAAGCAGAGAAAAACTAAGGAGGGCACTCATGATAAAACATAGCCCTTCAGGGGCCAGGCATAGTGCACGCCTTTAATCCCAGCACTCAGAAGGCAGAGGCAGGCAGTTCTCTGTCAGATCAAGGCCAGCCTGGTCTACATAGTGAGTTCCAGGCTAGCTAGGGCTAAAACAAAGACAAACCCCCAGTGACCTACTTCCTCCAACAGGTCCCACCTCCCAACAATACCAGCACGTTATGATTCTCCATGGATTAATCCATTGACTTGGTGATAGGCCTCACGATCAATCATCTTTCAGTGGTTTTATCAGCTGGGACTAAGCCCCAACACATGAGGGTTTGTTTGCATATTTGTTTGTTTTTGCAGCTGGAGATGGGGATGGAGACTTCATATTCAAACCACAATACTGTTTTATTTTTCTTTTTTATTTATGCGTGTACACGGTATATGTGTGTGTGTGTCTGTGTGTGTGTGTGTCTGTGTGTGTGTGTGTCTGCACATATACAGGTGCCCCAGAGGCCAGAAGACGACACTGGATCCCAGAGAGGAGGAGTTACAGGTGGTTATGAGTTGACTGGCATGGGTGCTAGGAGCCAAACACAGGTCCTCTGGAAGAGTAGCAAATACTCTTAACCACTGAGCCATCTTTCCAACCCCCATAATACTGTTTTAATGCACTTTAGGGGCTGGTGGTATAGCTCAGTGGTGGAGTCCATGCTTTGAATGTGTAAAACCCTGGGTTCAATCCACAGTAATAAAAACACTTTAAACAGCCAGTTCTGGTGGTGCACATCTTTAAATTCGAAGAGGCAGACTGATCTCTGAGTTCCAGGCCAGCCAAGGCTACATAGTGAGACCCTGACTCAAAAAACAGAACAGAACAAAAGCACTTTAAATAGGTAAGCTTTGTTGTGTAGGAACTACATCTCAATAAAGCCATTTTGACCAAAAAAAAAAAAAAAAAAAAAAAAAAAAAGAATTAAAAAAGGGAAATTTTTTTGTGAAAAAACTACTACAAAAAAAAGTATTTTTCCAAAAAAAAAAAAAAAAAAAAAAAAAGAATTAAAAAAGGGAAATTTTTTTGTGAAAAAACTACTACAAAAAAAAGTATTTTTCCAAAAAAAAAAAAAAAAAAAAAAAAAGAATTAAAAAAGGGAAATTTTTTTGTGAAAAAACTACTACAAAAAAAAGTATTTTTCCAAAAAAAAAAAAAAAAAAAAAAAAAGAATTAAAAAAGGGAAATTTTTTTGTGAAAAAACTACTACAAAAAAAAGTATTTTTCCAAAAAAAAAAAAAAAAAAAAAAAAAGAATTAAAAAAGGGAAATTTTTTTGTGAAAAAACTACTACAAAAAAAAGTATTTTTCCAAAAAAAAAAAAAAAAAAAAAAAAAGAATTAAAAAAGGGAAATTTTTTTGTGAAAAAACTACTACAAAAAAAAGTATTTTTCCAAAAAAAAAAAAAAAAAAAAAAAAAAAAATCCAATGGCAAGGCTTTATGTGAACTATAAAGGAAGGATTTGCTGGTTATGGTGAGCCACGCCTGTAATCCCAGTGCTTGAAGACAAAGCAGGAGAATCTGGAATTCAACCCCAGTCTCAGCTCTACCTGGGCTGTGTGTGCCTTTTGTTTCAGAATGTTTCCTGTGTCACATGCATTCTTGTGCTACTTTTGTTTTCTGAGACAAGATATCACTTAGCCAAACCTGTCCTTGAACTCCTGATCTTCCTGCCTCTGCCTCTGAGGTGCTGGAATTACAGGCATGGGCCACCATGCCTGGCTTATGTGGTACTGGGAATGGAATCCAGAATTTTGTTCATACTAGACAAAAGCTCTACCAACTGAGCCACGTCCCCAGCCCTCCTGTAACTTTTTTATTTGAATTAAAACAGGTTTTTTTTTTTGTTTTTTTTTTGGTCTTTTTGAGACAGGGTCTCCTCGTAGCCCCAGCTGGCCTGGATTCACTATGGAGACCAGAATGGCCCTGAACTCCCAGAGATCTACCTGCCTCTGCCTCCTGAGTGCTGGGGTTAAAGGTGTGCACTACCACGCCCTGCTAAAACAGGTTCTTAAGTCACCTAGATAGTCTATGCCCAAATGTTTTTTTTTATTCTCATAAAAAATACTCCAAAACCAACAGCACAAAGAAACTTCTCTGCCTACGAAAATCCCAGGAGATGTAGTGGAATATGGACGATACTGAACTGGCTGTCACTTGAGCCAATTAAAGGTGCTTTTCAACTTCACCTGCAAAGTTTTCATCTCAAGTAGCTGGCAGGTATAGTCTTCAAGAGATGACTTATAACTTTGAAAAAGAAGATGAAGATCACGAAGATGCTTCCCCTCCCCCCCCCCTTGCTTGCAGGAAGAAATCCTGTGCCTGGAGAGGGGATTTCTTTCCCAGTGTCACCTAGCAAGTTGTGAGCAGCGATTAGGACACAGGTCTTCTGACTCAAGACTGGTATTACCCAAAGCCACACAGTGTTGTTCAAGAGATTTCAGCAGGCAGATGCAGGGCCAGATTTGGCCAGTAGATATATTCTTTGGTCTACAGGGTTTTTTTTTTTTTTTTTTTTTTTTTTTTTTTTTTTTTTTTTTTTTTTAAAAAATTCCTTCTTTTTGCAGGGCTGGGGATTAAACCCAGGACCTCTTGGATATTAAGCCTGCACTCTACCACAGAGCTACCTGCTGAGTCCAGTTTAAATCTTCAAGTGGTTGACAGTATTTAAAAATATGTTATTTGGGAGCTGGAGAGATGGCTCAGTAGTTAAGAGCACTGGCTGCTCTTGCAGAGGACCTGGGTTCGATTCCCAGCACCCACACAGCATCTAATAACCGTCTATAAGTCCAGTTCCAGGGAATACGACACCGTTTTCTGACCTCGGCAGGACTCGTATGACAAGGGTACACTTTCACACATGCAGGCAATATACTCATACACATCAAATAAAATAAATAATAAATTAAAAAAAAAAAGATATTTAGGGCCAAGCCTGGTGGCACACGCCTTTAATCCCAGCACTCGGGAGGCAGAGGCAGGCGGATCTCTGTGAGTTCAAGGCCAGCCTGGTCTACATAGTGAGTTCCAGGACACCTGGGGCTACAGGGAGACCCTGTCTCAAAGAAACCAAAAAAAAGAGGGGGGCGGATATTTGGAGGTAGTATTGCCCATGGTCCAGGCTAGGGTGAGGTGTTTCCAGGTTTTGGGCATTTAATTCAAAAATGAAATAAACACCACACAGACTGTAAAGCAGTGAGAAAATACTACTTAAAGGAAAGCAACAGAACAGGTCAGAATATACTTCAAGGGAGCAACAGGCAACATGAGTGAAGACCTGGGCCCTGATTATTATTTAAGGCTTCCTTTTATGGTGTTCAAAAGGAGTTTGCTTGTTAAGGGGTATAGTAAAGGTGATTCTGTGTTTTGATTGCTAGATTAGGACATAAAATTATTTTTTTCTACTGTGCATGTCCCTTCCCATAATGCATCTGACTGTAACCAAATGCATGCTCAATTCTGCACAGTCAGAAGATGGTAAACAAAATTTTCCCTAAAAGTTTACTTAAGGACATGATTTTGCCTTATTGCTCATACAACCCCAAACCAGTTCAAGCCAGATCAGCCTTTCTATTCTTTATATCCAGATACACTGGGACTATATCTGAACAGAAACTTTCTAAATTTAATTGTTGTTAAGGTTGGAGAAACTTATGCTATTGTTCAACAAGAGGTGTATGCGTAGCCCGATGCAGGTATGGATCTGAGGGGGTCTGAGGTTGCTAGGTACGTTGTTCAGAGAGGGACGTATATGCATAATACGCACAGGTAAAAGAGTTAGGCTGCCAAGTGCATTTTTACAAGAAGCAGGTATGAATAACCAAAACCAAATAGAACCCCAGGCTACTACACTATTCCCTGTGCTTGCCTTAGTAGGGATTTGGTTCGGTGGAATGGCATCTCTTTAGCAAAGACAAAGTCCTGGGTTCAGTCCCCAATACCAGCCCCTCAAAAAGCAAAATTATTTCATAAACAAATCTACATTTCTAACTCTCCTTTGTTGTTGTTTCGAGACAGGATCTCACTCTATAACCCAGATGACCTGAAGCTCCCTATGTAGGCCATCCCAGGCTGACCTAGAACTCACAGAGATCCACCTGCCTCTGCCTCCCGAGTACTGGGAGTAAAGGTGTGTGCCACCATGCCCAGCTCTAACACTCCTTGAAATATATAACATGGAATATCTGTCCATGCCAAGCTGGCTTTATTTGGCAACCGTTAGCTAAGGATCAGTGCTGGCTGCCCTTTAGGCAAAATGTGGCTCCTGCAGTTGTCACCAGCATTCATTTTTCTATCACACACTAACCTTTTGCTGTCAGTTGCCTGGCCTCAGTGGACTTGAAGAATTTGCAAATCTAGGGAGAGTGGCATAACTCAGGTAGAGGAAGTCTTTGCACGTGTGAGACCCTGGGTTTAAGCCACAGACTGGATGAATGAATGAATGAATGAATGGTGACTAGTTTTCAATCCTCTTGACATCTGTCAGTGTTCTCCATCTAAGATGCATTATCTGTACCATTTTAGTGCTGTTTGTTTTCTGAAACTTCATTTTGATTATTTTTTATTTCACATGTGTCTGTAGGGTTATGTATGCACTAATGCAGGCGCCCGCTGAAGCCAGAGGTCCCCTGAAGTTGGAGCTACGGGTGGTCATGATTGGCCCAGCATGGGTGCTGGGAAATGAACCAGAGTCCTCTGCAAGAGCAGGACATACTCTTGACCACTGAGTCATCTCTCCAACCCACCATTTTAGTGTTTTTACTATGAAGAATCTAGGCTTTACCTCTAGACCTGCTGAGAATCTCTGAGATTAGGGACCTAGAATCTGAATTTGTGACTCTGAGAGACTGTCACAGGTGAAAGCTATTGGAGCAGTGGAGACTCACTTGTGCCCACTCTTTATTTCAGGACCAACAATGACCTCCTCTTGTGAAATGCTGATTACTCATCACCATAATCCACAGTTGACCAGAATCTCTGATCTGACCCTATCCCAGAGAAAGGATCAAGGGTGGGGCTGGGAAGGCGCTGATACCAAGATTCCCCTAACCTCATCATTCACTGAGTCAGAGCCTAGGCCTGGTGAACACAGAGGACCCAGCCCCCACATCCCATCAGGGAGTCTCAGTCCTTATCCTGTTCATAGGAGGAACAGCGTCCTCTGTTTCCTTAATGGGCCATCGCTTTTAATGTGAATGAATGAGAATGTAACAGCCCGACAGGAGCTGCATACATCCGAGATGAGACAGAGCACAGATCTATTCCTTGTTTAAAGATCACCCTGCTAAGAATAGAAAGTGAAACACACGCTCAGGCATGTGCACACATTCAGCTCCGAGGAAGGCCACGAGCAATTTGAGAAATCCATGATTTAGTAGAGGGTGGTCTGAAAATCACAGAACCTTGGAGCAGGAAAGGCAGAGAGGGGTCCTTCTTTCTAGAACTCCTCTGCTTTCTAGAACTCCTCTGAGAGAAAGACGTCCGAGCAGGCAGGAATAGAGATCCGGCATAGAAGGGCCTGGAAGAGAGCCCAGCACACCGGGGTTCAGGTTTCTGTCTTTCTGTTAATTTCAAGTCCATCTCTATAGCATTCTGCTCTGGGAGCTCATGACTGACCAGCCCAATGTGATATCACACTTCTAGGACTTGGCTGCCAAGAAGAGGTGAGGAAAAGTGACCCCTATTCCCCCCCTCCCCTGTGCCCATGCCTAGTGCATGCTAAGCAAACACACTTAACATTGATTCACATCCCAGCCATACCACTGCACTTAAAAAAATTATGAAAAAATTGAAAACTACCTAGATGTCCAATAACAAGAATTTAGACAAAGCTAAGTATGATAGCACATGCCTGTGATCCCAACACTCAAGAGGCTGAGGCAGGAGGATCACCAGGAATTTGAGACCAGTCTGGGCTACATGGTAAATTCATGGTCAGTCTGGGTTACAGAGTGAGGCTCTGTCTCAAAAAGAAGGAGGAATGGGGTGGGGGGGGGGGAGGAACGTGGTTAAATAAATTATTTTAAAGTCATCATATGGAATGTTATGTGTCCATTACTTAGCACTGGGCCTGGTGGCACACACCTTTTATCCCATCGCCGGGGAGGCAGAGGCAGGCAGATCTCTGTGAGATCAAGGGCGGCCTGGTCTATACAGTGAGTTCCAAGACAGCTGGGGCTACAGGGAGACCCTGTCTCAAGAAAACCAAAATTAAAGATAGAGAACGAAAGGCAGTCCTTACTTACTGGTGCATATTCCTGTAGTCCCAGATACTTGAGAAGCTGGTGGGATATTGCTTGAGCCTCAGGAGTTTAAATCTAGCCTGGGCAACATAGCACAATTCTGTCTCAAAAATTTTTTTTCTACTTCTATAGAAAAATGAGGATAGGTGTTCTAATCTGAATATTTGTGTCATATGCTGAAATCTGATCTCCAGTGAGGTGGATCTGTCACTGGAATCTGAGGTTCACAGCTTGCTGCTTTGCCAAAACACCAAGGAACAAGAATTTGCAAAAGGGAATGGGTTTATTTCTAGTTCTGTCCCAAACCAGGGAGGGACAAATTCTTACCCTCCCTTACCTTGCCTGTTTCGATGTTACAGTTTGGAATGGAGGCCAGGAGGAGTGAGTTAACTCGCTGTGAGTTAAGCTGTCAGAGATTCTTTTCTCCTGGGAGACAGATCATCTTGTGGCAGTTCTTCCTCTGAAACATGGGGTTTCCCGGAGAAATTCTGATACTTTTAGGTCTTTGTTACAGGTCTTTCAGAAGGTGATGTGACTAAGGTTTAACTCATGTGTGTATGTATATACGTGTGTGTGCAAGTACATCCACAAGCATATATTGTAGTCATCTCTACACATATGTGAAAACACATCGACGAGATCAAGCTGTGCCCCCCTCTGTGTCACCGCCTCACTCTAAATTGTGCTATGCTCTAAGTTGTTTCCCTCCTCTAAGCTGCTCCATGCCATGGCTTCAGGCTATTCCTTGCCCTGGTGACTCCACTTTACAAAATAGCATTTGGCTCCATCTTGGGCACAAACACTGAGGCAAGATGACTCTACATCCCATTTGTGGACATAGACACCATCACCTGTCTACCATGAGCCATGAGCCACAGTACGATAAATAGCTTATTCAGGCAAGAGCACCACCTATGAACTTCCTGGAGTAAATTTGGAAACTTCTGAGCATGTGGACATATTAAAACCATATTAGAAAATCAGGTCGATTAATTTATTGAACACAGCAGACCAGCAAAGGATATGACAACTTCACCTGGATCCCATAAGAGAAGGTGAGTACTATTTCGGAGGTGGGCCCTACCAAGCTGGCGTCGGTCTCACAGGTGAGAATCAAGGGACTAAAAAGGAACTCCTGACTGTCTCCAAGGCTTCAGCTCAGCCTGGTCCCCACTGCTTGGTGCACTTGAATTGTCATCCACCTCCATCAGGACCTAGTCCTGCCCTTCACCTTGACTTACCTTGAACCACCTACCAGCTCAGCTGTGCAGTTGGGTTCATTAATACCTAACCACCTGCAGTGGCCTTCTGCATCTGGGATCTGGGTCAACTCTTTGCCTCTGCCTTCAAAACGACCTCTTCGAATTTTGCAACCTCTTTAACACTGTTGCAGTCATTCTGTAACATACACACACACATGTGTATATATATAAAATGTGTGATCTTGGGGCTGGAGAGATGGCTCAGCGGTTAAGAACACTGGCTGTTCTTGCAGAAGACCCGGGTTAAGAACACTGGCTGTTCTTGCAGAAGACCCGGGTTCGAATCCCAGCACCCACATGGCAGCTAACAACTATCCGTAGCTCCAGTTCCGGGGGATCCAACAGCCTCTTCTGTCTTCCGAGGGCATTGCACAACAATGGTGCACTTACCTACATGCAGGCAATACACACGTACACATAAAATAAAAATAATAAATAAGCCATGCATGGTGGCGCATGCCTTTAATCCCAGCACTTAGGAGGCAGAGGCAGGCGGATCTCTGTGAGTTCAAGGCCAGCCTAGTCTACATAGCGAGTTCCAGGTCAGCTGGGGCTACAGGGAGACCCTGTCTCAAAAAGACCAATAAATAAATAAATAAATAAATAATCAAAAAATGTGTGATCTTAGAGTTAATAATTAAGGTTAGAATAAACAAATCAATGACTGCCAATTCTCAGCTATACAGGGAAATCAGGATTACTTGGTAAATTGCAGAAAATAAAATGAATGTATCTTACAAATTTATTATTACTCAATAAATTTTGACATTGTAGAGACACACAAACATGTCCAAACACGTTTCTGACATAATTCCCTCACATCAGTTGGCTTATGAACAATGTTTAAAGATACAGCCAAAGCAGGAGCCTGCCGTGTCGAAACAAACGATGGATGTTCTGGGTAGGGGAACTAGCCACTCCTGGAAGACTGAGAATGAGGTTCAGAACACGGGAGAAGCTTTTTAAAGTCTTCCTTTATTGTTACTGTGTATGTGGGGGTGGGGAGGCGGCCACAGCTTGCATGTAGAGATAGAGGACAATTTCGTGAACTCTATCCGCTCCTCTTTTACATGGGTTCTGCAGATCATACTTCGGCCCTCAGGCGTGCACACAAGTACTTTACCTGTTGAGCCGCTGGCCCAGAAAATACTTTTGACTCCCCGTCACTAAGGTTGAACTGTGTTAGTAGTTTTGTCTCTTCCCCACAGCTTTTTTTTTTTTGGCACAGGGTGTCTCTATAGCCACAGCTGGCCTGGAACTCACTATGCAGACCAGGCTGGCCTCAAACACAGAGATGCTCCTGCCTCTGTGAGCACTCCAGTGCTCCTGAGTGCTGCCTTGCCCAGCTCAAAACATTTTGTTGTTGTAGTTATTTTTGTTTTGTTTTTGGTATTGGAGATTGAACCCAGGGCCTCTCACTGAACTACATCCCCATCCTGCCACAGCTTTTAAAGGAGAAGTATGCTGTGGTTCTAGGGGTCCGAGCCTGAAGAACTGAGGTCCCTATAACACCTAGGCTTGGTGTTACAAAAGATCCTTGTTTTATTCACACTCTTCACAGAGTATGACTGGGGCGGCTTTAAAGATGCACAAACCAGGAAAAGAGCAAAATCACAGGAGGAAGAAGAGGGAAGACCTTTCTTTCTCCGACTGACAGGCCGGACTCCTTGAGCCTCCAGGGCCAGGGGCAGCTGTATGGGTTTAGGGTAGCTAGCAGGAAGAACCTGCAAACAAGGTAACAAGGCAGCTCTTTAAATGCACTGGTTGCTGGGCCCTGTTCCTGCCCCCACAGAATTACAGTTTCAGGACAGAACTGAAAGGCTATGCTCTGTGATTGCAATCATGTCTCCTGTGCCCTGGGGGACCTGGGATCGTCTGCCTACCTCCTGCAGGTGCAGTGTCCATGTAGAACAAACAGGGTTTTCTCCCCAGCGGCATTTAGATCCCTGGAGACAGAGTGGAGACACAGAGGGCTAGAATGTGCTGGGGCTCAGAACATGCCACCCCCAAAGATGACTGCAGCAGACCGGAATATGCCATCCCCAAATATAGTACTGGGCTGGCACATTTTGAGCTGGTTATTCTGAGAAACTGCAGACATGGGAGAAGCTTTTGAAAGCTGTTTTGTAAAAGAAATTTACATGTAGAAGGGAAATCTAAAATAGGGAAGGATCTGAATTAAGAGGAAAGCTCCTCTTCCTAATGCATCTTTCCTTGAGGGACTATCTACATACCAGGACAGCCTTTACCCCCCACAAATCTCATCCCCTCACCCTCCCATAAGATGAGCCACATCCCCACCCCAGCCCCAAACTCTTTTCCTTCCTGGCTCAGATACAACATGAGACTTCTGCAAGTCTCATATTTCATGGGACTTAATTCCATGCATCAGATATGTAATTAAATATGACTTCTTGGCTGGAGAGATGGCTCAGTGAGTGATAACACTTGCTGCCCAAATGTAAGAACCAGAGTTCCAATCCCCAGAACCCATGGAAAAAGCCAGAAGCTTAGTATGAACTTCTGTAATCCCAGTGCTCCTACAGGCAGAGGAGAGGCACACAGAATTCCTGCCGACTCATGGGCAGCGAGTCTGACATACACAGTGGGCAAGAATCAAAGAGACCCTGCTTCAAACATGAAGGTGAGAGCTGGCACCTGAGGTGGTCCTCTGCTTCCATGTGCACACACGGTACAAGCTCATGCCTGCACTTATACACATGAATGCAAACGCAAACAAAATGTGTTTTTCTCTTAATTTTTTGAGGCAGGGTTTCATGTAGCCCAGGCTGTTTCCTAATTCGCTTTGTAGCCAAGGCTGACCTTGAACTGGTCCTCCTGCCTTCACTTCCCAAGTGCTGAGATTATAGGCATGCACTACTGTCCTAGTTTGTTCTTCACTGCTGTGACAAAATACTCTGACCAATACCAACTTGGGGAGGAAAGGGTTTATTCAGCTTACATCTCCCAAGTTCATCAGGGAGCCCAAGGTAGGAACTCAGGGCAGGAACCTGGAAGCAGGGAGCTGGAACACAGGCCATGGAGGAATGCTGCTTACTGGCTTGCTCCCCTGGCCCCTGCTCAGCCTGCTTTCTTATGCAACACAGGCCCACCTGCCCAGGGGTGGCACCACCCACAGTGGGCTGGGCCCTCCCACATCACTCATCAAGAAGATGCCCCTCAGACATGGCCACAGGCCAGTCCAATAAAGGCAATCCCCCAATTGAGGCTCCCTCAACCCAGGTGTGTCAAGTTGACACTAAAGCTATCCAGCACAACTACTATAGTCTGCTAAATATGAATTTTTTTCCTGTTAATCGGTTTTATGTTAATCAGTTTGTATCCCAGTTGGAGAACCCAGCTGAGAGGGGAGAAGCCATTTACCCTCCCCTACAAGTGTTAGAAGGGGAAGGGACCTGAGGAATCGTCCATGCCATTCCCCCAGGACTCATCAGGGTGGGGGTATTAAGGGATTCACCAAATAATAGCTCGCTTCTTGCCAGTTCCGAAGCAACTGAGAATTGGGACACAGAACTGGGACTACAGGTGGTTATCAGAATGTCAGTTTATCACCAAGAGTTAGACTTGAGGACATGGTAGACAGGTGTGGCCAAACTGGCTGGCTTCATCATTCCTAGGATGAACTACCTAGGTACAGGCGGGTCTGGAAACCCTGCAAACCTCATTCAGTGGGGGAATCTGCCTCTGTAGAATTTGGGGGCACGCAAAGAAATGGAGCACCTGGCTCCCACAAAGAGCAAAGGGAGAAGTTAAACTGAGCATGCCCAGATTACTCTGTAACCATCTGGGCAGGAGAGGAGATAGTCTAAAGAAAGACACTTGAGCTATCACACTACAGACAACAACTCCCAAAGAATTAAAATCTCTCCAGGCGTCTCCTGCTGGGGGAAGGAATAAGCTGAAGCCAGAAGAGGCACTTGTCTGCCAGGAAGAGATTTCACACAGTTCTGCCAACATGTCAGACCACCTCGTAGGACAGGCTGGAGCTGAGAAAACGGTGGGGCAGTGGGACCACACCTTGACTAGGACTGCTTAGTTCTACACACCGCTTGCATTCTATTTGATTTGGTTGTGCACCTGAGCTTTTAACGGCTGCGCCAGCTCTCCAGCCCATTGTACTCTATTTGAGCCTGAACTTCACATTAGTGTCCCCCAAATGGACTTAGGGGTCACTAAAGCCCTTTATCTATTTCTCTTCCAAGTGTGGCCATGTTGAATAAATCTCCTTTCTCTGCTTTTCATTATTACTTGTTCCTAATTGCTATCTTAGTGATGGGTGGCTGAGCCTAGGTTGTTGGGACTGCCAGAGCCCAGGTTTTGACCTTAAAAACTCACTAAAGACTCTTCTAACAGAACTCTTACTCTACTAAAAGGCATCAGAATCACCTCCTAGGAGGATGGGGATGTAGCTCAATGGAAAAGCCCTTGCCCAGCATTTTCAAGGTGCTGGGTTCAATACCTAGTAGGGAGAGTATATTAGAATCATCACAGGCTACTGGGCTCCCCTGGCAAATCCTGACCCGGTAGGTCTGGAGTAGGACTTAACAGATTGCATTGTTATTATGTATGGTGGTGCTGGGTATGAAAGCCAGCGCAGTTCACATGCCAGACAAGTGTCCTACCACTAAGCCACATCCTCAACCCCACATTTGTGGGGGGGCAGGGCCTCCCTGTAGCCCCAGGTAGTCTGGAACTCACTATGTAGACCAAGCTGGGCTTTATTTCACAGAGATCCCCCTGTCTCTGCCTCCAAGTGCTGGGATTAAAGGTGTGCACCACCATACCCAGTCCAATCCCAGATTTTTTAAAAAGTTAATTATTTATTATGTGTGTGCATGTGTGTATACACACACAATCTCTCACACACACACGCACAGAGGTATTGTAAGTCAGGGACTCTGAGGATGTCTTCAGCCCTCTTTCTCTGTCTCTCAGATCCCTGGGTTCTGTATGGCTGAAGTCTGAGACAACTCAGTTCTTTCCCCTAAGCTAATGTTTCTCACCTTCAGGGTGAATCAGATCTCTCAGGGAGATTGTTAGAACACAAACTGCTGGGCTCTACCCTTGGAGTTTCAGACTCACTGGGTCTGGGGTGACACCTGAAAAGTGACATTTCTAACAAAATCCCAGGTGCTTGGGGTTTTTTGTTTTGTTTTGAGAACAATTGCTTTAGGTAGTTTCTAGAAGAAAAGGAGATCCCCTCTCTCAACTGTTCCTCCCACATCACTCAAAAAACAAGCAAAAAGAAAAACACATAGAAAAGCTCACTAGATTTGTGCTTCCTTGGCTCAGACTGACCAGATTTGGGCTGCATCATCCCAGAAACTAGAAAATCAGGCTTGAGCCACAGCTTTCCGTAAGCTATCCAGCAGTACCTGCAGATGCAGGTGTGGCTAACATGGGCCATCTGGACTAAAGGTGGGTGAAGGACAGACACGAGAGGTACTGTGAGAACACTGGAAAACCAATGCTGGGGAGCCCCAAACAATAGGTGCTCTGAGCCCTTTGCTCATAGAATAATTTACCCCACTTATAAAAGTGCTCCCCCATTATTGTTTCACTATTTTGACTAAGTCTCACATCCCACTCAGCCTGAGTGGGCTGAAAACTCGTTAACTAGTCCAGACTGGCCTTAGAATTCACATCCATCCTGCCTCAGGCTCCTGAGTGTTGGGATTTCAGGCATGCACCACCACAACAAGCTCCTCCCCCTTATTGGTAAGACAAGGTCTTGCTATGTTGCTCAGGCTAGCCTCAAACTCCTGAGCCCAAGCAATCCCCCTGCCTCAGGGTCTCCTGAGTAGCTGAGACTATAGACACACACCACTGCACTTGACCTGGCTAATAAAAGGTTTTCAAAAAGCAGTTTGGGCTGGGCTGGAGGTACAAGCCTTAATTTCAGCTGCTTAGGAGGCTGAGGCAGGAGAATGGCATGCCTGGGTAGTTTAGTGACACCTAGTCTCCAAAGCAAGTTTGGCACAGAAAAGCATGTGATAACTTTTTCTTCCCCTTCTTCCTCCTCCTCTTTTACTCTGTCTTGTCCTTCTTAATGGTGTTCACAATTGAATACAGAGCCCTATGCATTCTGGGCAGGCACTCCACCACTGAGCTAAATCCCAGCCTCAAGCCCAATACCTTGATACAGGGGAAGGGACAGTAAGATTTGGAATTAGATAGGGCAAGGAGTCTAATCTCAGATCTACCTTTCAATGCTGGGCAGTTACTTAAGTCTGCGAAAGGCCATTGTGAAAATTAAGCAAACTAATTATACTGAGAACTTCGTCCAGTTGCTTACTCACACAAGCTGTTCAATAAACGTTTCTCCACTTTTCAAACTAGGAGCCCCAAAACTCTGTGCCCTCAACAGCAGGCAGTCGAGTAGAGGAGTTCTGGCTGGAGCACTGGGCAAGGGTTGTAGAGAAGCTTAGAAGGAGACTGGGGCTGTTGTCATGAGGGCTGACGAACCAGGCTTCCAGGTCAGCCTGAGATGTCTGGACTGAACAGCCTCCACTGGTGTGGAAAGATGATTCCATTCATGAGCTCCTCCTTCCTAGACTGCCTGCCCTAGGCTAGACTGGAGAGACGGGCGCCCAGGCTAGGAGAGAGAAGAGAGTTTCCTCTTTGTGCCTGAGATCGCCCAGACCTGGAGGCACCTGGTGAGTGATGGAGAATTTGGTGTCCTGTCTATAGGATGGGCTGGAATTGGCTGGAGGGGGCAGGAAGGCAAAAGGGGAATCCATCACAACCATCCTGCCCTCCTCCCTGGCCTGTGATTCTTTGATTCTTCACTTCTTTGTTTCTGTTTCAGTCTCTACTCTCTCTCTCTCTCTCTCTCTCTCTCTCTCTCTCTCTCTCTCACTCACTGTTTCTCTCAATTGTCTAAAGTTCTTTCTTCGTTTTACTCATATTTCTCTCAACAACAAGCCCTGGGCTCCCTGGAAAATTTCCCCCGTACTAAAACCCAAAACAAAGTAAAACAAAACACCAAGAAGCTTGGCTTATTCACAAGTGCGTGTTATTCTCAAAGATTCATACATTTATGCCATACTCAAAAATAGATTTCAGACAGACTAAAGAGTTAACTTTATAAAAAGCCAAATTATAGAAAAACTGGCAGGAAATTGAATTCACTATCAGATCTTGGGAGGGATGGTAAGCTTTAACACACTGAAGCAAAAGAAATCACAGAGGAAAAGGTGATCAGAGTTTATTACATAAAAATACAAAGCATCTATACAAAGAGGAGTTATGAGATAAAAAAGATTGGGAAAAATGTTTGCAGAAGACATTCAAAGAATACATATCTAAATTATGTTAAATTCCTATCAAAAGAAGAGAAACTAAAGCTTGAATAAACAGCTATGTTCCATAAGCTAAAATATAACTAGAAGCCGACACCAGAAAAAGCGTTATTTCCTGTTTGCTTCAAATGTGCAAAGTTAAAATATTAATAGTGACCATTTCTGTGCCATCGGCAGCAAAAACTGCAACAGTAGCACCTATACTTGTGGTTAGGTAAATTTACGCAATACGTTTGGAATGCTATTTGGCAATAATTATCAAGAAACTTTGAACTATTTGTACCTTTGCTCCTTAATTCCATTCCAAGGGGTTTATCCTTGGGCAGCAGATTTTTAAAAATACATTCTTTGCAATCCAGAAACGTGGCAGAGCTATCTATGGACCTGCTAGGCAAGGTGTGTAATAACTAAGATGGGGGCAATAGGCAAGAAAGCATAACCTTGACCATCTGAAGCAAAAGGACTCGCCCTAAAGACCTCCAAGTCTCCAAGAAGCTGGAGAACCAGGGTCTGAAAGCATGCCGGAAGTAAGAGAATTCCAGAAGGCCAGCTAGCTGGAACCACACAGCAGGTCACAGGACAGAAACAGTCAGGTGCATGGACTCTGCTGCTGAGATGAAAAGTGACCTTTAGCCACCACCACCTTGTTGTTACAGGCTTCTACAGCAAAACCACAGGGGAGAAGTTCTGATTGGTGGAATCAGGCTTTACAAGGAAGCAGGAGGTGGGATGAAGAATCTGTGTCTTTGCTTTCTAATGGGAGATGGGAATTCCTTGCCATATCTACACACATTTGAGGTGGTTCAAATCTACACACAAGTGGGAGTGTTGAGCACTAATTGCAAGCGATACAGATGATGGATGCTGTTATGCAGGAAATTTCTACTATTTGATGTTATTTGGAGATGCTGACCATGTACAGCCTGCACCACATCCTATTCTTTCTCTCTCTCCCTTCCTCCTTCCTCCCTCCCTCCCTTCCTTCCTCTGTGCCTCCATCCCTCACTGATAATTAAACACATTACCTCACATATGCAAGGCAAGCACTCTGCCACGATCCCCAACCCTCTTTTTAGTTTGAGACAGGGTCTTACTAAGTTGCCCAGGCTGACCTTGAACTCACTCTGTACAGACAGTCCAGGCAAGATTTGAACTTGTGATCTTGCCTCAGCCTCCTGGTAGCTGGGATTATTGGCCTAGCTTAAGCTCCCATTCTCCATTCAACCAGAGGAACTCCATGTTCATTAGCTATTTCAAAGAGGCTTCCAGCAAGACAAAGTGTCTGCAGCTTCACCACAGGAGAAGCCCTTGGCCTCCCCAATGCTAGCACATGCTCTGTGTGTGCCAGACCCAGCCCAGGAAGACTGCTTTAATATGGAAGGAAGACTGGCCTGTTTCTTCCTTCCTTGTTGTGCTGGATAGCTTTAGTGTCAACTTGACACACCTGGGTTGAGGGAGCCTCAATTGGGGGGATTGCCTCTATTGGACTGGCCTGTGGCCATATCTAAGGGGCATCTTCTTGATTGTTGAGTGATGTGGGAGGGCCCAGCCCACTGTCGGTGGTTCCACCCCTGGGTAGGTGGGCCTGTGTTGCATAAGAAAGCAGGCTGAGCAGGGGCCAGGGGAGCAAGCCAGTAAGCAGCATTTCTCCATGGCCTGTGCTCCAGCTCCTGCTCCCAGGTTCCTGCCCTGAGTTCCTACCTTGGACTCCCTCATGAACTGCAACCTGGGAGTTGTAAGCTGAATAAACCCTTTCTTCCCCAAGTTGGTAGTGGTCAGAGTGTTTTGTCACAGCAATGAAGAACAAACTAGGACACTTGTCTTCAAAGAAAGAGGCTGGTAAGATTCTTGCCTTTCTGTACTGCCCTACAGATAGGTACAATCATATAACAAATTCTAGTTGTAAGGGCCTGGAAAGAGTGCTGCTCAATTACTAAGGTGCTTTCCAGGCAAGCACGAGGACCTGAGTTTGAGCCCTGGCTAATCCTAGTACTCGCGAGGCAGGGGCAGGTAGATCTCTATGACGTCAAGGCCAGCCTGGGCTGAATATAGAGTTCCAGACCAGCCAGGGCTACATAGTGAGATCCTTTCTTTTGTAAAAACTAATTTTATTTATTGTTTTTATTTTGTGTGTATGAGTGTATTGCCTGCAAGCATATAAGTACACCCGTGTCATACAGTGCCTGAGGAGGTCAGAAGAGGGCATCAGCTTCTCCTGGAACTGGAGTTATGGACGGTTGTTAGCTGCCACATGGGTGCTGGGAACGGAGCCTGGGTCTCAGCAAGACAGTCAGTGCTCTTAACTGCTGAGCCATCTCTCCAGCCCCAATAGTGAAACATTTTGTGAAAAACAACGGTCACAACAAAAAGCCAGGAACGGCAGCAAGTACGTATAACTCCAGCACTGACAGGAACAGAGACAGGAGGGTCCTGGGGTTGCTGGGCAGCCAATGGAGTCAAATCAGCAAACTCCAGGTTCAGTGAAAGACATGGACAAAAAAATAACCTGGAGAGTAATAGAGAAAGAAGCCCAGTATTGACCTTTGACCTCTACACACAGGTGCACATATGTGCATGTGTACCACTATATACATGTACACACACAAACACATACATACACATTGATTCTACTTAACTGGTGTGTGTGTGTGTGTGTGTGTGTGTGTATCATATATCTGTGGCACTTTGAGGATAATAAAAACATAAAAACAAACCTAACAGGCATAATCTCTCCCTCTATCTGCCCCATCCTCTTTCTCCGGAGACAGGTCTCCCTGTAGCCCCAGCTGGTCTGGAACTCACTGTGCAGACCAGGTTGGCCTCCATCTGTGAGCTCTCCAACAGAGAGCTGCTGCCCTCTGAGAGCTGGGATTAAAGGCATGCACCACCACACCAGGCTTTCCTGTCTGACTTGCACACTGCTGTCAGGACTGGAGCTTCAACAGCCATTTTGAGATTATGTAAAAAGCAGAGCACCAAAGCTGGTAGCTACCCCCTGTATGTCTTGTTAAAGAAGAAAAGCGCACCCCCCCCCCCATTTAAAAAGCTAATCAACTGGGTGTGGTGGTGCACACTCTAATCCCAGCACTTAGAATGCTGAGGCAGGAAGTTCATAAGTTTGAGGCCAGCCAGCGTGCTGTGGTTTGAATGTAAAATGTTCCCCATAAGCTCCTGAATTTGACCACGAGGTTTCCGGCTGTTTGGAAAGTTGTGGAACATTCGGGAGGTGGAGCCTCTGGAGGAAGTGGGTCACTGGGGTGGGCCTTGAGGCTTTATAACCCAGCCTCACTTCCTGTTCAGTCTGCTGACTTCCTGTGCAATGTGACCAGTTAGCTTCCTGCTTTTGCTGCTTCCCCACCTTGACGGACTCTATCTCATCCTTGCAGCTAAAATCTCTAAAAGAAAAACCCAAAAGAAGAAAGTATGTATTACTAGATATATTTTATAAGTTCTTCATGACAGAATTTTCTAAACCAGTTTTTTTTAAAGACTAAACCTAAATGTCTAACTATAGAAAGTTGCAAAAATTAACTATAATCAGTGCACTACATGAACTACTGGTCTGATTAAGCTAGATAATTATAAAGTTTTTTTTTTCTTTTAAGGGACAGGGTCTTACTATGTAGTCCAGGCTAACCTCAAACTCATGATTCACCTACTTCCATCTCTAGAGTACTAGGGACCACAGTATTGTACAATTACACCCTCGAGTCTTTATGTCCTTACTGTCTAGCCTCAATTAGAATACTAACACACATAAATGTAAACATTATTGTATTAGAAATAAAGTCCAGGTACCTGCTACAACCAGTCCCCTTTTAGGAAACCAAGCACAGCATCCCTAAAAAGCCATGCTCTAAGCCAGGTGTGGTGGCAGATGTCTGTAGTCCCTGCACTGGGGAGGCTGACGTAGAAGAATTGCCAAGAGTTCCAGGCCAGCCTAGTCTACATAGTGGGACCCTGTTTCAAAAACAAAACAAAGCCAGGTGTGGTGGCATGCACTTGTAATCCCAGCCCTGAGGAGGCAGAAGCAGGTGGATCTCTGTGAGACTGAGGCTAGCCTGGTCCACATATTAACTTCCATGCGGGCTGGGACTAGAGAGACCCCATCAACAACAATAACAACAATAAAACAACCACAAAAACCAATGTTTTTATATCATATGGCTCTATAACACCAGCCTCTAAGAAGCAGCTGATTGGTACAGGGGTAGTCGACGGATCTAGAATAGTCAATGTCCTTTGAGGTGGTTTGCTACCAAATGCTGTGCTCAGAAGAGGGATGGAGGTTAACAGGGACTCAGAATCCAAGTGGAGAATTACAGAGTTACAGAAGCAGGAAAATGGCAGCAGGACCTAAATCTTCAAGAATACATAGAGTTAGGTGTGGTGACGCACACTTGTAATCCCAGCATTCAGGAGGCTGAAGCAGGAAGATCTCAGGTTGGAGGCCAACTTGGGCTACATAGGAAGACTCTGTCTCAAAAGTAGAAACACACACACACACACACACACGCACACACACGCACATCAAAATAAAAACAAACCAGAACACATGGCCAAGCATGGTGGTGAATGCCTTTAATCTCAACACTCAGGAGGCACAGGTGCATCTCAAGGACAGCCTGGTCTACATAGCGAGACCTCTCAAACAAAATAAAACAAAAACAAAAGAAGAATGCACAGATCACACAATCAAGCAAGGGTAAGGATGAGGAGCTGCGCAGATGCTACAAGGACCCCTAGAACCTAAGAGTGTGGATGTGAGGAAGTCAGGGGAACAGAGAGAAAGGGAGACTCAGGGGAATGGGGAGTAGCTGGCAGAGGTGAGTGAGTGTTAGAAGACCCACAGTCTGCACTGGGCTGAGGGTGTAGCTCTGTGGCCAGGTACTTATTTAGTATATATAAGCCCCTGGGCTCAACCCAGAAAAAGAAAGGTCCAGATCTAAAGAGCTGCTTTAAATCCAGAACATTCTAGGTACAATCCTGAAGGCCAGCTGCACTCCAGCTTCTTTTGCTAAATTTCCATGAGACTCTTCTTCCTTTGGGCTGAGTGGTTTCAATGAGACCTATAATCACTCTACATGTGCACACTCTAACACAGCTGTGAACACACCTATATTAAAAACCCTCAGCCAGTTAAGACAGCTCACCCCTGTAATCTCTGGACCCGAGAGGCTGAGGCAGGAGGATTGCCCGTGAGTTCAAGACCAGTCAGGGCTACAGAGTGAGAGTCCAAAAAACCAAACCAAATAAACAAATGAACAAAATTCTCTTTGCATGTGGATAGGGACGGGGACAGATTAAAAACAATTAGGAAAGAGAATTACGTTGTAGTTATTTCTTTTGAAGTCTTCATTAGTTTTCAGCTAGAGATAGTGAGAAAAAGATGGTGTGTGGAGGAAGATGGGAGCTGTAGGCAGAGGCAGAAGAAAGCGTGATGTAGGTTTAAACTTAAATTGGAAGATGAGTTAGGAAGGTTTCATCTGTATGAGCCAGGTTCCTAAGTTATAGACTTGATTTTTCTTTTTAATGTAAAAAACTTGTTAGGGGTTGGAGAGATGATGACTTGGTGGTTAAAAGCACTTACTCTTGTAGAGGACCTGGGTTCAGTTCCCAGCACCCACATGACAGCTCATAACTGTCTGTAACTCCAGTTTCAGGGGATCTGATGCCTTCTGACCTCCATGGACAGCAGGCAAGCACATGGTGCACATACATATATGCAGGTTAAACACTCACACATAAAACACAAATAAATCTTCATAAAGTGTTAAAATTGTTATTTTTGTATTAAGTAACAATTACGTTTTAAAACCTCTATGTGGGCTGGGGACATGTCCCAACTCAATGGTACAATGTGTGCCTTGTATGTACGAGGCTATGAGTTCAATCCCCAAAACCACAACAAGAAGAATAACAATAACTGGAATTGCTGGGGTAAAACTTTAAATGTGTGTAAACTGCTTGGCCTTACAGTATTCTTTAAATTATTATCTATTTATTTAATGTTTATGCTGCCGAGACTGAACGTAGAGTAAGATGACGCTTCACCACTTAGCTACAGCCACTGCACTCCCTGCTGATTAATTTTTTTTTCAAGTGTGTGTGTGCGCGCGCGCATATGCACGCGCGCGAGTGTAGGTCAAATGCACAAGATCCTCCTGGAGCTGGAATTACAGGCAATTGTGAGTCACCGGATATGTGTGCTGAGAAGCAAACTCAGGTTTTCTGCGAGAGCAGTACGTGCTCTTAACCCCTGAGCCATCTCTCTAGCCCCAAGCTTCCCAAAGTTTATTTTAAGAAGATAATAATATATTCAGAGATTATGCTTAGAGATATAATCTCTTGAACTGCAGGAGAGAAAAGTGGGGCAGGGAGGGAGAAAGAGACTTAAATGTCAAAAAGCTGAGTATTGATTAAATAAATTATGATAGGTTTGTATAATGGCATGTTTTACAACCATGAAAGATCCTACTAAGCTACTAAGCTAGAGGGTTGTTTGCCACAGAAAACGTTCATGATTTATTGCTAAGTACAAAACAAAACAAAAGCCCCATGGAAAAGTTCCAAAAACAAAAAAGAAATGTACAAAACAATTACTGCAGTGTTGTGTTTTCAGCTTTTGTGGGTGCATTTGGCTTTCTTTCTGTACAGCGATACACAAAGCTCTGGAGGGACAGACACTGATGTGCTAGCAGTGGTTCTTGGCTTGAGGGGCAAAGGGGTGATTAGAAGAGATTTTTATATACTTTTTAAATTTTTATTTTTTTTATTTTATATGTATGCATGTATTGCCTGCATGTAGGTAAGTGCACCTGTGTCGTGCAGTGCCCACGGGGGTCAGAAGAGGCTGTTGGATCCCCTGGGACTGGAGTTACAGACAGTTGTTAGCTGCCATGTGGGTGCTGGAATTCGAACCCAGGTCTTCTGCAAGAATAGCCAGTGTTCTTAACCGTTGAACCATCTCTCCAGCCCCAAGATTTTTATATTTTTTAAATACGTTTTTGTTTCTTCAGTTTTTCTACCTTGAGTATCTTGTTTGTATAATGAAAGAGTTGGGGAGAGAATGCAATCTCCCCTCCACTTTTGTGCTTTTTAAGGAAAGCCACACTGTCTGCAGCTGTGCCTAGGAAACCTCAGACTGACAGGTAATAGATACCCCAAACCACCCCAGAGCTTTAGGAAACCAGGACCAAGTCAAAGGCTTGTGATCTGAGATCCAGGTGAGCTGGGGACAGTGGATTGGCCAGAAGAAGGCAGAGCTGAAAAGCAGGCTGGTTGAGGATCGACACTCCTCCTGCCTGAGTTCTGGCTTAATCTCTGGCCTGGTGAGCCCTGGATGGCACACTTGCCAAATTCACCAGATTGACACTCAGTCATGGGTTCTGGTCTGTGTGGAGGTGGGATGACCCACTCACAGCTTGCAGAAGAAACCCAGGGGCGACTGGCAAGGTCCAGCATCCAGCCCCGGAGGCCCTGGCCAGTGCTGAGCCCTAGCACAGCTAAGGTAGCTGAGGATGGCAAACTGCAGGCTCAGGAGGGCTGGGCATCCCCCATAGGCTTCAGGTCTCCCCTCTATGTCCACCCATAAAATGATATATCTTGTTTTTTAAAATATTTTATTCTGTTTCCCTTTATTTTGAGATGGAGTCTTCCTATGTGGCCAAGACTGGCTTAGAACTCCAGATCTGGAGACTTCCTCCGTCCTTAGCCTTTGCAGTTCCTGGGACTAGAGACCATGATTCCACTGTAACTAGTGTGTTGAGTTTCATTTTAAAAGACAAAAACACAAAAGCCAATTATAATGACACTGAAGGAATATGAGAATTGGAACCAGAGGACTTGGATTTGACCTTCAACTCATGTGACCATAAGCAAATCCTCTGGCCTCTGTAAGCCTCAGTTTCTCCATCTGTGGCATAGGGATTATGGTAATATATATATATGTATTTCAATAAGTAGCCATGAGTCTTATTAATGAAGTCAAAACTTATCTAAAAGAGGTGTTTGAACGCTGCTTTGTAAATTATGGGGCCATGTCATCAGACTCCACTCATCAGACAGGTCTTTTTAGGACTTACTATTCCTCTAATTTTTTGTCTTGAATTTCCCTTGCTTTTCTGACTTGTGCACACTAGTTCCGAACCACTTTCCGTTGCTTACAGTGGAAGACTACGGGGAAGCAATGATTCAGGAGTAGGAAGGAAATCAATGAGCGGGGTGTGTGGTCAGCACTGGCAGCCTGTGTCCCAGAATGGAGGAAGCTAAGGGAACCCAAGGAAAAACCATCTTCAGTGTGAGGCTGGCCTGGGCTATAGAATGACACCTGCCTTAAACAGAAAAGCAAACTATGTGAGACTGAGTTCAGTTCTAAGCTTTACACTGTAGAAAGCACAGAAAGACCTTCTTAAGCTGTGTGGTGGTCACTACTGGGAAGACTAGTGGAGAGAATCAGGTCAGATGCTTACAGGGAAACTGAATATTTTCTAAATCCAAGTTGCCCAGGTATCACTTGTTTACATATTATTTTCACGTGCCTTAATATAATTAAATGTCACGTATACATTTAATGAATACACACACACACACAGTTGTCTTAAAGGCGGTCTGATTGGGCTGGAGACGCAGCATAGTGATAGTGTGCCTGCCTAGCATGTGCCTAGGAATCAGCCTCAAGCAGCACAAAGTACAGTAAAGGAACAAACAGTCCAACAAAGAATTATTTCCTAAGGGAGAATATGTGTCACTCCTTAAAGGGTTTGTTTGCTTGTTATATTCCCCCTAATGTACTCCAATTAAAAAATCAAACAAGGAGCTGGAGAGACGGCTCAGCAGTTAAGAGCACTGACTGCTCTTGCAGAGGACCCAGGTTTGATTCCCAGCACCACATGGTGGCTACAAACCATCTGTAACTCCAGTGCCAGGGGCTCTGACACCCTCTTCTGGCCTTCTCTGGCATTGCATGAAATGGGTGCACTCACATTCATGCAGACAATACACTCATACACATAAAATAATGAGTAAAATATTTAAAATAAATAAATAAACAAACATGGGACTGAGGAGATGGCTCAGAGAGTAAGAATATTTGCTATCCAAGCATGAGGAATTGAGCTCACACCCCAGCACCCACATAAAAAGCTGGGGGGATGTGGCTTCAAGCACTTGTAACCCTAGCACTGGGGAGTGGGGGGCAGAGATAGGAGGGTCACTGGGTTTGCAGGCCGGTCAACCTAGCCAAAAACTGGCGAGCTCAGTTTAGTGAGAGACCCTTTCTCAAGGGAATAAGAGAGGGGTAAGACACACCTGACATCGTCCTCTGTTCTGTGCATGCATTCACGTGTGCACATACAACACACACACACACACACACACACACACACACACAAGTAACTATGAGTTAGAAAATGGTCAACCTCTCAAATGGTCTGTCTATACCAGGGAAGATGTACATGCACATAAAATATTGGCACTATGCAGGCCACATGCCCTCTTTGTTTGATGAGCCCCTTACCAAGCCTGTTATGGAATGACCACACCCCCCACACCCCCCCACATACACCACACACACACACACATACACACAGAGCCTAAACATCGCTGCAGCCAACTCCCTTTGCACATATCACTGGAAGAGATGGAAGAAAAGAAAAGGTGACTGACCGCAGACCATACATCACAGGAAGGATGGGCTGAGGTCTTCTGATCTCCAGTCCAGTTCCCTCAGCTCTCCTTTACCCACTCCATTTTCCTGGGTATCCCTTCTTCCATCCTAGTTGACCTCTCATTTAGGACATTTTCCCCAGAGATTCTATTAATGTACCAGTGTCTGACTCTGAGAAGAATAAGTTGATACATTTGGGTGGTATCCCTATCCCCAGAGCCACTGTGGATTTGTTCCAGGTCTCTTTCCCTAACTAGGAACTGCAGGAAGGGAATATCTATGGTTTGGGAGGTTGGTACAGATACTTGGTATGGAGATGAGCTTTTGCAGATCTCATCTTTTTTTTTAAAAGATTTATTGTGTGTGTGTGTGTGTGTGTGTGTGTGTGTGTGTGTGTACAGGTGCCCATGTGTGGACACATGCATGTGTAGGTCACAGGAAACCTCAGGTGTTATTCCTTAGCTGCCATTCACATTTTTTTTTGAGACAGGTTCTCTCAGTGACCTGGAACTCAACCAAGTAGGCTAGGCTGCCTGGCCAGTGAGCAGGTAGGTTCAGGGGTAGCC
>NW_008355789.1:6779720-6800218 GCF_000622305.1 Nannospalax galili
GAGTGTCTTGTGTGTATCTCTCATCTTTTTTTAAAATATTTATTGTGTTTGTGTGTGTGTGTGTGTGTGTGTGTGTTTGTGTACAGGTGCCCACAGAGGCCAGAAGAGGGCATCAGATTCCCTGGAGCTAGAGTTACAGGTGGTCGTAAACCACCTGACATGGGTGCCGGGAACTGAACTCTGGTCCTCTGGAAGAGCAGCAAGTCTTCGTAACCACTGAGCCATCTCCCTAGTCCTGTGGTTCTCATTTAAACAAATAGGAGGAGACTAGGTATTGAAAAAAATTTCACAGAAGCAGCCAGAAGAGCAGAAGGCTATGCTAGGCTTAGGACAGTAGGCAGGCTACTGCCTCTGGTGGGGCCTCACCCAGAGGCAGGTTGGGACCAGGAATACAGAGATCACAAAGTCAGGCAGTCAAGCTGCCAACTCAAGGAAGCTAGAGGTTTTTCTGTGGCTCTGTGTGAGGTTGAGCAAGTCACTTTGCCTTTCCGGGCTTCAGTTTCCTCATCGACACAATTATTTTCCTAATTCTTGTCCTTCTGAAGAAGTTAGGAAATTAGGTTCTGAGGTCAGACAGATTTGGTTTCTAGCCCAGTTCTTCCCACAAGAACGCAGAGTTCAGTGGCAGACACAGGCACATAAACAAAGGTTTACAATAGTGGCTGGACAAAAGCAGCCATCTCACTTCTTGCTCCGGCCAGCCAGAACGTGGACCAGAATGAAGGTCCAGGCTCAGCCTCAAACAGATAATAAAAACTATCAATTAAAGACTTAGTCATAGATGTGGCAGGCACTGAGAAAACTTCAGGTTGTTATATGTATGCAAAGTAGGTCATAACGTGGCCTTTAAGACATGGCAAAGATTTTGGTTGTTAGCTGGAGAGTAATTGGAAGTCATATAAGCAAGAGTGGTGGTAAGTGTGCTGCGTGAAGACAGGGTTGAAAGGACACAGAGCAGAGGCCTCAGGTGGCTCCTGTGGTGCTGAAGACAAGGATGGGAATGGAACACAAAGTAGGTCAATGGGGAGCAGAGCCAGTAAAGACTCAATCAAGCCTTAGACCAGAGCATGGTACCTCATGCCAGTGATCGCTGAGGAGGCTGAGGCAGGAGGACTCGGGGTTTGAAGACAGTCCTGACTACATAGTGAGCTTCAGGCCAGCCTGGGCTGAGGCTGTCTCAAAAGAGAAAGGAAGGGGCTAGAGAGAAGCCTCAACAGTTAAAAGGACCAGGGTTTGGTTCTCAGCACCCACGTCACCACAGGAAATCATCCCAGTGCTGGGATTAAAGGTGTGTGCCACCAGTTCCAGGGGATCTGACACCCTCTTCTGCCCTTCATGGGTATTGCACACATGTGGTGCACTTACATACATGTAGGCCGAACACTCATACACAAAACACAAAAAGATAGGAAGAGAGCTGTGGTGGTTTGAAGAAGAACGTCCTCCATAGGCTCCAACCATGTTGGACATTTTGTCCCCAGTGGGTAGAGCACTGTTTTGAGAGGCTTTAGGAAGTGTGGCCATGCTAAAGCAAGCACGTCACTGGTGGTTGGCTTAAAGAGTTCTGAAGCCTTGCGGGATTTCCTGTTGCTCTCTGCTTCCTGTACCTGTTTAAAGATGTGATTGCTCGGCTTTCTGCTTGGGCCGGACATGTCTCCCCTGCCATTATGGACTCTATCTAATCCCTCTGAACCAAAGAAACTCTTCCTTCTATAAGCAGCCTTGGTCATGGCGTCATCATAGCAACAGAAAAGTGACTACTACAAAAGCTGTGGTGTAGAATGCAAATCAGAGGGGATGGTGGTGCTGGTTACTGAGGCCAGGGTCTAGACATGAGATCTTATTGAGACACGGTCTCCCTGTAGCCCTAGCGAGCCTGGAACCCACCAGGCTGGCCTAGAACTCACAGAGATCCGCCTGCCTCTGCCTCCTGAGTGCTGGGATTAAAGGTGTGCACCACCACACCCAGCCTAGGACATGGGTTTTCTAACTGTAGTGGTTGTGTTTTGGTTTGGCTTTGTCTGAGCAGGCTGAGTTTACCTCTGAAACTGAGAGAGCCGTTGGAGAGCCGTTGGTCAAAGAAAGGATTGGACTTGGGATAACTGAAGGCACAAAGGACAAGAGGAGAGGCAGGCTGTGCTGCTAAGTAGGGGGCAGGCCTCAGAATGACCTGAGTTGGTTTGAATGCCTCTTTACTACCACCACCACCCACGTGACCTCAGGCAAGTTTCTTAAGATTCCTCATGTATGAGGTGAAGATAATGATTCCTACCTCACCAGATATCATGAGAATTGTACTATACTACAACTGGCATTTCAAAAGACTCTCATCTGCTGACTATAAGGCTCTCTCAGAGAAGCACATTGCAGAATATCATGCAGGCCTGATACGAAGTTGGATATGAACTGAATGTGTTCCCCTAAAATTCCCATGCTGAAGGCCGGGCGTGGTGGTGCACGCCTTTAATCCCAGCACTCAGGAGGCAGAGGCAGGCAGATCTCTGTGAGTTCAAGGCCAGCCTGGTCCACATAGTGAGTTCCAGGACAGCCGGAGCTACAGGGAGAGCCTGTCTCAAAAACACAAAAAGACAAACAAACAAACAAAAATTCCCATGCTGAAATCCTAACCCCTAGGATTTCCAGTTCCCTATGGGATTGGGAGACGGTACGTTTGGGGGTGGTTAGAATAATGAACCAGTGCCCTCAGAAAAAGATACTCCAAGCCAAGTGCAGAAGTGAATGCCTTTAATCCCAGCACTTGGGAAGTAGAGGCAGGATCGGGGGCTCAAGGCCAGCCTCAGTTACATAGTGGGTTGGAGGCCAGCCTGGGCTGCATGAGACTTTGTCTTAAAAAAATAAAAAAAAAACAAAAAACCTTGCCTTCCACTATGACTGTATATGAGCAAGATGGCCTTTACTAGAACCCAAGCATGCTGGTACCTAGGCTCTTGGACTTCCCAGTCTGCAGGACTATGAACGTACATTCCTGTTTCTTAGAAGTCACCCAGTCTATGGTATTCTGTTGGAGGAGCTTGGACAAAGTAAGACAGAAATCTAATAGTAATACAATTTATTTGAACAAAATCCAAAACATTTGTTATAATAGAAGGTCTAGAATGGATTTATGCAGATCTTTGGTGGCGTGGGGAGTAGACAGGCATTCCTGGCTACTACTTCCTAGCTACATGGTTTTTTAATTTATTACTTTTATTTTATGTGTATGAGTGTATTGCCTGCATGTAGGTAGGTATACCTATATCATATAGTGCCTGCAGAGAAGAGGGCATCAGAGGCCCTGAAATTGGAGTTATGAATGGTTGTTCGCCACCATGTGGGTGCTGGAAATAGAACCCAGGTCCTCTGTAAGAACAGCCAGTTCTCTTAACCATGGAGCCATCTCTCCAGCTCCCTATCTGCATGATTTTTGAGAATAACAGAATCTCTATCAGGGGATTATAGTACAGATTAAATGAGATAATGATGTTAAGTGCCTTGCATTTACTAGGCTTAAAAATGCTATTATACATAATACAGCCTTGCGCACAGTGAGTGCTCATTAGGTGTTTATTCCCCTGCCTCCTCCTCCAGCCTCCCCAGGTCCATCTGTACACGTTAGGTAGGTGTTCCTTACCTAGGAGCTGTTCCCAGAGGAACCAGAGTCTAAGTCCTCATTTCCCACAGTACTTCCAGCCTTCTGCGAGGCGGGCTAGGCCCCCTTCACTCTACAAGTCAGGGCAGACAATGCAGAACACTGTCGAGCTGTTCTCAAGTGCCAGCTCTGTTCCCATTCCCTCACTGGGAATGCAGGACACAGAGGCTCCAGGCCATATGCTCACAGCATCAGCTGTGTTTCCATGGCAACCAGCCCAGCAGCACTAGATGTTTCAGCAGAGTGGTGACACCCAGCTCTCCACAGAACATAGAGGACTAGCTATTATTATCTTTCTTACCCCGGCCTAGGGACTAAAGCAGGTTGAGTGTGGAAAAAATGAGTGTGTGTGTAAGTAGGAGACCAAACTTGAGAATGCTCTTGGCAGAAACTATTTTGCCTATAATTTAAAAGAAATCTAAAAGCAAAATAAAAATGCAGTTGTAAATGCCATGATATAGCAAGGTGCCTATTGTCATGTGAACCAGATGAGCCTTCTTCCAAAGAAGGTCAAGAAGACATAGTCCCAAAGTCCATGGTTTTTTTCTCTATTTCCATAAAGCAAAAATACTATAAATGAATTAAGTCCTTTCAGCTCCAAGTTAACAGGAAACCCAACAAAGCAGCCCGAGACTTGGCGCTGGTCTCACAATGGTGCAAAGCTAGAATTCTCTGCGTTTGATCTGCTCCCTGCCTTGAGACACAAGGCCCTAGCACAAGGTCAGTCATGCAATCATCAGGGTAAAAACAGCCAAGCCACAGTGTAGGGTGTTGTGAAGTCAGGATGTTAGGTAGGCTAGTGTGTTAAATACATCTCTAAGATTTTTTTCTTACATTTATTTATTTATTTTGTGTATAGAGGTGGGAGGTGGGTGCACACGTCACAACAGGTATGTAGAGGTCAGAAGATAGCTTGTCTCTCTTCTACCATGTGGGTTCTGGGAATTGAACTCAGGTCACTAGGTTTTACGGCAAGCAGCTTTTCTGCTGAGCCATCTAGCCAGCTCTTAAATGCATTTTGACTTGTGCTGTTTTCATGTATGTTAAGCTTACTGGGGGCACAACCTCATCTAAGTCAAGGAGCATCAGTAATTAGGATGGTTAGTATATTCTAGTCCACAGAATCTATTCCGGGGGATAACCACAGGACCCAAACACTTTCCATCTTGTGTAATTCTTCTCTCATGGTTGAAAGAAGACCAAATCAAGTCTGGGGAGATGGCTCGCTCAGTAAAGTGCTTGTCATACAAGCGTGAGGACTTGAGCCTGGATCCCCAGTGCCCACCTAAAATCTGCACAATGGCATCCATTTGTAATCTCAGTGCTGGGGAAGCAGAGCTAGGTAGATCCCTATAGTTCATTGGCCAGTCAGCTCAGCCTATCAGTGAGCCCCAGATTCAGTGAGGGACCCTGTCTCAAAAACTGAAAGGAAGAGCAATGGAGAAAGATACTCAAACACACAATGTTAATTTCTGGCCTCCTCATGCACATGTACCCACATGAACATGTATATGCCCCCCCCCCAGACCAAATCATATCCAGAGATCACAAGTAGACGTTTTATCTCCAAGCAAGAGCATTTGTTCCTGTGCACTCCTGTTTAGAAGTGAGAAAAACCTCCCCCACCCCTCTCTATCTGCACACTGCTTACCAGGGCCCATTGGGCACCACTATTAGGGCCTAGCATCACATCTTCATTATGGATTCAGTGTTAACGATTTGAATTTTATCTGCAGGAACATAGAGAGCCATGAAAGAATTTTTTAGCTAATAATAGAGCCATAAATTTCTGGGGTTGTTTTGCTTTGTTTTTGAGACAGTCCCTGGTATCTCAGACTGGCCTAAAATTTGCTATGTAGATGAGGATGTCCTTCAACTTCTGAGTGATGGGATTAGAGGCTATGCCACCATGCTCAGTTTTTAAAATATTTTATTCATTATTTTTATTTTATGTATAGGAATGTACTGCCTGCATGTATGTAAGTGCACCTGTGTTGTGCAATGCCCATGGAGGTTAGAAGAGGGCAATGGATCCCCCTGTTGTTAGCCACCGTGTCAGTGCTGGAAATTGAATTCAAGTCCTCTGCAAGAACAGCCAGTGCTCTTAACTGCTGGCCCACCTCTCCAGGCCCCATGCTCAGTTTTATGTGATGCTGGACATGGAACCCAGAACTCTGCATATGCTAGGCAAGCACTCTATCAATTGAGCCACTCCCCCCAGCCCAGATTTCTGTTTTTGATAGACCATTTAGAGAGAAATATGGAAGATGGGGTAGGTGGAGGGAAAGGCAGAAAGCAGAGACACTGTTAACAACTACAACAAAATCCACACAAGAAATGAGATCTGAACTAAAGTACTGATGATGGCAATTAGGAAAGACAGGCTGAACTGCACATGCTACGTTGTTGCTGGCATCAGGCACAGAGACCCATGGACTAAAAGTCTACTTGGATTTCTTGGTTTTGTTTCCTGAATGGAAAGAATGTTTGTCACCAGCTAAACTAAAGACTGTCACAGAAAAAAAAAAAAAATCTGAATCTCGATTGGGTAAAAATTGAGTTTGGGGACCATGACACATTAGGCAATAAAACATAAGGTCTGGGAGCTCAGAGGTGCAGAGCTGGGAGTTGTCAGCGTGTAAAAAATTGGGTGAAGCCAAAGGGATGGATGAGATCACCCAGAGCAAGAAGAGAAGGGCGCCAAGGAGCGATCTCTGAGTGAATGCCTTGAGGAATGAGTTGTGAATGAGAATTCATGAAGATGGATTTAGGAAAATCACAGTCATGAGAAGATGGTGCAAGGAAGCCAAAGGAAGTGGCTTTCCAAGGATCAGAGGGCCAGGAAGGTAAGGGACTGGCTACAGTTGTTGTTTAAGATTATTTTAGTTTATAGGCTGTGTGGTGGTACAAGTTGTCCAGGTACTTGGGAGGCAGATGCAGATGGATTTTTGTGAGTTCAAGGCTAGCCTGTTCTACATGGTGAGTCCAAGGCCAGCCAGGGCTACATAGTGGTTTCTCCCCCTCCCCAAAAGACTTATTTTATTTTAAATTATGTGTACATGTGTGTCTGTGTATATGTTTATGCATGTAAATGCAGGTGCCTGAGGAGACCAAAGAGGGTGTCAGATCCTCAAGAACTGGAGTTATAGGCAGTTGGGATCTGCCCAGTGTTAATGCTGGGAACCTAACAGGGGTCCTCTGCAGAAGTAATACATGTTCTTAATCACTGAGCCATCGCTCTATCCCTGGCTTTAGGGATGACTTTTCAGTGAATTCAGCAGATCCCAGTATCTCACTGTGAAAAGGGGCAGGAAGATATTGAAATAACTAAGGTAGGCAAGGGGGAGTTTCATCAACACGGATCGTGCTTAAACGTGTTAGAATTCTTTCTTTTTCCTAGACTATCAGGCACCCCTCTCCACCTCCTCTCTTTCTCTCTCTGTCTTTCTGAGATAGAGTTTCATGTGGTCCAGGCTAGCCTCAAACTCACTATATAGCAGAGGATGACCTTGAACTCCTGATGCTCCCCTTGCTTCCACCTCCCAAGTCCAGGGTAACAGTGTGCCACCATGTCCAGCTCTCTGCCTCTGCTCTTATATGTATGGTGACACATTCATGCACATGTTCTTACTGTTTTTAGAAGATAAATGGGAATCCATCTTGGTCTCATTACTGGCTTCCTGGGGATTATGCAAAATGCTGGCTGTCTCCAAGATCACCTCATTAGTGTCACTGTGTAGTAATTTCATGGAAATGACTCTGAAGCACAGTTGAGCTGCCGAGCAGGGAGCCGTTTACACATCAGGCATCTATCTTCCTTATCTACCCTGCCTCCACTGAGGTAGGTCCAATTGTTCCCACCCAAACTTCCAGAGGCTGTTTTGTCATCCTCCCTGCCCTGTTCATACTTAGAGCATCCTTTTCCCTGGGCAGCCTCACAGTGCAATGCCATGATAAAACACCATGACCCAGAGCAATTTATGGAAAAAAAAAAAAGTTTCTTTGGGCTTATGGTTCCAGAGGGATAAGAATCCATCATGGTGGGAAGGGGGAACTGTGGCAGCAGGAACAGGAAGCTGAGCGCTCTTCAATAGCAAACATAAAGCAGAGAGAATGAACTAGAAGTGAGTCAAGGCTATAAACTCTCAATGTCCACTCCCAGTGACAAACTTCCTAGCAGCTCCACCAGCTGGGGACCAAATGCTTAGGCCTATGGGGGACATTTCTCATTCAAACTGTCACAGCAGGTGACCTCAATACCCCACATTCACCAATAGTTAAGCCATCGAAACTAAAAAAATCCACAAAGAACATCAGAGTTAAATGACAGACATCTACAGGATACTCAACCCAGCAGCCACAAAATACACATTCTTCTCAACAACCCATGGAATGTTCTCTAAAATAGTCCATTTTAGGATATAAAACAAATCTTAAAAATACAAGAAAATTGAGGGACTGGCAAAAGCACTTGCAACAAAAGCCTGACAACCTGAGCTTAATCTCTGGAACCCAAGTCAAGGAGCCAGGTGAGAACTGACTCACAGAGTTGTTCTCTGGCCTCCACACCTACTCCATTAGCACATGCCCCTCCTCCATCAGTTCTTGTATTTTATCAGCTTACACAGAGAAAGCTAAAAATCAGCAAGACAAACTATAGTAAACACACAAACATGTAGTGATTGCATAATACCCTTTTCTAATTCACTGGTTTCACTTTGTGAGTTAGCATCTTCCTGAGTAGTATCATTGTGCCGTGCTTTACCAGAGACGACCACTCAGACAGTTTTGCCGAATGAGTCTTTGCTGACCAGTGATTACACAAGGGTGTCAGAATCCAAGTGTGCCACCCCGAGCCATCTCTCGGGTGAGCTTTAATATACAGAAACCATAACCAGGGGTGAAAAGTTTAAGTTCTCAAGCTTACAGGTAGAAAGCCTCCTTAACAATTTTTATTCTATTAAGCAACAATTACTATTTTGCAGAAGCAAGCCAAGCATAACCTACAGAAGCCATAAATCTGCAGTTAGCAGGTGTACTGCAGGACACGTTGACCTCTTCCTAAGACAACTGGGGTCCTGCTAACCTGTGTTCCCATACTCTGGGCCAACTGTCTGATAATTTAAGAGACTTAGAGTCAGCCTAAACTTTAACATGGTGTAGCTATGGTCAAGAAAGTGCCCTATCACAGTATAGCTTGGTCTTGAACTCAAACCAGTCTTTCTGCTTCAGCCTTTGCATTGCTAGAATGGTACACAGTATAGTATATACCACCATCCTGGCTTGAACAATAGACTTTTGATGAGCTGTGGGTCATTGAAGAAATCAGGGAAGAAGTATAAAAATGTATAGCATTAAATGAAAGTGTAAGCAAATTATGATAGAACCTGTGGAATACAATGAAAACAGGTTTAAGAGGGAAGTTTGTATGTATAAATGCCTACGATTCAAGATCAGAGAGATGATGCACAAGATCAAGCCAATTCCAAAATCCGTGCGTGTATGTATGTCATGAACAGATCATTAAGAAGCAATGAGACTGAAGCAGCCATTTTAAAATTTTGCCTCCAAAAGAAAATTCCAGGACCAGACAAATTCACCGATGATTTCTATTGGACCTTTAAAAAAGAAATTAGACTCAAAGCTATTCCACAAAATAGAATGGAAAGAAATGATCCCAAATTCACTGTAGAAAGTCAGTATTATCCTAAAATCAAACCTGGATAAGGACACAACAAAAAGAGGGGAAAAAATGAGATAATTTCCTTGATGAACCTAGATGCCAAAATCCTCAACAAAATATAATTTTTAATCCAACAACACATTAAGAAGATCATATGCTGTGATCGAATTAGATTTATTCCAGGTCTGCAAGGAGGGTTCTATATACACAAATTGATAAATGTAAAACAGCACTTATAAGCAGACTTGAGGGGGAAAATAAATCACATTATCACTTCAATAGATGCAGAAAAATCCTTTGAAAAAATCCATCATCCCTTCATAATAAAAGCCCTAAAGAAATTAGGCATGAGTCATTTTTTGTTATATATTTATTATTATTATTATATTATGTGTATGAGTGTATTGTCTGCATTTATGTAAGCGCACCCATGTTGTGCAATGCCCACGGAGGCCAGAAGAGGGCATTGGATCCCCTGGAACTGGAGTCACAGACAGTTGTTAGTCACTATGTAGGAGCTGGGAAGTGAACCCAGGTCTTCTGTAAGAGCAGCCAGTGCTCTCAACTGCCGAGCCCTCTTTCCAGCTCCAGAAGGGCCATTCTTAAGCATCATAAAGGTTATTTATGGCAAGCTGGTAACCAAGTGGGGGAAAATGTAGAGAATTTCTTTTGGAATCAAGAACAAGACATGGGTATTAACTATTTCCACTCTGATTCAATATAGTGCTTGAACTTTTAGACAGAGCAATAAGATAAGAAACAAAAGGTATAGACAGGAGAGGAAGCCCTCAAATTAACCCTGTTTGCAGGTGATATGATCTTGTACTTAAAAAACTAGAAAGGTTCCACAGAAGGACTCTTAGCTCTAATAAGCACTTTCACCAAAGCAGAGGCAACAAAACCAACATATAAATTTCAACAATTTTTCTATACATCAAAAATGAATTTACTGCACTGGGAATGGTGGTGCATACTTGTAATCTCAGCTCTAGGAGTCTGAGGAAGAGGATTGTCACAAGTTCAAGGCCAGCCTGGGCTACACAGGAAGTACCAGGCTAGCCAGGGTTACATAGCAAGACCCTGTTGAAATAAAACAAACAACAAATTCTCTAAAAAAGAAGTCAGCAGAGCAGCTCCATTTGTGATAACCTCAAAACAATGATAAAGCTAAGTATAAACGTAACCAAAGATTCCATAGAGCTCGACAACAAAAACTATGACACACCGAAGAAAGAAACTATAGAAAACACTAGAAAATGGAAAGATCTCATGTTCAGGAATTGGTAAATTTAATATTGTTTAGCTGGGTGTGGTGGTATGCACCAGTAAGCACTTGGGAGGTGAAGGGAGGAGGATCGTGAGTTCAAAGTCATCCTGGGCTACCTAGTGAGTTAAAGGCCAGCCTGGGTTACAGGAGACCCTGTCTCAAACAAACACCCACCCAAAAAACCCCAACACATAATAGTAATGCTTAAATGGCCATATTACCAAAAGCATTATGCAGATTTGATGCAATTCCCACAAAAATTCCAATGACATTCTTCAACAGAAACAGAAATAAGAAGAAAAACTAAAATTCATATGGAAACACAAAAGACTATGAATAGGTAAAGTGATCCTGAGCAAAAAGAGCAGACCATACTACTGAGCCGTGGTAACAGAAACAGGATGGTACTGGCACAAAAACAGACAGGCAGACCAAGAGGATAGAAGATCCAGAAATAAGCCCACACAACTGCAGCCGTCTGATTTTGACAAACATTGAAAACGAAGATAGCTTCTTCAACAAATGGTGCTGAGAAAACTGGGTGGGTATACACATATTTAACCCTTAACAAGATCTCTATTTCTTACCCAGTTAAAAAAAATCAATTTGGAATGGGTCAAATGCCTTAATGTAAGAGCTATAATTTGAAATCACTAGAAGAAGACAGGGAAATATTTTAATATCTAGACATAAGCAATGACTTTCCAGATAGAACTAGAATGGCCCAGGAAATAATAGCAAATATTGACAAATCAGATTGCATGAAATTAAAACATAGTAAAAGAAACAATCAACAGAATAGCCAGTCTACAGAATAGGAGAGAATCTTTGTCAGACGCTCATCCGAAAATCTAGATTGTCTAGTTTGTATCCAGACTATATAAAGAGCTCAATATGTAAAATAGAGAACTAAAAGATTAAGCATCTAAATACCATCAAATTATATTGCATGAAAACTGAAAAAAAATCAATGAAAAAGAGACTAAACTTCAAAAGAACAAATAAACCAATCAACAAATGCAATTGAATTGAACTTTTAAAACGAAAAACTTCAAATGACCAGAAAGTACAGACGAAAGAAGACAAAGGAGACATGATCAGTTGGGCTGGCTGGCAGGGATCTTCCTGTCTGCACACCCTCCTCCTTGCCAGGGCTGGGGTTACAGACATGTGCCACTGCAGCTGGCTTTTATGTGGTGCTATGGATCCGAACTCAGGCTCCCATGCCTGTGTGGAGGCCCTCTACCAGGTATGGTGGAATGTGCGTGTAATTTCAGGACACAGGAGGATGAGGCAGGAGACTAGGGAGTTGAAGTCCAGCCTGGGCTACAGTGTTTAGGCCAGGCCAGCCTGGATTACAAGGAGACCCTGTCTCAAAAAAACTACCACCACCACCCACATCATCAAAAACAAACTAAAACTAAACCCCCCAAAAGGAAATCATAAATACATTCTTATATACATATAGATGTATATAGATAGATACGTACATATATAAAGTTGGAAGTTTGATGAAGAATTGGGGGGGTAGTATAGTTGCATTGCTGTAAAACACCTGCTACAAAGTGCTTATTAATTACAAAGGGAAAGAGTTTTCAGTGGGGGAAACCTGGCAGACACCACTCTAATCAAACGATCAAAGTGAACGTAATTAGCAGCGGGGCAATTTGAAACCATGAGCCACCCGCTAGGATGAACAAGCGTGTAACATCGTTCCTGAAACTCGGAACCTGAATCTAATTATAAGAAAACATCAGACAGGTCTAAATTGAAAGATATTCTGCCCAATAACTAGAACTGTAATTTTCAAACGTGCTGAAGAAGGTCATGAATGTCAAAGGGAGACTGAAAACCTGTGTCAGATTAAAGGAGTTGAAAGAGACGTGACAGACAGCTAAGCACAACGTGTGGCCCTGAACCCGCTCCTTTGATGCAAAGGGCCTTAACAGGATAATTGGCGAAACCTGCATGGGGCCTGAAGATTAGCTGGTTGTCGTGTGTTGCGGTCGATTTCGTGATTTGATGGTTGTATTGTGAATATATAGAAGAATGGCCTTGTGTTTAGGAGATGCACACCATAATACTCTGTGGTGGCGGGTTACCATGCCAACACATGGGTCTCAAATGTGAGAGGGGCTCTTTCTACTATTTTTTTGTTGCGGGGGGCGGGGGAGAGGTTTTCATTGAGCCCTGTCTAGCTTTGACCTCACTATGTAATAAGGATCACCTTGAACTCCTGATCCTCCTTCCCTGAAGTACTAGGATTGCAGGCACCACCGCAGCCAGCTTCTTTCTATTTTTATAACTTCTTTTTTCCAAGTTTGAGATTCTTTCCAACATTTAACTTTCTCTTAGATGAAAAAACATAAGGCACTAAAGCACTGATTGCAATGTGTGCATAGGCCAGACCTGTTGACCACAGGGCTTCTTTGTAACTTGCTTATGGAGAGTGCTGTCCCTCCCAGCCCGTTGCTGGAGATCAAACCCACAGCCCCATGAATGTCAGAGGAGTACTCTACCACCGAGCTGCACCCCAGCCAGAGCGCTGGCTTTTTCACTGGGGAATCTCTCCTTTGCCTTCCAAGGGTTCTGGTGGCTCCATTTCCCAAGACTTCCTGATATACTGCCAGAAGTGACTTGATTCCTTTTAAAATATATATTTGTATTAATTCTTTAAGAATTTCATACATGCATACATATATTTTATTATTTTATTTTATGTGTATGAGTGTATTGACCTGCAATGCCCAAGGAACTGGAGTTACGGGCAGCTGTTAGCTGCCATGTGGGTGCTGGAAATCAAACCTCGGTCCTTTGCAAGAGCAGCCAGTGCTCTTAACTGTTGAGCATCTCTCCAGTCCCAGTATCTTGATCATATTCACTCTTCATCCTTCTCCCAACTCCTCCTAGATCCACCTTCATTCCCTTCCCCCTTGAAATTTCATGTCTTTTTTTTTTTTTTTAATAACCCATGGAGTCCAATTTGTGCTGCCCATCCTCCTGGGTGTGGGTCCATCCACTGGAGCATGGTAGACCTACCAGGGGAAACCTACCCTTAAAAAAACTGACTGTCCCTCCCCCAGAAGCCATCATCTGTCTGTCAATAGTTCCTTACCTGGGGCAGGGCTCACAAGCCTCTCTCTCGTCCATGCTAGAATGCTGACTAGCTTGATCTGGTGCAGGGAACCAGAGCTGCTGTGAGTTCATGAGTGCAGTGGTCCTGTCATGTCCAGAAAACACTGCTTCATTCTGGTCCTCCCCAACCTCTGGCTCTTACAGTCTTTCCACCTGTCTTCCGAGATGGTCCCTGAGCCTTGCGGCAAGGGCTGTGATATAGATGAGTGACTTGTGAAGGTCCCCCGCTGCCAGTGTCTCCTGCCCTAGTTTGGTTTCACTTGGAAGCAAAGCACGAAACAGAAACCATGGTGTGAGTGGTTTTTAGGAGATGATCTCAGGAAACAGGAATGATGAAGCGGGGTGAAATAGTCAAAAAAGGGAAAGGCAATCAAGATATAATGTTAAGACAGCTACTGCGGGACTGGGGCTACGAAGTGCACCACAAACCAGTTTTCCTGAGCCCAGGGTCACATGACTGACGTGTCAGCTGTTCAGGAGGCTGAGGCAGGATAGCTTAAGACCAAGAATTTGAGGCCAGCTCAGGCTACTTAGTGGAAAATTTAGGGGAGGGTTGGGATTGTAGCTCAGTGGTAGAATATGGGCTCTGTGTGCATAAGGGCCTGGGTTTGATCTTCAGCACTGAATGTGTAAAATAAAAAGTGAAGCTCTTGTATCTACTCTTCTATCATCCTGTTTGGTTGGGAACAGCATCAGTGCCATTAATTCATTTCCCATTTCCAATGTATTTTCCCCTTGCCCGTGAGCCAAGTAGCTCCAGGGCAAAAAGTAAATATGTGAGCCCATCCTTGAGGCAGCTCTCAGTTCAGGTGTGTTTGAGCAATGGCTGAAGTCAGAGGTGCCAGACATCTGCCACACAGCTTTGTCTTCCTGGTCCAAAGAGAATTTCTTCATTTGCTTCCTTGATTTCAGATCTCTCCCTGTCACTAAAGATGGAAATGGGCTGATTTCTGATCAAGGAGAGGAAGAGCTTGATTTTGCTATGCTGTCATTGATGACAGTAGAATACTTGCTCGTATCATTTTAAGTATTGACTGCACTGTTGCAAGCTATCTTCAAACTCTGTCCCTAGCCCTTGAGTTGCCTCAGTTCTCAGGGTTTCTTTGCCGTTGCTGGTTAGTAAAGTGGGATCTGCTCATCTGGAGCTGGACTCGTGTGCTCACAATTTACACAGATACTGAACAGCCTTGCTGCCTGTTGGTCTTACATTGAAAGCCTATATTTAGTCATTAAATGGATGACACAAGCCCAACCTATGATCACTACTTTGAAGTGAATAAAAATTATCTTCTTGGGCAGGTGAGGTGGCTTAGTGGGTAAAGGCACTTGCCATTAAGCCTCACAACAACCTGAGTTCGAGCCCTGGGACCTACATGGTGGAAGGAGAAAACCGACTTCTGCAAGCTGTCCTCTGACCTCTACATGTATGCTTCCTCCCAATAAATAAATAAATACATACATACATAAATATATAAATAAGTGTCAAACCCCCTTTATGACGGTTGAAGCACAGTTGAAAGTTAAAAGCTCAGTTAAGAGACTGAGAAAAGCGCTGGAGAGATGGCTCAGTGGTTAAGAACATAGGTTGTTCTTGCAGAAGACCCAGGTTCGAATCCCAGCACCCACAGGGCAGCTAACAACTGTCCTTGACTCCAGTCCCAGGGGATCCTACAGCCTCTTCTGACCTCCACGGGTATTGCACAACACGGGTGCACTTACCTACATGCAGGCAATACATACATACAAATAAATAAATAAATAATAAATGAATAAAATTTTTTTTTAAAAAGAGACTGAGAAGAGGATTTGGCCTGCTCAGCTAAGTCCAGACCCCGTGCACTTTCTCCTCTAGCATTTTATCCTATTGCAATTTAATATTTAATTGCGAGACCGGTTGTTTAATGGACAGCTCTCTGTTATTCACATAGATAAGCTCTATGGAGTAGCGAGGTGTTGGCATTTAAAACCACTTCCCTCTGCACCTTGTAAGTGTTTAGATTCTAATCAATGTTTTTACAATGTGGGCTTTCAGTTGCAAGGCCTGCACCTCCAGTTGCTATTTGCTTTAAGGAGAATATGGTATTGTGCACAGGAGGAAGTTGAGAGGTAGGATTGCTTCCCAGGTTGCTTGATCCAAGGGCTTGACCATGTCATCAGAATCCAGGTTCTTTCCAGCTGAGTATGTCACAGTCAGTGTTGACATCACCCTCAAGAGGCCTGGAAGTTTCAGGTTCACACCAACTCCAGAGGGAAAACAGAGAGTGTCTCTCCTGGAACTCACTAGACCAGGCTGGCCTTGAACTCACAGAGATCTGCCTGCCTCTGCCTCCCAAGTGCTGGGACTACAGGCATGCACCACCCCACCCGGCTCTTTCTGTATTTTGAGACAGTCTCATTCTCAGGCTGGTCTCAGACTTGCTATGTAGGTGAGGTTGGTCTTGAACTCCTGATCCTCCTGCCTTTACTTCCAAGTGTTGGAGTTCCAAATGTTCACCACCATGCTCAGCTTTTCTTGGCTCTTTCTATGAGACAAAGAACTTTCCAGAATGTTCCTGTAGAAGTCTACATCCGTTGGCCAGAATTGAGTCATTTGCATCTTTGTGGATTAATCTTTTTATAAAAAAATATTTTTATTTTGTGTTTATGAGTATATTGCCTGCATGTGTGTAAGTGCACCCGTGTCATGCAGTGCCTGCAGAAGTCAGAAGAAGGTGGTGGATTCCCTGGAACTAGAGTTACAGTTGATTGTTAAATGCCATGTGGGTGCTGGGAATTGAACCCAGGTCCTCTTCAAGAGCAGTCAGTGCTCTTAACCACTGAGACATCTCCCCTGTGGATTAATCTTAATCAAGAGGACCAACTCTTGATTTAGAGCTGACAGGTTTGGAGGTGGGACAGGAGGAGTGGCCTTCTTCCCTTGATACCCTTGACTATGTGAGGGAAAAATGGACAGCTGGAAAAATAAATCCTAATTCTGTGCAAATAGGAGACAATGCGGAGTATGCTCTGTGGGCTCCCACACCTCGGCAGTGCTCGCAGAACACTCCTGTTGGAGTCTCTTGGCCTGGGGCAGCCAGTGATTTCCGTAAGAAACATCAAATTGTCCTTACTGCCCTCTTTCCCAGTTCTAATGCTGACATCTTCCTGAGAACATTTCTCCTTTTTCCCCTTGCTATCCACTCTTTCTGACAAGGTCTGAGATCCACCCCTCGGGGCATGGCTTTGACTTTGAGTCGTCTGTTGCACCCCACTGAAGTTGCTGTTTTGTTTTTACCCCTTACAGAAGCATCTATGATGAATTTCTTCTTGAATTGCATGTCTGTATCTATGGACAAACATCCTCTCACTAAGCAAAGACAATTGCACAATCCATAATCATTCTTTCTTACAACCACGGGACTTAGAGCTAAATATACTGTTCAATAGCTGTGATGACCTCATCCGAAGCTCTTGGTACCCCTGGGTCTCCTTTCTCCACAAGTTTGTCTAGTATCTATCTGGCTGCTGTTGTTTCTTTATGTAATAAGCTAATACCCAGATGTCTGGTCCCTAGGATTTTTGGGACCTTCCTAAGGAAAGAAGCAGACCAAAAGTGGCTTAGTCTAGTGTATTTGCCCAGAGAACATGTCATTAATTTGATTTTTTTTTTTCTGAGACAGGGTCTTGTAGCCCAGGCACTCCTGTGGTGACTATGGCCTCCTGATAGCGTGGACCACAGCAGGAGGACAGACCAGCACAGGCTTCTGAGGAAGGGGGCTGAGTCTGAACAGTCATTGGTAGTTGTCAACTATAGTTATTTTTCTCTTTCTTTCTGAATCATTGGTTGGTCATTTCTCTATATGCTGTGGGCTGAACTCTACTGAGATAAGGGAGACAGAAGGCAAGGTTCTGTCTTACCCTTGGGCCATAGCAGCCCAGAAGACAGTAATACTCTTTAGACGGGGGCCAAGCCATCAGCAGTCAGCCAGGCCTGGCAGGAACAGCCTCCGGGCGGTTGAAGCTGAGGTGCAGTGGGGCTGCATGGTGAGGAGGCCTCCTCCCGCTCCCCTTCTTTCCTTCCTGTTTTCAGTCATTCATTCTTCCCATCATCCCTTCCTGTCTCTACCCCCTGCCCCTGTGCTGGCCTTATAGTTGCTACAGGTGTGCAGGAGACCATACCTGGCTTGTAACATGGATGCTGGGATCTAAGTTCAAGTCCTTATGGCTGTATAGTAAACATTCTTAACTAGGGAACCATCTTTCCAGCCCCGAGCTTCCTCATTTTTTAAAGTATCCAGATGAAGTAACTTGCTGGGTCAAAAGGCACTTGTAATTTTGATACGTTGCCACAGAGAGCAGCGACCTACCTGCTGTCTTTATTTTGCTTTGTTGTTCCTTGAGAAAAGGTCTTGCAATGTAGCCCAGGCTGGCCTCAAACTTGAGGCCTCCCACCTCAGTCTCCACACCTGACAAGACCCACCTGTCTTTGAACACATATGGAATAGCAGCCCCCCAAATTCTCAGGAATAGTCGTGAGAATCCATGAATAAAATTTTCTTTTGAGTCTGATGCATGCTTGTAGTCCCAGCTGGGCAGAGGGGGCAGAATCAGCCTGGCCTACATAGCAAGTTCCAGGCCACCCTGGGCTACAGAGCAAGACTCTACCTCAAAAACAAGTAAAAAAAGAAAAAAAAAAGTTTTGTTTTGATGATGAGCTGGTAGAAATTAGTGGAATTTGGGTTGGATTTAAATCTCCCGAGTGATGGTTACTTATTATCGTAAGTCCATCTTGACAAGGCTGCCAATTGCCCCCTAAGTCCATTCTGGCAATAGGCTACAGGCAAATGGCTGGATGTGACCTTGTGACTGAATTCATAAACAGACTGTGAGTGGAAGTGAAGGAAATATCCAACTTTGTTGCATTTGTTAAAAAAATATTGCTTGCCAGGGCTAGAGGGATGGCTCAGTGGTTAGGTGCAGGTATTCCTGTTCCAGAAGATCAGAGTTTGGTTCCCAGTACCCACTTTGGGCAGCTCACAATTGCTGCTAGAGTCCCTCTAGCAGCATGGACTCTGACACCTCTGGACTTTGAGGGTACCTGCACTATTGCCCAAGAGCATAGTGTTTAGCTACCCAGTGCCTCCTGAGCCTGTGCCCTACCCATGAAAGAGTGTGATGGTGTGGCAGGCCACTGCCAAACACGACCCTCTGCACGCTCCACGACTCCACAGAATACCCTTTACCTTGCAGGCATTGCAATTTGTAGATTTTAAAGACACATTTTTGGCAGACAGTAGTAAAGTATCTTGAAGACAGTACACATGGACTGGTGAGATAGCTCAGTTGGTAAAATGCTTGGCACGAGGATCTGGGCTTGATCCCCAGATCCACATAAAAAACCTGAGTGTGGTGGGAGGTGTTTGTAATCCCAGTGACAGACAAGTGGAGTTGGTGGATCTCTGGGGTTCACTGGCCAGGAAGCCGAGCTTCCTTGGCCACCCCAAGATCAATGAGAGACTCAAAATTGTAAAATAATAAAAAGAGAAAGCAAAAAGAAGTGGGTGGTGCCTGAAGAAATGATACCCAAGGTTGTCTGTCCTCTGACCTGGCTTATACCTATGGATGTTCATGTGCACCCCCCCCCCCACACGTCCCCTTGGAGTCCATTGTTCCCTGTTATTTCCTTCTCTACACACAATAAAAGATGTGAAATTCAGTGTTCCATATACCCTATGGAACTGATACAGGGTTTGAGAATGGTCTTGAATAGTCTGGGGAGTTGCACTTAATTGAGACAGCCACCTCCAGGTGGGGAGAGGGTCTACAGGCTCTTCAGACATCCAGAGCAGCTGGAGAAGGCATGCTGGGAATGGAAATTTTCCAGGTTCTCCTCCCCTGCCATATGATGGTGTGAAGCTCTCTGCCTGCCTAGGAGATCCCAGGGCCTTCCCAGCCAATACCCATTACTGTCCTGCCAAGCTAGGGAGGCGACAGATTTAATTATTTAACTGAGCTCTGAGTCAGAAGTGGCCCAAGCGTCAGAACCCAAGCCAGTGCTGTCAGAGGTAAAATTGCAAAAGTATCCCCTCGGGCTCCCATCACAACATCTCTGAATTAATAACCAAGGCCCAAGGCAGAAAATCGGAACTTCTCCAATAGCCTCTACAGCAGGCTTCCTCCTTCTTTCTGTGGCTTTGTGACCCAAGTGTGGGTGGGATTATCCTTCCCTTAGTTACTGAAGTGTTTCTAAACTGAGGAAGGTCTAGGAATAAGTCTTCGGGGGTTGGGGAAAAGATAATGGGTTTGCCCCAGTCAAGCAACCATAGCTAAAGAGAGCAGATTCAAGATCACAGCTCAAGCAGGTGTGGTGGCTTACACCTGTAACTTGATACAGCACTCAGGAGGCAGAGGCAGGAGGATCACTGCAAGTTTGAGCAAGTCTAATGTACAGTAGCAAGTTCCAGGAGCTTGCTGGAGCTTGCTACCAGAGCGACATAACTAGACCTTGCCTCAAGAATCAATCAATAGGGACTTCAGAGATGGCTCAGCAGTTAAGAGCACTGGTTGCTCTTGCAGAGGACCTGGATTCAGTTCCCAGCACCCACATGGCAGCTAACAACCATCTGTAACTCCAGTTCCAGGTGATCTGACACTCTCTTGTGGGAACTGCATGTAGTGGTGCAGTTACATACCTGCAGACAAAATACTCATATACATACAATTTTAAAAATAAATACAATTTAAAAAAATCAATCAATCATAGACACCCCCCACCCCTTCACACT
>NW_008355789.1:6800240-6805176 GCF_000622305.1 Nannospalax galili
GGCCCGCCCATGGAACAGCTCATTATAGCCTCACAAATCTGGGCCCCTAGAGGTAGTTCTAGCTAATGCTGATATTGTAGATGAAACACATCAGTTAACTCAAGTGCTGGACCCACCACCCCTCCTAAGGAAAGACATTCTGCTCTTTGCCCCTGCTAGAGGCAGCCCAGGGCAGTCCTGTTTCTGCCCGGAGGCCTTGTCTCCCTTTGGGCACAGCTAACTCGTGAGGTAGACGTGGAAACCTAAGTCCAAGTGTGACAAAGCCTTGGGACAGCACAAAAAGAGCTGAGAAAACCATGGTTTCCTCGTTGAGAGGATGAAGCACCGTCACAGGAGCAGACATTCAAGGTCTGTGAGGCAGAGGGAAGCAGAGTGGCCACGGAGGACGCTGGGCAAACAGACCCGCGAGGAAACAGACACGACAGGAAGTGGAGCGGTGAGCCGAGCAGGAGGACAGACACGCAGGCTAGGCAGCGAGGTCGCAGTAGCAGTAGTGCCCTGGTGTGCGAGGGGCCGCAGAATCCCCTCTGTGGGGTCCTGGCTCCTCCCCTCCATCCGTGCAGTCTTCCGGACTCTACGGTTCAGCTCCCGCTAAAGGAGTTCGCTCCCTAGGTTTGGAGAGAAGTCTTGTCTCCCTTTCCATCTCCGCGGCTTTCTCCACACGTTATTTGAGGCAAATGGACTGATTTTCTTTCTTTCTTCTTTTAAATTTAATTTTCCTTTTCTTTTTTTAAAAAAATATTTAATTATTTATTTATTTACATGCATGCATGTGTGTGCCAGGTGTTTGCAGGTGCCCCCAGAGGCCAGAGGAAGGTGTCAGATCTCCCGGTGCTGGAGTTACAAGCCGTTGTGGCCACCCCACGTGGGTGCTGGGCCCGGATCCTCTGCAAGAGCAGAACATGCTTTTAAACCACTGAGCCATCTGTCTAGCCCCAGTGTTCTCTATTTAACATCCAAAAGAATCAAGCACAACCTTACCTCAGGTACCTAAGAAATATGACTTTAGAGCAAAGAAAATGTTGAAAGCGGAATAGAAAATCACCCATCATGCTTAATGAAATAACAATAATAACAATAATGCCTTTCAAGTACCAGTCATCCCTCTGTGTGCATAGGTCATAGATTGTGAATCTTGTATACGCTGAACACCGTTCCGTAAACAATACGACATAATCACTATGTGCATAGCATCGTCATCCTGGTAGGGTCAGTAAGTGCTCTAGAGATGACTTCAAGTAAGTGGGAGGATGTACGTTGGTCATAGGCAAATATGAAGCTATTTTGTATAAAGGCCTTAAGTTCTCCCAGATTTTAATGCTCTAGAACCAATTCCTCATGAATATTAAGGACAATAGATTCCTGTATATCCTTACATACATTTTTACATGATGGCAGTTATTATGGGCATGCAGTTTAGTTTGAGTTTCTATTGGCTTAATAGGACTTCAAGCAATATTTCGAGGGGGTGTAGTTCAGTGAGAGAGGCTTTGCCTAACCTGTGAGGGGACCTGCGTTCAATCCCCAGTGTCCAACATTCTCACATACACACAGAGAAATTCAGAAGGGTGGGCGAAGATTCAGAGAAGACCTCTGAGTGTCTATCTTGAGTGATTGCATAGGACTAAGACATAGACAATATCCACTTGTGGTAATTTAAGTTTGTATTTAATTTCAATTAAAAATAAGATTCCAGTTCCTCACAGCTAGCCACATTTCAAATGTACAAAGCCTACCATGACTGTAAGCATAATACAAAACATTGCTATTATTTCTTTTGAGACAAGGTATTACTATGTAGCCCTGGCTGACCTGGCTATGTAGACCAGGCTGCCCTGTAGCTCACAGAGGTCCACCTGCCTCTGGCTCTCTAGTGCTGGGACTGAAGGTGTGGCACACCACACCCAGCTTCATCTCAAAAGCTCCGCTTCGCATTGCTGGGAGAAAGGATCCTCACTTTCCTCTGTGACAGAGCGAGTCAAACTTACTCTGTAAACAGACAAACAGTGAATGCTTTGGAGTTTGGAGGCCACAGGTCTCTTTCACAATGCCTCAAACTTGTCCTTATAGTTGAAGCCAAGCATAGACAGCTCATCAACAAACAAGCACTGCTGTATTTCATGAAACTTTACAATAAAAAAGGGCAGCAAGCCAGATTTGACCCTCCCTGCTTAGCATGGTGGCCCTTGCTCTGATGCATCCCTATTTGCTCCCCACACAGCAAGGAGCATCTTGTCACGTCGCTACTGGTCATTGTCTCCTTCCACGGTAGACTATGAGCTCTGCCAGGGCAGAGCCTAGGTTGAAGTTGCCTGTCACGGAGAATCTAACATTGGAGGATAGTGCTCAATGAAACTGAATGAATAATGGCAATGCCATTTACCAAACTGGGACATGTCAGAGATGGAATGGTTTTTGACTGAAAAGAATGATTTCCAAAAGGGATATGTTGGTTTTATCATAATTTATTATTCTTATGATTCTCTGAGGCATGAGAGTCCCTTTCAGTTCTAGCCTTCTGTTTTCTCACCTCCTCCTCTTCCTCCTCTTCCTCTTCCTCTTCCTCCTCCTCCTCCTCTTCCTCCTCCTCCCCCTTCTCCTTTTCTCCTGGGCTTGCTATGTAGCCCAGGCTGGCCTTTAAACCCTGATCCTCTCACCTCCCATCTGGTGGGATTACAGGCAGGCGCCAGTGATGTTTTCCAGGAGCCACTTCTAATAGCTGCCCTTTGGACCTGCTGTCCAGAAGGCAGTGCCTGGAGGCCCAGTCCTGGGAGAGTTCTGATTCCAGCCCCAAGCCAGAGCAAGGGGAAGACTTAGCATCCCTACAAGATTGTCAGAGCTTGGGCTCTGAGAACTAAGATTCCTTTCCTGTTTGGTTTGGGCTTAGCTGAATCAGAAAGGGCAGATCTGTGACCCAATGAGTGATTTAATTCAGAATTTCCCAAATTTCAGCCACTTATATACCCATTCATGATGTTTACTGCATTTCTGTACCACCTGCAAGTATTTATGGACAATTTTGAGCCCTTTCAAACTCGCATGGTTTGGTGGTAGAGCGCCTGCCTCGCATACTCAGGCAGGCTATGGGCTCAATCCCCAGCAGGGATGTGGAGTGATATGAGCCCTTCAACATCTTTAAATGTTTAAATCAGTTTGGGTCTGGACCAGGTGTGGTGGGAGACACCTTTAATCCCAGCGCTCAGGAGGCAGAGGCAGGCAGGTCTCTATGAGATGGAGGCCAGGCGAGTTCCAGGCCAGCTGGGGCCACAAGGAGACCCTGTCTCAGAAAAACGAAACAAAACAAAGCAAAAAATTACTAATTGTTGAAATAACTCCAATGATTTCTCGTCTCTGAATGAATGTGTGTTCTTCCTCCACAGTCAGGCCCTGGCTACTTCTCTGACCTCATTTTTACCACTCATTTAGTCCGCTCGAGCCACACTGACCTCTGCGTATTCTTAGAACATTCCTAGCAAGCTACTGCCTCAGAGCCTTGGCTCACCCTGCTGGAATGTGTCACTCCTCACATGTCAGTCCTCAGAAGGGACCTTCCTGAACACCCTGTGTGGAACAGTAGCCTCTGTCCTCTTCCAAATAAGTGGTATAATCATCTGAAAGCGTTCCAGCACACTTCCTGTCAGAAGATTGATTGGAGCACATTACATTTCTACAGAAATCTGTGAGAAATTATCTATAATAGCATAATACAAATTAGAATATAATTTTTAGTCAGGCGTAATGAATGGCACATGCCTGTAACCACAGCACTTGAGAGGCTGAGGCAGAAGGACTTCTCAGAGTTCAAAGCCAGTGTGGGTACCATAGTGAATTTCAGGCCAGCCTGAGCTACCCAGCAAGACCCTGTCTCCAAACAAAACAAAATCCTGATAAATTCTTTCTTTCTTTTCCTCCCTTCTTCTCCCATCCTTCCCTCCCCGTCTGCCTTGCTATGTGACCTGTGACAACCTCCGACTTGCTATCTTTCTGCCTCCTCCTTCCTGGCACTGGGATTTACAGCATGTGCCCTTACGCTTGACTGATCCTTTTATAATATTAAGTCTTCCTTCAACTCATGCTGTATCTCTTCATTTGCTTAGGTTTCAATTTTACACTTTTTATTAAACTGTTACCATTTTCTTGATAAAGTATATATCTTTTATTAGATTTCTTTCTAGATGCATTCAATTGTGCTGCTTTTGTGATGGATGTCTTTTAAAAATTACATTACAGTAGAAAATGCTTATGAACCCATTTTTATTAATATTATTCATCCTCTCTCCCCCTTCTCTGATGAGTCTTATGTATATCAAGAGAGTACTGAAGACCAGATAGTGCCGAATGTATAATTTTTTATGTAACCAAAAGTATTCAAAAGGTGTCAAAAGGGAGTAATAAAGTATTATTTAATGTTAGTGTTTGCGTGGAAACCTTAAATCACATTGCATACCAGGCTACGTGACTCCCACTCTGGGAAACATTGATTTGTGAATTTCACAACCATAGTTGACATGCCTTTTGCGTTATCAGTTGCTTTGGCTCAGCCCTGGGCCTGTCTTTGGCTGTGAAGGGACCAAAGGATTATGAGTTAAGAGTGAATACAGAGGTTTCTTCAGAAAGGTGGAGGATCCCAGAGTCTGGATTTGCTGAGGGCTCTCTCTCCCCACATCTCGCTGCCCATATCGCTTTTAGGAGCAGCTGTGCACCTGCAGGCCTCCCCAGGGGCTGGTGGGGGTGGGGTGGGCAGAGGGTGCAAGCCTCCTGCTTCCCCCCACCAAGGACCAGGCTGTGGGTGTGAAGCAGGAAATGGGGGCTTCTTAGAACTGCTGGGCGTTCCTGGAAGCCTGTGAGAGCTGAGACATCTGGCCTTCTGATGCTTACTATCTGGTGGCCTTTGGGACCTGGAGGACAGAGCCCCCCCCCCCCCCCCCCCCCCCCC
>NW_008355789.1:6805188-6817284 GCF_000622305.1 Nannospalax galili
GGGGACATTGGCTCAGTCTGCAAACTCTGAGGCCTCAGCGGGATGTTGATGTTGAGCTGGAGAAGGAGGCTTTGGGCTCTGGCCTCTTCAGTCTCGCTGCTGTTCTTACGCAGCCTTGTGGCCTGTGCTTGTCAGACCAAGGTATGTCTTCTGGGAAGTTTGGGCATTTTTCTGGCTCCTCCTTGTCTGAAAAACCCTTGAATTGAAGAAGGCAGGAAGCCACAGACTGCTGGGTGGGCAGAACCTACCTGGGGTTACCCCACCTCAGAGGGGAATGCAGCTGGTCTGAGTCATGGGAGATGCCTAACAAATAACATCTTCTTACATGTTCCCCCATCAAAGAGGTGGGTGGAGGCCCGCTTAATGCCTGGAATGGGGCGCTTCCATCTCTGCCTAGTTCTGAGATAACGTCTCAGCCCGTGAAAGCCAAATCCCACAATTGTGTCACATGATCATCCTGTTTTTGAGCGTGTGAGTAAATAAAATACATAATATATATTTAAAATATTATTATTGAGTATGCGCATGTGCTATGTGTATGTGGCGGGCAGGGACACATGTTTGGAGGTCAGAGGACAGCTTTGTAGAGTAAGTTTTCTCCTTCCACCTTTATGTAGGTTATGAGGATTAAACTCAGGTCATCAGGCATACATGTTGGACAGCGGACACCTTTACCTGCTAAGCCACCTAGTCGGCCCCATAATATGTATTTTTGTGTGCTGTATTAATTATGCTAGTTATTGTAACAAATAAATCCCCAAACATATAAGACTCAAACATAATTAGCTGGGTTTTTTTTTCTCTCACATTCAGTTCAGTTCAACAACTAGCCCTTCTTAAACATTTTTTTTAAATTTTAGGTTTTATTCAGGACACTGTACTAACCACAGATTAGCAAACACAGAACTCTGCTTTCATGCTTTAAATCTTTCGTTTTTTAAAGATTGATTTCATTTTATGAGTGTTTTGCCTGTCTTTACGGATTTCCCTACATGTGTGCCTCGTGCCCTTGGGGGCCAGAAGAGGGTGTCAGATCTCCTGGAACTAGAGTTATAGCCTGTTGTGAACCACCATGTGGGTGCTGGAAATGAACCCAGGCCCTCTGCAAGAGCAGCCAGTGCTCTTAAGCACTGAGCCATCTCTCCGGCCCCAAGCAGCTGGCTTTTTTCCTCCTCAATGATTCAGAGATCCAAAGTCCTTTCTTCCTCTGGTTCTATGGTTCCCCAGGGCATCAACAAGCAGAAGGAGAAAGATGGTAAGAAGAAGTCATGCTCATTTCCTGAAAGCTTTGACTCAGAAATGATACATATTTCTGCTGATATTCCACTGGCAAAACTATTTACACACCTGGAGGCAGGGGAAGCTTGGACTAGAAGTCCTGCCTGGATAGCTGCCTCCTGGCAATAGCTTGTACCACAGAGTGTGCTGATACTGATGGTCATGCCATCCATGCGGTATAGAGGTGTGCTGCACACCCAGCAGTTGTTCAAGGTGGCTATGAGTGGAGAACATGGGCAGAGAAGACAGAGAGATGCCCTTTTCACTTGGAGCATTTTATAATGAAGAGAAGAACAGTGGTAATGGTTCACTGTCAAGCACTGGGCAAACATGTCGGCTGTTCTCTCTCTCTCTCTCTCTCTCTCTCTCTCTCTCTCTCTCTCTCTCTCTCTCTCTCCTTCTGGCAAGTGCTTGAAGATGTGAGCGCTCCACTTTCTGCTCTGGCTGTCTCCTGCCATGCCTCCCCTACCATGATGCACTCATCCATCTAGAACTAAGCCAAACAAACACTTCCTTCTATAAGTTACACTGGTCATGGTGTTTATCACAGCAACAGAAAAGTAACTTATAATACAATTATTTTGTGTTAGGGACTGAACCCAAAATGTCCAGCATGCTAAGCCACAAGGCCACACCTCAGGCACCTGTCACTCTCTGGTCTATTCCTAGAGTCAGAAAGAATCACCCCCCAAATGAATGCCCTATCCCAGGTTCTCCACTAAAGGCAGATGGGTTTCAGGGTAGGGTGGTATGGGAAGAAGTAGAGGGGTTTTCCCCTTAAAATAAAAAGAATTATGTACAGTGAGCACTAAAGAAGACTTCCAGGATGACACAAACTCAGGAAGCCATGGAATGCAGGCTTGGAAGCTCCCACAGTGAAATACTCCATATACGTTTCTCAGACACAAAGACACAAACACCCATGCAATTCTCAAGATACCATCCTACGTTTTTGAAGGGTATAAGATATATACAGGCTTTCTCATTTTATTTGAACACAAAGATTTAATATTTTTTAATGTTTGTTTTCATTATGTCTAGTTATGTGTATGAGAATGTGTCTGTGTGGGGGTATGTGCATGTGAGTGCAGGTGCCCATGGAGGCCAGAGGTGTTGGATCCCCCAGAGCTGGAGTTACAAGCAGTTATAAGCTGCCCGACATGGGTGCTGGGAACCTGAGCTCCTCTGCAAGAGCAGTAAGTGCTCTTAACTACTGAGCCATCTCTCCAGCTCTAGATTTAATATTTTGCATGTATAAAATAAGAGGTAATCAGCATGGAGAGAAAGAAGAGATTTTTGTTAACATTATGTAGAATTAAAAAAATTACCAGGCCAGGCACGGTGGTACATGTCTTTAATCCCAACACTCAGGAGGCAGAGGCAGGCAGATCTTTATGAGTTCAAGGCCAGCCTGGTCTACATAGCAAGTTCTAGGCCAGCTGAGGCTACAGGGAGACTCTGTCTCAAAAAAAGACCAAAAATCAAACCAAACCAAAACAAAACAAAAAAACCCAAAATTATCAGCAAACCCCAAAGTATCAGCATACTCAGCAGATAAACACTAGAGAAATGGGGAGATAGATGGGGGCAGATAGACTGAGCACAGAGAAAGGAGGGAAGCTCTGAAGCCTGGGTGGTCCAGGAGAGGAGGGCACAACCTGTGTGTGAGATCCTTGGAACCAGAATCATGTGTTCATTCAACAAACTGTTATTGCCTGCTTAGTGTGTGGGCCAGGACTCTTTTAGGTCCTAGACACATAGCATTAAACAAACCAAAGTCTCACCCTCGTGGACTTTATATTTGCTGGGAAGTAGACACAACAAGCTATAAGTAGATGTCATGTTGGGCAGTGTTCTAGTTTGCATTCAATTGCTGTGACAAAACACCCTGACCAATACCAGCTTGGGGAGGAGAGGGTTTATTTGGCGCACATCACCCAGGTCACAGTTCATCACTGAGGGAGCCCAAGGTGGGAACTCAGGAACCTGGAGGCAGGAGCCGAAGCACAGGCTGTGGAAGAACTGCTTACTGGCTCGCTCCCCTGGCCAGTGCTGAACCTGCTTTCTTACACAATATGGGACCACTTGTCCGGGAGTGGTACCACCCACAGTGGGCTGGGCCCTCCCACATCACTCAAAACTCAAGAAAATTCCCCCACAGACATGGCCATAGGCCAGTCCAATGGGGGAAATTCCCCAACTGAGGCTCCTCAACCCAGGTGTGTCAAGTTGACAGCTAAAGCTATCCAGCACAGGTCGGGGTACTTTAGTTAAAATGAATCCAGAGCAGGAGAACAAGGAAGTGTAGAGGAGAGGGGTGGGGCGTGTGTTGTTTCCTGGAACTGGTCTCACAGCCAAGGAAGACCTCATTGGTAAGGAGATATTTAAGCCAAAACCCCTGAGTCTCTTACTAACACACACACAGTTTGGCCAAAACCAATTATTCTTTCCTTCTGAGTAACAGACTCCCTCCCATTGACCAAGATGCAGTCAGTGATCAGGTGAAACTGACCTCATCTCTCACCCCAGAGTGGATCCCAGTTAGATCCCATTCCCTTAAAGTCAATCATGGAAACCCAACCTCACTCACCAGTGACAGACTGAGCAAGCCAGGCTGACACCAGTCAACACAGGAGCCCCTTGGCCTCTGCTACTGGTCCAGGAACAGATACATAACCCAAGCTGGACTAAGGAGACTGAAAGAAGGGATTTATACTTCTGTTTGGGGGAAACAAGGAAGCATGTTGTCATAGTTGCTCAGGACATGGTGGCACGGCCATCTCTACACAATGCAGGAAGCCAGCCTTCAGATGGAGCCAATACAAAGAAGAAGGCAGAGTCAGGGGGACAGCAGAGAGATGTAGTCAGAGCCCTGATTATTCCAGGCCTGGAGCTGCTTGACTTCAAGACTTCCCATTATGTGCCACAAACAAGCTCTTTACTGTCTGTGCTGTTCCAGTTAGCTTTTCTGTTCCGTGGTGTTTTTAAACGTTCTTAACCGTGTCAATAAAGTTTTAGCAGCTAGCATTCCTTGAGAATGACCTCATGCCAGGCACGCTCTAACTTCATTTACTGCTTTTGACAATCTTCTGAGGCAAATACAACTGTTGTCCTTATTTGTAAGATGTAAGTGATTTAACTCAAGGTTTTATGGGTGGTAAATGGCAGAAGCGAATCTTCTAGAGTACAGAGCCTGGGCTCCTCCCCGGAATGATGTCTCCATTGCTGTAAAGCAGGAGGAGGGGCATGAGAGCCAGGCAGAGGGCGAAGAGGAGATGGTGATATTCTTGCTAATTACTTTGTGTGCTGGGGGGGTTGCAGTAATGGGGGGTGTAGGGCTTCACACATTAGACAAGTGTCCTACTGTTGAGACCCATCAACAGCCTCGTGTGTGTGTGTGTGTGTGTGTGTGTGTGTGTGTGTGTGTGTGTTTTATTTTGAGATAGTGCCTCACTAAATTGCCCAGGCAGGCCTTGAACTTATGACCTTCCTGCCTCCAGAGTAGCTCAAATTACATCACTAGGTCTGGCTTGATTTTTGAGATGGGGGCCTCATGAAGTTTAGACTGACCCTGAACTTACTACAAAGATAAGGCTGGCCTTGAATTTCTGTTCCCCTTGTCTCCACCTCCCAGCATAGTAAGTTCAAGACCAGCCTGAGGTATTTGGTGTGACCCTGTTTTCAAAAAAGTCTCTGTAAACCAGGTATGGTGGCACATGCCTGTAATCCCAACATTCAGGAATTGGAGGTAGGAAGATCAAAATTTCTAGGCCATCCTTGGTTACACAAAGAGTTTGAAGCCAACCTGGGCTACGTAAGATCCTGTCTCCTCATCCACCTCCCCAACACACAAGAAAAATGTTCTGAGTATTCTCATTAGATAAAGCAAAGTTGGGATTCATTAAGGAAGGGACAGTAGTGGAGAGGTGGCTCAGCAGTTAAGAACACTGGCTGCCCTTGCAGAGGACCTGGGTTTGGTTCCCAGCACCTACTTGGCCGCTAACAACTGTTTGTAACTTTAACTCCAGGGGATTTGACACGACAAAGTGCAGTTCATATGGATAAACACATCAAATAAAAATAAATGAAACTTTAAAAATTAGAAAATATTTTTAAAAAGAAAAGGACAGTAGTCAGCATAGAAGGGCGTCACCACACCTGTCTTCTCATGAGTTTCACAGTCACGTGCAATCTTGATCTCTCTGCCTGGAATGCCTATCCCTGGGATGCCTATTCCCCACACCCATTTCTCTGCCTAGGAATATTATTTGTTCTTTAAGAACTCAACTCCTAAGTTACCTCCTGTGAGAAGTCTTCTCACATCTGGTCTCCCCAACCCTTGAACTCTGGGATCCTACAACAATTTTGATCAGATTTCTATTACAGCCTAGGCAATATTTGTTTCCAAACCTCCCTCTTAAAAAACTCAGAATTCCTGGAGGATAAAGACCACTCCTGACTATTCCTATGCTTCCAATGCTTAGCTTAGTTCATTATCAGTGGGACACTGGAATTAGAACATGTGGGATTGAATGAAGTCCACGTACAACTGTCAATCATCACATCTTCCTGAGGACCCTTTCTGGTACAGAGCTAAATTCCCAGGGGCTGGAGAGATGGTAGCTAACAACCATCTGTAACTCCAGTTCCAGGGAACCTGATGCCCTCTTCTGGTCTCTGTGGGCATTGCATGACACAGGTGCACTTACATACATGCAGGCAAAACATTCATACACATAAAATAAAACTAAATAATTTTTAAATTTCTATTTATTTTTATGTGTATAAGTGTTTTGCCTGCATGTATGTAAGCGATCCGTGTGCATGCAATGCCTGCAGAAATCAGAGGTGGGCATCAGATCCCCTGGAACTGTACAGTTGTTAGCCATCATGCGGCTGCTGGGAACCAAATCAGATCCTCTGGAAGAGCAACCAGTGCTCCTAACCACTGAGACATCTCTCCAGCCCCAAAACAAAATAAATTTTTTAAAACTGAAAAAAAAAACATTAGGCCCTCGTCCTCTTGAAGTTCATGAAAAAACTACAGGTGTGTCCATACCTTCTAATTACATGCTACAGAAACACAATATAAACTAATTTGAGGGAAAACAAACGTGGCTAGGATACAGACTTTATTTGTCCTGGGCAGATGACATTTAGCTAGAGGAGTAACTGAGTGAAGGCTCCAAGGGCTTCTCAAGATTAGCTTCCTATAACTTGTTCTGTAGCTGCACCTCAGGAGTTCCTTATCGTGTGAAAACCCCTGACGACAGCTGCCATGTTTACATCTAATCACCACCAAAGTAGAGCTAATCCCAGAGGTGCCAGCAAAAGTTCTTGCAGCAGCTAGGGGCGACTGTACACACCTGGAACCCCAGCACTTGAGAGACTAAGACAGAAAGGTTAAATTCAAGGCTAGCCTGGGCTACATAGGAAGTTAGAGACCAGCCTGAGCTACATAGTAAGACCCTATCCCTGAAAACTCCTGGGAACATCTACATCGTCCCCTTCACCCCTAAGGCTCGGGGATCTTCTCAGAAGAGGTTGTAGAGAGACTGTAAGAGCCAAAGTGGTGGATGAGTTCAAGGAAACTGTTTCCAGACAGCAGGGCAGACACACACATGAACTCACAGCAGCTATGACAGCATGAACGACCTGCTCAAGCTCAAGCCAGACAAAATCCCAGCATGGAGGGGGAGGAGGTCACAGAGCCCCACCCAGAGCTGAGGAGCTATTGGTATTTGATAGCTTCCGGGAGAGAAGAGTCAGGCTTCTTTAAGGTTGTGACCCCTGGTGGGTCGACCACAATCCAGGGGAGGCTCCACACCTAAGAGTATTTGGGACCCAATGGAGGGAAAAAGAGAACTGGAAGTTGGGTGGGTGGGGAGGTGGGGTGGGTCTGGGCAGAGTTTGGGGGAGTGGGAAATAGGATCAAAATACATTGTATGAAGTTCTCAAAGAATTAATTAAAAAATGTTTTTAAAAGTCCCGTGAGTATTTGCTTTAAAAATTTATTACATGTATTCATTTTGTGTGTGTGCACACATGTGTGTATATGTATGGGCATATGTGTCCCAGCATTCATGCCACTGAGCACATGTGGAGATTGGAGGACAACTGAAGGGAGTTGGTTCTCTCCATCTACCATGGGGGTCCAGGGGCTTGAACTCAGGTCATCAGGCTTTTCAGCAAGAGCCTTTACCAGGCTATTCTTTTTTTTCAAATGTAACAACATTGGGATTGATTAAGAAAAGGATAGCAGTATACAGCCAAGGGTAGGTGCTGACTTTTCAAAGCTCTCAATGGTTTTGATTAAGTGGCATGCCTTCAACTGAGCTAGCCACAGTGGTGTGACTGAAAAGGTCTAGGTCACATGTCTACCTCTAGATTTGTGAGATGGCATCAACTCCATCCAAATTTTACAGACTAAAAGGGAGGGGATGAGGGATTACCAGAGCAAAACCAAGATATTTCGACCAAAGGGACAAGATAGAAACCAACACATCTTCCATAGAAGAAATGTCCTATGTATGACTCATGTGCTGGAGTGATGCGTGTCTTAGGAGCCAATGTCAAGGTCAGGTGGGAGGAATGGACCACTCAAGCCCAGTCCCCCAGGAACATGGAAAGGCATAGCCAAAGGCAGGAAGGAAGGGATTCTTTGGAGAGTTTCCAAGTTTGGTGGGAGCTTCTGGGAATCAAGACTGGGACTTTGGTTGGGAGCTAGGGCCACAAAGATTAATAATGGTCTGGGGGCTGGTCCACTGATTTTAGCAGGCGCCAAGAATAGGATTATTCTCCCCATGTTACTGATGGGGTCAAGGAGGCCCAGTGCAAATGCTCGGCTGCTGAGAGTCACTCTCTATTACACCCACTTCAACACAAGCCCAGTGTTCGTCCTTGCAAGCCAGAACTGTGCCTGCCTCTTCTCACCCGCAACAAAAAGGAAGTCTGGGCTTAGAGATCACCAGGACGGTATCTGTGGCTCACCCCAGGACCAGTCTGAAGAGAACTGTGGAAACAGCCATCTGGATGAGGAGGCAGACCAGCACTATAGCAGTTAAGAGTGAAGACTCTGAGCTGGATGTGGTAGCTCATACGTGGAAGCCCAGCCTTTGGGAACCCCACCCCCACCCCCGAAAAAGGTGGAGTCCCTGCTGTTAGATGGGCCTGGTTTTGAGTCTCACGTGAATGATGTATGGCATTATCTTGGACAAATTATGTACTACTGTGAGCCTTTGCTTCCTCATCAGTAGAACAAAGTGGGTGCTACGTTCCTTTCAGATGGGTAGTGAGGTCTGAATCAGGTAGAGCATATTAAGGGCTTAACTGTGTCTTTTCCATAGAATTGGTCAATAAATGTGACTTTACAGGCAGAATGGATTTGCAGAGCCCAAATCCTGGTTCCAAAAAAACTATTGCATGAATTTGGAAATGTGCTCTCCCCAGTGTTCACCCACATAACCATCCCTGAACAGGATGCACCTCAGCCTTGTGATGTGAGTCTAACTGCCAGCAGCTCCTAAGGTACCATGAGGTCACGGAATGTCTCTATAATCAATGTGCTGTGTTGGGCAAGCTACTTAATCGTCAGGCACCTCAATCTCTTCGTTGTGAAATGTGGTTAGTAATAGTATCGAACCTATAAGGTGCTATGAAGATCAAATTAGATTTGTTGTGCAAGTTTATGACATCATAAAGCCTTTGCGAATCCATGGATTCCTTATTATTTTTATTCTTATTTTGTCAGGTCAGATAAGGGGGTGGTGGGAACTTTGGGAGGTGAGCAGCCAGTGGTGGCAGCAACCCGAGGAGTTGTGCAGAGGTGACTCTGAGGTCAGTAGGGCCATGGTGGTTCCTATAATCAAAAGGTGAATGTGAGGGCTGGAGAGGTGGCTCAGCAGTTAAGAGCACTCATCGCTCTTGCAGCAGACCCAGGTTTGATTCCCAGCACCCACATGGTGGTTAACAACCGTTTGTAACTCCAGTTGCAGGGGCTCTATGCCCTCTTCTGGCCTCTGTGGGCTTTGCACACATAGGTGCACTTACATATACACCTAGGCAAAACACTTATACACATTTAGAAAAAGTGAACGTGAATTAGATGTGATGATTCCTGCCTGTAATCTCAGCACTCAAGAGGTGAGGCAGGAAGATCTCTAGTTCAAAGCTAGACTAGGCTACTTCGACTTTATATAGTTTTATTATTATTATTTTCATTATGTGTAAGTGTGTGTCTGTTATGTGGGTGTATGCACATGCATTGTGTACAAGTGCCCATGGAGGCCAGAAGAGGGCATGGGGTCCCCTGGAGTTACAGGGCAGTTGTGAGTGGCTGACATGGGTGCTAGGAACTGAACTCAGGTCCTCTGCAAGAGCAGCAAGAACCCTTAATTGCCACCTCCGAGACGTCAGAGACTTCATCTTAAACAACAAGAGGGGACGGGGAGCAGGAGGAACAGTAGGTTGGAAGCTGACAAGTGGCTGATGGAGGACTTAGCGTTTTCAGCTGGAGATCAGCCACCATGATGGGTACCAACGCTGCCCAGTGAGGGTGGGTTGGTGGGTTAAAAGGGGTGGTCAGGCTGGGCTGGCTGGCATGTCATTGTTGGACTTGCATATTCTCCAATTATAATAGCGACCACCTTTTAAGCCCTTGCTATATTCTCCTGAGCTAATTGGTAATTATTATCTCATAAAATGTTAACGAACCTATCAGTCATGTGATTTTAGTAGGTCAGTTCTACAGAAGAAATCAAAGCTCAAAGAGATAAGATAGCTCCAAGTCATAGGACTTTAAGTGGCAGGGCTGGAATTAATTTCTGGCCCCCTTTGCTGCACTGCTTCTTGAATCCAGTTCTTCAGTATCTCCCAGTAGATCTAGAAGCAATTTTCTCCTTCTTTTATGTGCCCCTACCCTGGTCTCCACCTCCCGAGTCCACAAATGCCAAGCTCACAAGTCATCTGTTTTGCCAAAATTCTGTTCAGATTTGATAAACTCTAGCCAGGCCAGCTCACTCAGCATGATTCAGCCAGAGAGAATAGCGAGGCTGCATGCCTGGCATGCCGACAGGCTGAGCTCAGGCAGGATGGGTGGTGTTCAGGAACCTCAGCCTGACAGATGGCTCCACTCGGCTGTCTCTGTGGGCCTGATGCCAAGGAGGGAGGGAGGGGCAGGAGCCAGGTCGTGTGACTATCTCATGCTTGGCTGTGTGGACATGTGTGAGCACACAGGGAGCACATAGGCATGAAGCTGTACGAGAGCCACGTGCTTACTTAGCTATGGCCCGTTTATGTACATTTATCTGTGTGCATGCAGATGTATATGCATGCCTGGCTGTGTTTCTGTGTGTGAGTTCAGAGGTGTGCCACAGTGAGCGTGCCTGTGTGCGTTCAAGTTCAAAACCGCATTGATTCTGGTATGTGTGCTCACAACAGGAAAGAGGGAGACAGAGAAGGAGGAAGAGAGCAGGGGAAGGGGGTGCTCCTGGTGATCATCCCTCAGCTCTGGCTGCACTCAGGACTGACAGCCAGCAGCAGCACATCATCCCATTCCCATGGTAAAACTTCGGCTGTGGCTGGACTTCATATTTCCAAACACAATTTCTCGGTTATAGTTTTCCCATAAGGTAGAGCTACTTAACTGTTTATGAATCTAGGGCCATTCTGAAAATCGAGTGACCAGAACAGAGCTTGTCAGAGAAATAACCTCAAAATATATCACTTCACACACGATATCATGGAGCTCCCAAGATGCCTTCCAGAACCTATCAATGGATCTCAGGTTAAAAAGCCAAGCATATAGTGTCACCTGTAGTGAGCCCTGATTACAGAGATGGTCTATAGGACACTGTGAGAAGCACAGTAACGTTTGGGTGAAGGACGGTGGGAGGAAGGAGGGGCAGCATCTCTTGAGGGGCTCCAGGGAGGAGTCACTGAAGATGCAGGCATTCATGCTGGGCTTGGAAATGCGAGAAGGCGATTGTGAAATGGCAAAGACGAGGAAGGATGTACAAGGCGGAAGGGATGCACCCCAGACTACAGGTTCTGTAAGTGATGGGACCATTGGAGTTCTACATACAGGAGTATATGACCTAATGAGTGATCTGCATACATCAAAATGCATCCAGCACTTGCCCAGTGACCAAATAAGAAATGGTTTCAGTATTTCCTTTGAGAGAAAAAGAAGACATGAACAACAGGAATGTGGGGAAAGGGTTTAAACAAAAGATAAGTAGAAGAATGAGCATCTCTCAAAATGTCCTGTAATTGTGGTCAGTCACCTGTCCTCTTGATCAAGGAGGCCGAGATCCCACCAGATGGACTTGAACCAGTGTCCAGTCTATAAAGAGGAGGGTCAACACAGAGGAATCATTTCCTCCCTGCTTCCAAGTAAAGCCAACCATGGTCGAGCAGGACCTTTGACTTATCTTCACATAGGTGGACCTGGTAAAAGAAAGGAGCCAGGGGCTCCTCCCAAGCCCTTGTGACCCCTGAGGAACAGATCCTCAAATGACCTTAAGAGTAAAAATAAATTGGTTTATCTGGGCCAACTGTATGGCCTTAAACACCCAAAAGGAAAGTATAACCAAAGATTAAAAGGAAAAATATAATTTCTTAAGAGTCCATATGCATAGCTAAAGGCTACATAACAGCAAACAATGACAAATAGGAGAAACCTTCTTTTGAGTTGTTGACCAGGGTGGCCAAAGGGACTCCCAGATAGTAACCCAGCATAGAACTGAGAAAATGAACAGCAGACCCCAATCTTATCTAAAGGAATATTGACAACTGATTTCTGCTAGATGAGGAACAGCT
>NW_008355789.1:6818073-6818559 GCF_000622305.1 Nannospalax galili
TCACGGTCTGTTGCTCTGGAGTGTGTTACTGAATATGTTAAAGTTGTAGTGAAAAGCTTCTAATCATGTAGTTATTAAAAATTTTTTAAAGTAAAAAAAGTGATTAAAAAGTAATTCTTCAAAACATAAAAATTTGCTCCTTAATAATTAGTAGATGTGAAAAGCATTATCATTGAAATCTACCAGATGATTTTATATCCATGCTCAGGTGGATCTCAGAAAGTAACCAACAGTGACTAGTGATAATCAGATATGTAGAGATTAGAGACTCATGTGCAAACATCTAAGTGTTAGTAACATTAAAAATGAGTTTTCTGTGTGAAATAGTATATTTTAAAATTTAATGGAGATCTTTTTTAAAGGTTAAAACCTCATTCAATTTTATGTCTTATAGGGTTTATACTGAGTACAATATTTTATAACTGTATTAATTCAATTGTAAACCTAAAAATTTACAGCCAGTTTTGAAAGAGATGCATCTTAGCT
>NW_008355789.1:6818579-6822586 GCF_000622305.1 Nannospalax galili
AATTCAACTGTAAACCTAAAAGTTTACAGCCAATTTTGAAAGAGATGCATCTTAGCTCTGGAAATTGTTATTGAATATGTCAATGCTGTTGTAATGAAATACTTCTTCTATGTTTGTAGTTATTAAATAAATAATTTTAAAAAAGATATGTAGCAGATAAACTAGATAAGATAGGTCAAGAAGCAAGAATGTGGAGGTGGTTTTCATGTTCTGGAAAAGCAGATGTTAGTGTCATTCACCAAGATGGACCCACAGTACTGGAATGAAGGGTTCTGGGAAAGACAGAGAGTTCTGTTTGGGGTGCAATGTGAGACATCCAAGAAGTGACATTCGTTAAGCAATTTGCTGTGTAGATGTGGAGCCCTGGGAAGAGACTCAGAAACATGAAGCTGTGAGTCATGAGCAGATGTATGGAGACTGAAGTCATGGGAGTAGATGAGCTCAGTAAGGGAGAGTGTAGATAGTGAATGAGGAAGAATCAGGAAAGAAGTCAGGATCAAAGGGCACACGTGACTGGGACAGTGAGAGAGGACTCTGAGGGTTTGGAAGGACTGGAATAAATCCAGAAGAGAAGTTACTCCTGGAAGCTAATCACATACAAAATTTTATGGATGGGGAAGTGATCATTATTGTCAAGGCTAAGAAGAGGTCAAGTAAGCAGGGAAATCATGTAAAAGCCACACAGTGTACAAAGATAGAAGTCAGAATAGATAGGGATTGTGGACTTTTTTATGCTCTTTATTATCATTGTGACCACGTGTTCCTAAACTACTCCAATGATACGTACCAAATTTGACCAATGAGATGATTTTCAGAGGCCCCTGAAATAAGATGCCTACTGCCAGCTAAGACGGAGTAACGGGTGCTGGATTCAACTTTCTGCCTAAAATTATGATAAAAAAACAGACAAAAATACATAAAACATAAAACAACTGTTTCAGGCACTAGAGAATAGGCAGTTCAGGATACTGACCTCTGAAACAGGGGTCAAAAACAAGACATGGCCCTGACATTGCATCTGTCACTGTGTGAAGAGTTTCAGGCTGCAGTGTACACAGGGGCACCCAAGGCAGAGCCAGCACATTCTCTGAATGGAGCAGTCAGTACTGGTTGTTCAGGGAGGCCAAGATGGCAAGTGTTCATAGGGTGCAGAGAGATCTCCAGAGGTCTAGAAAGGAGTCCCTGTTAAGTCTTCACCCGAATACAACTGGGAGCAAATGGGTGGAACACATTTTGGAGCTCTTACAAGGTTGGAAGCAGGTCGTATTCCCACCAACCAGAGTGAAGAGACTTCATATTAAGCCTGGGGAGAATGGGCAGAAGGGTGCTCCCTGCTGATGGAGGCAACTTAGTCCTAGAGTAGGCTTTGCTTCCCAAACTACAAAGTAACCTCAGAGGCACCGAACTGTGTCCAAGAAAGTCAACTACATCCTGGAACAAAGCTCAAAACAAGGAAACAAAGAAGTCCAGCACCTAACAATGTAAAGTTCACAGTGTTAGCATTGAGTCAAACTCAACAGACGTGCAAAGGACCAAAAAACTATAACCCACAATAAAGAGAAAAACCAATGAATAGAAACAGACCTACAACGACAGACATGACCAATCAGAGCAATAGATCAGATGTTATAAATATAGCTTACACTTTTAAGAAGAAACAGCAAAGCATGAGCAGATTGAGGAGAGGGTTGAAAAGACCCACATCAAACTTAAAGAAGAGAAGTCATTAATAAGATGAAAAACATAGGGGGCTGGAGAGATGGCTCAGCAGTTCAGAGCACTGGCTGCTCTTGCAGAGGACCCAAGTTGGGTTCCCAGCACTCACATGGCAGCTAACAACAGTCCATGAGTCCAGTTCTAGGGGATCTGACAACCCTCCTCTGGCTGCTGATAGTGAATTTGCAGTCACAGCAGTAGAAACTTTCCAAAATGGAGCATTGAAGTCTATTAGCAAAGGAATCAGCTGGGCATAGGGTGTACTGGCTCGTGCCAATAACCCCAGCACTCAGAAGGTTAAGGCAGAAGGACCACTGCCAGTCTGAGGCCTGCCTGGGCCTACATAGTGAGACTCTGCCAAAGAAAAACGAAAAACAAAGAAAAAAGAGGGAGAATGGAATATCAGCTATTAGCCCCTAATTAGCCTCTAATTGTGTATGTTTCTATAACCAGGAATTCTAGAAAGGAAACAAAGGAAATACAAAGCAATAACCCCAATGTTCTTTCCTTCCTTCCTTCCTTCCTTCCTTCCTTCCTTCCTTCCTTCCCTCCTTCCCTCCTTCCTTCCTTCCCTCCTTCCTTCCTTCCCTCCATCCTTTTCTTCCTTCCTTCCCTCCTGTTCCTCTCTCAATAGGGTCTCATGTAGCCCAGGCTGGGCTCAAACTCAATATGTAGCCAAAGATAACCTTGAACTTCTGATCCTCCTGTCTCTACCTCCTGGGTGCTGAGATTACAACTGCACCCCCTCCTCCTCCTCTCCTTTCTGTTGTCTTACTATGTAGCCTCGTTGTCCAGGAACTCACCATGTAGACAAGGCTGGCCTTGAACTGACAAAGATCCCCCTGCCTCTGCCTCCCAAGTGTTGGGATTAAAGATGTGTGCTACTACAACCAGCCCAGTTTTTCCAAAATTAATGACAACTATAAACTCCCAGAATGAAGACCTCTGGAAAGAGACTTTGTTTACCAAATCTCCCTGTCAGAAAGTCAACCACTAGCTAGTTAAAAGCCCACACCAGAGTCTCCATGCAGAGGCCCCTGACTCCAGCTGTGGGTCATACTCTACGATATGGTTTCTGTAGAAGAAAAAGCAAGTTAGCTTGTTTTTAAAGAATGAAGGAACCACTCACCAAAGGAAGATAAACAAATGGCCAATGAGGACATGAGAGGCTACTCAACATCTTTTGTCTGTAACACAAGACAAATGCCACAGGTGCTGCAACACACTCACCAGAAAGGCGGTCATGAAACCCACACAAGGTGCTATGTGTTGATGAGGATGTGCAGAAAATGAAACCCTTACACCTTGCTGCTGTAAGCATAAAAACATGTCCAGCACTTTGGGAAACTGTTTCTTAAAAAGTTAAGCAGAAATTGAGTTTGGGGGCACATATCAGTAAGCCCAAAGCTTGGGAGGTTGAAACAGTATTTTGAGTTCAAAGCCAGTCTAGTCGATTTAAAAAGATCCTATTGAAACAAAGGGAGGGAGGGAGGGAGGGAGGAATGGTCCTTTAGTCAGATTTAGGACCCATGGCCCCTAGGGCAGTGTGGAACTAGCTTTTAAAGGAAAAAACCACAAATGCCATAGGAATTTCATCACACATGAGTAATGCCAGGTGGTCCTAAATATGGTCAGGATGCCCAAGTTAGCAGATAAGCAAATTACAGAAGCCAAACCAAGCTTGTGTTGGTTCTTCTCTTAACGAGGTATAGAGACCTTAGGCACTTTCTGATTAAGTGCAGCTACTGTGTCTGGGAAACCCAAGGTCAGCTACTCCAAAGAAAACACTCTTCTAAAGGGAAGCAACTAAGTTCAGGTGCTTAACCTTGAAGCTGGCTGTTTTTGTAGCTTTTGAAGTTGAAAGTGGCTGCTTTATACAAAATGAAGTTTGACTATTGCAATTTGGGGGGCTCCATTTGGAGCCATAACAATACACATGCCCTAGGTTTGGTTCCTCTATGGCAAAAACTTTAAAAAGTTAGGCACAAACATAATTTTTTTGTAGTATTAGGGATCAAATCCAGGGCTTTTTTTGTGGTAAGAAAATATACTATCACTGAGCTATACCCCCAGGCTCCTCATAAGCAGAAACTTGCAATGTGACCCAGCAATTCCATTTCCATTCATCTACCCAAAATAAATGAAAAACATATTGCTATGCAAAGACATGTATTTGTGTGTCCTCACTGGTGTTAGTCATAGTAGCCCCAAATGCAAATGATATAAATGTTCATTAATTTGTGAATGGATAAGCAAATTGTGGTAATTCCATACAATGGAATATTATCTCA
>NW_008355789.1:6822612-6838198 GCF_000622305.1 Nannospalax galili
GCATATTCTCCCTCTCTCTCTTTCTTCCTCTTTCTCTCTCTCTCTCCTCCTTTATCTTTTTGATAAAGTAGTCTAGTAGCTGCAGCTGGCCTGGAACTCACTACGTAGACCAGGCTGGGGTCAAACTCACAGAGATTGCCCGCCTCTGCCTTCCAAGTGCTGGGATTAAAGGCATGTGCCACCATGCCCAACTTTATCTCATAATTTAAAATAATAAAGCACTAACATATACTGTCTATGGATGAGCCTCAAAATCAGGCTACGAAGTGATATAAATTGGAAGCAAATATTATCATAGGAATGCCTTTCATCCTAGCATTCAGGAGGCTAAATAAAATGAAAATAATAAAAATAATTAAAACGAAATAATAAAAAATAAAATGAAATAATATAAATAATCTTAAAAAATTCCTGAGCTGGGCATGGTGATGCAGGCCTTTAATCCCAGCATTCGGGAGGCAGAGGCAGGCGAATTTCTATGAGTTCAAGGCCAGCCTGGTCTACATAGCAAGTTCCAGGCCAGCTGGGGCTACAGGGAGACCCTGCCGCAAAAAGATTGTATTTCCTGCTTGTGTGTAAGTGCACCCAGGTCGTGCAATGCCTGAGGAGGTCAGAAGAGGGCATCAGATGCCCTGGAACTCGAGTTACAAACAGTTGTTAGGCACCATGTGGGTGCTGGGGTTCGAACCCAGGTCTTCTGCAAGAGCAGCCAGTGCTCTTAACTGCTGAGACATTTCTCCAGCCCGACATTAGTTTTTTTTATTTTTATTACAGTTAGAAAAGCAATGCCTACTTACTGGGGAAAAGAACTTAAAGGATACATAAGGGCAAATAAAAGCCTGTCATTGCCAATTCAAGAGAGACCCAATATAAACCATTTCTTGTGTATGCTTCTAGGCACTTTCCCTATTTATTCTGTATTTATTTGTATTGAGGTCAGGTCCTTGTTCATGCTAAGCATAAGGGTAGCTCTCTCACTGAGCTACAGCCCTAGCCTACACGTCCACTTTGATTTAATGTTTCTCCAAGTAATACCCAAAGCTTTTTGTCGTTGTTGTTATTGTTTTAGGATCTCACTGTGTAGCCCAGGCTGCCTTGAACTCACAGAGATCCGCCTGCCTCTGCCTCCCAATTGCTGGGACTAAAGGTATGCACCACCACACCTGGTATACTGAAGGCTTTTTAACAGAAAGTCACTTTGTTTTCATAGTTTTTTACAGCTGTGCCAAAATCCCTGACAGAAACCATCTCTAAGGAGCAGAATCTCATTTTGGTTCACGATGTCGGTGGTTTCAGTCAGTGGCCACATGACCTTGTTGACCATGTCAGAGGCTGTGGTGGGATGAGTGCTTACTTCGTGGTGACCAGGAAGCAGAGGGAGGATGAGGGTCCCAACATCCTATTGAGGGCACACCTCCAAAGACCTGACCTCCTCTATCTCCACCCTGCCTAGAGGTTTCACCACCTCCAAACTGTGCCACAAGCTGGTGGCCATGTCTTTAACATATGGGCTGTTACAAGGGATATTTAAGACTCAAACTGTAACAGTTATATAAAGTATGCTTATAATAAACCCCCCAAGTCCCTGTCCTATCCTTTGCCTACTCCTTCAGGTCCCCTTCGCCTTCTGCAAGCTACTTCTGGTATTTCTATATTTCTGTTTATCCTAAATAACACCTGGCTGCTGCTAATTTTGATTAATCAATTTTAGATGTAGTGCAGTGACTTCATTTTATGCTAGATCATAATATAACACTTTTCTACCTCCTTCTGTCTGCTGATGCTCCCAAAAGAATAATAAGTTCTGGCTAAATCTGCATTTATCATTTATATTATTATGACTATACACATACTCTTTACAACATTTATTTATTCAACCATTAAAAGTATACAAATTGTTCCATGAGACAGGTGTAGAGGTTCCACTATAGATATGTCACCTAGGGCTGGGCATCTCTCAGACCTATATTCTCTGTATGTGACCAGTTGTGGAACTCCAGTAGCCTCCATCTATTGCAAAAAGAAGCTTCTTTGATGAGTGGTGTACAGTACACTTGTCTGTAAATCTAAGGATCCGTATTTAGCATGTGGTAAGAAATTTCATTTGTCTAGAGATATGACAGAGATAGGGTTTTCTCTCGGATCTACATGACCTCTTCAGCCATGGATATTTGGCCATAATTACAGTGACACCCTTGAGTTCCCTCCCATTAAGAGGGCACAAAAACTTAATAAAAAATATTTTTAAAAATATACAAAATTGCCGGATGTGGTGGCACACAGCTTTAATCCCAGCACTCGGGAGGCAGAGGCAGGCAGATCTCTGAGAGTTCAAGGCCAGCCTGGTCTACATAGTGAGTTCCAGGACAGCTGGGGCTACAGGGAGACCCTGTCTCAAAAAGACAAATACATATATATATATATATATATATATATATACATACACATACAAAATTGTATCCCTTTTCATAATTTTGTGTCTCCTAAGGTTTGTAAATGTCATCAGAGCCAGTGAAATGGTCCAGCAGGTAAAGCCACTTGCCATGCAAGCCTGATGGAAACCAAGGTGGAGAGAATTGACTCCCAAAAGTTACCCTCTGACCTCCACATGCACACCAGCACACCATGGCGTGTGCACATTCATATGCGTATCCTATACACAAGGACACACAATAATAATAATAATAATAATAATAATGATAATAATAAATTAGAAAGAACAGTCCTTGCTTTTCATCTGTTTAATTTTTGGTAACTGTTCTTTAGGTGACGTTAATTACATGGGCCTCTTCCATTACCTTCACTGCTGTTTCCCTGTGGTCAGTGGCATCAGGTAATCTGTCAGTCTCCCTTCGTTCTTCCTATCTAAATGCTCGCCCTTTGTCCCTCCTGCTCAGCTGTCTCCCTGGCACTTTTCTTCCATCATCCTGGGAATTCGTCTGTGTCTCCTTCTAGGTTGGAATCTCTTCGGCATTGAATTTGTATCATAGGGGCTGGAGAGATAACCCAGCGGTTAAGAACACTGTTCTTGCAAGAAGACCCGGGTTCAAATCCCAGCACCCACATGGCAGCTAACAACTGTCCGTAACTCCAGTCCCAGGGGATCCGACGGCCTCTTCTGTCCTCTGTGGGCATTGTATGACATGGTAGGCAATACACTCATAAAATAAAAATAATTATAAAATATTTTTTTAAAAAAGAATTTGTATCATCCTCTTTCTTGGTTTGCTGGAGATCACGTCAGTTTTATCCTGGCACAGTCCTCAGTGCACCTTCCTTAACCACCTCCTTAGCATCGTGTCTGCTGAGGTTTTTTTTGTATTTGGTACAAAGCTGGGTTCCAGGCTGGCAAGATGGCTCAGCAGTTAAGAGCACTGACTGCTCTTGCAGAGGACACGGGTTCAGTTCCCAGCACCACATGGCAGCTAACAACCATCTGTAACTCCAGCTTCACAGGGTCCAACACCCTCTTCTAACCTCATGACATGGGTGCACTTACATACATGCAGGCAATATACTCATACACATAAAATAAAAATAATAAAATAGAAAACAAAGCTGGGGTCCTAGGGTCTTCTTCACCATCACCCGTCAGAAGTCTGTCATCTCTTTTCTTGTTGGATATTACGTTTTCTTGGTTTACTCTTATATTTTATGAGAAAAGGGGTGTACCAGACATTGTGTGACTGAAAATACCTTCATCTATCTTTATACTTTAGTATATTTTCTAGTTTGCCCTCAAGTGCTGTGACAAAACACTGACCAATATCATCATCCTCTAATTCTTCCCATATCTCCCCCCATCCCAACTCCTCTCAATTTCATGTTTCTTTTTGTTTGATTTTGATATTTTTGTTTGTTTGTTTTGTATTTGAGACGGTCTCCCTGTGGCCCCAGCTGGTCTGGAACTCACTATGTAGACCAGGCTGGCCTTGATCTTACAGAGATCAGCCTATCTCTGCTGCCAAAGTGCCAGGATTAAAGGCATGGACCACCAAGCCTGGCTCTTGTGTTCTTTTCAGAAAAACCCACCGAGTCCTCGTGTTGCCTGTATTTTCGCAGGCCATCCACTGGAGTATGGATAGCCTGTCCGGGCCTGCATCCCTGAAGAAAACTGACTCTCCCTCTCTTAGCAACCATCAATTGCCAATAGTGCCTCAGCTAGCGGTGTGGCTTTCTGAGACCTTTCCTGATCCATGCTGATATTTTGACTGGCTTAATCTTGCACAGGTATTATGCACGCAGTAACAGCCACTGTGAGTTCATGTATGCAACAGTCATGTCCAGAAAATAATGGTTCACTGTAGATTTCCACTACCTCTGGCTCTTACAGCCTTTCTGGCCTCTCGTCCTCAATGATCCCCAAGCCTTGTGGGGAGGAGGTGTGATACAGATGTCCTATCAGAGCTGAGTACTCCTGATCTTTTGTTTTTCTCTCTCTGCATGTGGATCTCTATATTCATCATCATCTACTACAAAAAGAAATTTCCCTGATGAGGACTGAGAGATGCACTGATCTATGGGAATGAAGATAAGAATTTAGGAGGCAGTTTATTACTGAGTCTATTTAGCAGGATAATAGTATTAAGTTTTCCCCTAGGGGCTATGGCCTAGCAAGTAGCTTGGCAATCCTTAGAAAATATTTACCTACAGAATTTTATTCACATTTTTTTTCAGTGCTCAGGAATGAACCAGGGTCTTGTGCATTGAAGGCAAGTGCTTTACCATTGAGCTACAACCCCAGGTCTATGCACAGACTTTTTTAAAAGCTCTGTTTCATTTCTTTCTCATTTCTAATGTTGTTAAGAATACTGAAGTAATTTTTTTTAAAAGACAGGGGGTCTCATATGTAGCTGTGGCTGGCCTGGAACTCATTATGTCTATCAGGCTGACCTGGAACAGAGATCCACTTGCCTCTGCCTCCTGGGTGCTGGGATTAAAGGTGCTCATCACCAAGCCTGGTCACTAAAGTCATTCTAATTCCAGATTTTATAAATGGTAGACCTGTATATATAATTAAAGTCTTCGTTGTTGTGACACACATTTGAGACAATCTACAAAGGAAGAAGGACTTATTTCACTGATTCCACCTGTGGTTTACTGGTCCATTACCAGCTATTGCTTCTTTTAGGAATTTTCAGAATCTTCTCTTTGTCTCTGGTACTTGGAAATTATATGGTGGCTGCTCTGAATTTCACCAAGTGCTGAGGTAATTTTCATTAATGTGCTGAGTATTCTATGGTCCCTGTCAATGTGAAAGCAAAACAAAACAAAAGCAATCAACTCTGGTTCTAGGAAATTTTAATTTTTTAATTTACTTTTGATTTACATATATGTGCCTGTGTGAGTGTATATGTGCTACATGTGTGCAGAAGCCTGCAGAGGCCAGAATAGGACATTGGATCCCCTGGAACTGTTACAGGCAGTTGTGAGCCAACATGTGGGTGGTGGAACTGAACCCAGGTCCTCTGCAAGAGCAGTGAGTACTCATAACTGCTGAGCCATGTCTCCAGCCCTAGAAATTTTTATTTATTTGATGATTTCATTTCTTTAGTTTGTTCCCATTCTTCCTGAAATTTCCATCATTTGAATGTTAGAACTGAAGGCTATCCCTTTAATTTTTTTTCTCCGTCACTTGCTATTTCTGAATTTCCCCCTTGATTTCTGGGGGGAATTTTTAGCTGTAATTTTCAATTTCCTTATTGAATTTTTAATTTCTGCAATGGTGATTTAAATTTCCAAAGGCCCTCTTTTGTTCTCTGCGGCAGTGCGATGCAACATGTGGTGATGCTTGAACAAAGGACAGCCTGACTCTTAACATCCATTAAAACCAAGAGTGGGCCCAATCTGTTCTGAGAACTTGATCCTTCCGGTTTATCTTGGAACTGTGCTCCTGAAGAAAGGACTTGATCTCTCCTTACTGAAACTGTACATTCAGCACAACATGGGAAAGGAGAAATCTTATCAGAAGATTGTGTCCCTTCTGACCCCTAGTGAGCCAGGACAGTACACACAGCCACAAACAGAAGCTTTCAACTTAATCCCACCTGGTGTTTGCAGCACAGCAGGGTAACTCATTGCTTTCAGCAATATTTGCTACTTTCAGTGCTTGATATTTTCACAACATACACACATACATTATTCTGGGTCAGGGACAAAGAAGGGTCTTGAGGGATTAAAGCTGTATATTTAGATTATAAAAGGAGCCCAAGATCTAGTAAACTTACATTATAAACCAGCTGAGCCAGTATTAAATGATCTCAAAATGTATGATTAACTTTGGTTACAAGGTTAGGTAAGATTCCCGTTTGTAACAGTAGTGATTCCCACAGTTCTCCATGTGTTGTTTTATTTAAAAATAGCAGATGTAGCTGGGTGTGGTGTGGCTCAGGCCTTTAATACCAGCATTTGGGAGGCAGAGGCTGGCTACAAGTTCGAGGCCAGCCTGGTCTACATAGCAAGTTCCAGGCCATCTGGGGCTACAGAGAGACCCTGAATGAAAAATATTAATAATAATAATCAAAAAGCAAACGTGAGCTTCTCTATCCTTCAGGCGCATCAGTGATAGTGGTTTGGGAGTTTGCCTTTTCTCGCATTAGCCTTGTTTCCTCCAAGCTACTTTTTCCTACTTGTTTTGGTCTCTTCCTTTCCTTTTAGAAAGCATCCTCTGATGTTAGTTGTTATTTAATTGCTCTTAAGAAGGGACACTAAAAAATTGATTTGAGCAGGTATGGTAGCTCATGTCGCTAATCCTAACCCTAATCCTCCTGTGGCAGGAGGATTGCTGCAAGTTCAAGGTCAGCCTGAGCTATGCAGAAAGACCTGTGTATGTGTGGTGTAACTTGTTGATTTAGCAATTCGCTTTTTGATAATCTGATGACGTCACTTGTCAAGGAACCTCATATGTCTGGATGTTCTGTTTCCATTTTCACTTAACACATTCTTCAGAAAATGTTTTAATTGTCTTGAAGGGCAGATGCCTGGATGCCTGTACCTGGTAACCTGGAAAGTGAGGAGCTCAGAGGACTGCCAGCCTTCAGTCTCAGGGGCGTGTGCTCACTTCACAACTATACAAAGTAGCTTTTAACCCACGGACTTAAAAAACCTTTTTTAATTTTTTTTTTTTTTTTAATGGGCCGGATGCTCAGGGGTTAAGAGCACTGGCTGCTCTTGCAGAGGACCTGGGGTCAATTCCCAGCACCCACATGGTGGTTAACAACTGTTGGTAACTCCAGTTCCAGGGGATCCGACACCATCTTCTGGCCTCTGTGGTCATTGCACAGCATGAGTGCACTTACCTACGTGTAGGCAAACCACTCATACACATAAAAATAAGTTTTCTCATAAACGAACCCTTAGTCTTCTCCTGGAGTAGCGTGGGAAGAATCACCAGTGGGGAACGTAGCGAGGTCACTCCAAGAAGCTGTTGAAGGGATAGCCACACGATCTTCCTAAATTTAATCCTCAGTTCCTGTGCCCCACAAGGATTCTGCAGTGTAAACCAGGCTGGTTTTCTGCTTCTCACTCTACGTGTGGACAATTTAGTTTCTTGGCTCTTCCATGCCTGAGTTAGGACTTATCCATCTGTTCCAGAGTCTCAGATTTTATTGCTGCTGATTTTTCTCCTTTTCCTCTTATCCTGTGGATCTCTGTGTCTCCAAATCAGTTAACTGATTTTTATGGGTTTTTAGGATGGAGCAAAATTAGATGCCTGCATTTAACCCACCATCTTCAACAGAAAGGTCTTTAACACTCTCCCTATGTTACTTCATAGATGTAACTCTGAGAGTTGGAATTATTATGCTCACTTTAAAAGAGTTTGTCCAAGATCACACAACCCACACAAACTTGCCTCTGTCTACACACTTTGTTTCTATACAGATATGCACATTAGAAGTTGCGGACTAGAAACCACAAACAGATGCAGTCCCTGGAGATTTTTATTTGGCCCCTGGAGGGTTTTCAAAAATTCAAGAACCTTCACATAAAAAGTCAAGTGTTTGGAATTCCTTCAAGAAATCCAAAGATGTGGCTTGTGGTAAAGTAGTTGCCCCAACATGCATTAGACTCTGGGTTTAGTCCCTTACTGACAGCAAAATCAAACCAAATCAAAACAACAGAAAACAACCCAAAAGATCTGGCAGTATTAGACTTGTGTTCCTATAGTGCACAACCAATTGGAATGTTATGTCTGCTCCTTAAATGTGGGACCTTTCTCTAGTTTGCCACAGTCCCCAGCATGATCTATCATACACCCGCTGACAACCCTCCCTCCCATGTATCATCTCTCTGGTTTATGATTTCATTTGCACATAATATAAATTTTAAATAAATTATGAATCTTATTAAACAAACTGTTCTGGACCTTACGTTTTGGCTTTGTTAGTTACTCCCTTTCAGTTGTACGAACGGATCAGATGCACAGGCAAAGACCTCTTTAAGACCTCTGTCATCCAGGTTTGTGCACCTGACATTTCCCCCTCATCCAGAGATGATGATGAATCAGAAGTGGGTATGTGAAACTTAGAAGAGAAATTCTGAGGCAGGAGGCACTAGAGCCAAACCCCAGTAAGTGCTTTAAAATTTATTTGTGTGTGCATGTGTGTGTGTCTGTGTAGGGGCACGTGTACATGAGTGCAGGTGCCTGCAGAGGCTAGAAAAGGGTGTTGGATCACCTGGAGCTAGAGTTACAGGTGGTTGTGAGCAGCAGGATGTGGGTAGGAGGAACCGAATCTGGGTCCTCTGCAAGAGCAGTCCGTGCTCTTAACCACCAAGCCATTTCTCCAGCCCTTGGATATTATTTCTTATAGCTCTCTCCCTCTTTTCCTGCTGATGCTACCTATCCACTTCCAAAGTCTATAAAAAAAAAATCACGTAGACGGAACTGGTAAAAGAATGGAGCCAGGGGCTCCTCCCAAGCCCATGTTACCCCTGAGGAACAGATCCTCAAATGACCTTAAGAGTAAAAATAAATTGGTTTATCTGGGCCAATTGTAGGGTCTTAAACACCCAAAAGGAAAGTATAACCAAAAATTAATGAGGTCAATATAATTTTTTAAGAGTCCATATGTGTAGCTAAAGGCTACATAACAAGAAACAATGCCAGACAGGAGATATCTTTCTTTGAGTTATTGGCCAGGGTGGCCCAAAAGACTCCCAGACAGTAACCCAGCATAGAACTGGGAAAATGAACAGCAGACCCCAGTCTTATCTAAAGGAATATTGACAACTGATTGCTGCTAGGTGAGGAACAGTTGATCTTCCTGAAACAAGGATCTCTAGGTAGGCTGACAAGATTCAGCAGACGGACAAGCACTGGGGAATGGCTGGGGGCGCCGACAACACAGTGGAGAATAACAGGGATGACAGAGTATATGGGCTCCATTGCGGGGCGGGGGTGCTTTGGGAGGGTGCCATTTGGGAAGTGGGTATATAAATAAGATTGTGTGGGATGTTCTGTATGCGATACACACAAAAAAAATCAACAAATTAAAAAGAAAATACTTGTATTTGAGGAAGAAGCATAAAACTTTACTTCATGTTAATTAGTAGAGGTGATAAACATTACCATTGAAATCTACCTGATGACTTTATATCCATACTCAGGTGCCAAGGATCTGAGTGTATCCAACTGTGACTAATAATAATCAGATACATTAGAGATTAAAGACACATGTGCAAACATCTAAGCGTTAGAAGCATTAAAAATGTAGGAAGCAGCAGCATATTTTAAAATGAAATGGCGATCTTCTTTAAAGATTAAAAACTCATTCAATTTTATGTCTTACAGGGTTTATACTGAGTTCAATATTGTATAACTGTATTAATTCAACTGTGAACCTAAAAATTTACAGCCACTTTTGAAAGAGATGTATCCTTGCTCTGGACTGTGTTACTGAATATGTTAATGTTAATACTGTAATGAAATGTTTCTTCTAATCATGTGGTTATTAAATAAAAATAAATAAATGTTTAACAAACAAAAAAACAAGAAAAATCATGATTAACATCTTAAAATAGTAACAACTTAAGATAAAATTCACATACTATAAAAATCAGGCATTTTAAATGTATATGGTTCATTAGTTTTTATTACATGTGATTCATTTTGTGTGCATGTATGGATATGTGTGTGCACACATGCCATGCCTATGTGTGGAGGTTAGAGCACAGCTTTCAGGAGTTGGTTCTCTGCTTCACCATGTGGATCCTGGGGATCAAACTCAGGTTATCAGGCTTGATAAAAGGTGCCCTGAGCCATCGTGCCAGCCCAATTCAATTTCTAAAATTCTTAATTATATTTTTATTGAATTTTTGTACATTTCATACATCTTAATCTTAGACCTCCCTCCGCCCTCTGCACTCTTCCATAACTCCCCCACTGGGTTTCATGCATTCTGTCATATATATTAAGGCCTATTGAGTCAAGCTTTTGTACCCCGATGTCCCTCGGTGCAAGATCATCCGCTGGAGTCTAGCCAGCCTATCTAGAGTCACTCCCTTAAAAAAAGATCAACTCTCCCTCACCCAGCCGTAACAGGTTGCCAATAGTTCCTAGGCTAAGGTGCTGCCCATTTCCCCAGTTCTATGCTGGGTTTTTGTCTGATTGAACCTGCATGGGTCTTGTGCACGCTGTCACCATTGCTGCAAGTTCCCAGAGACCTGGAAGACTCTGTTTCCCTGTTCATGCACCAACCCTGGATCTTACAATCTTTCTGCCCCTCTTCTGCAGTTGTCCCTGAGTCATGGGTGGGTGAGGTTTAACATAGGAGTCCTGTCTAGGGAGACCCACTCCGCAGCCTCTCTTCTCTACATCTTGGCCAGTTGTGACCTTATGTGTGCATTTCCCGAGCCGGGTGTGGTCCCAGCACTCGGGAGGAAGAAGCAGAAGCGGATTGATCTCTGTGAGATGGAAGCCAGGCTGGTTCCAGGACAGCTAGGGCTACAGGAGACCCTGTTTCAAACCCCACCTCCATAAAAAAGACCTCTTGCTCCCTTTTCAAGGTTTTCTTTCTTGTTTTATGACCTATACCCCTCTCCACACATACATAAAGATTGAAACCCACAAATAAGAGAAAATGTGGTGTTTGTCTTTTTGAGTGTTAGGTTACTTAGCTTAATATAATAATTTCCTATTTTATCTAATGATTCCATTTTTGTTTATGGGTGAATAAGATCCCATTGTGTATTTTCTTTATCCATTTGTTTGCTGATGGACATATAGTCCCACTTCCTAGCTATCATGAAGGGTAAAGGAATAAACACAGATGTACAGGAGTCTTTGTGGCAGGACTCAAGAGTCCTTTGGGTATATGCCCACGAGGTAGAGCTGGGTCTGTTTTTAGGTTTTTGAGGAAACCCCATACTGATATCTACAGGGACTGCATCAGTTGACATTGGGTTCTATTTCCCTTCACCCTTACCAGCATTTGTTAGCTGTTCTAACTAGGATGCAATGGAATCTCTAGTTTTAATTTGCATTTACTAAGACCTAAGGGTGTTGAACACTTTAGAAAACATTGGCCATTTATGTTTCTTGTTTTGAGAATTGTCTGTTCAGTTCATTGGCCAGTTTACTGATCAGAATACTTGTTCTGATGTTTTAGTTTTGAAGGCCTTTATATAGTCCAGACACTGACTCTAGTGTGAAGTAGAGCTGGCAAAGATGTTCTTCCATTCTGTCCCACCCACAGGCTATCTCTTCACTCTCCTGATAGTTTGCTATGAAGAAGCTTTATTCTTTTCCATTATTCCAAAGAAAGGCAATTTCTAACACATTTTTCCAGAAATAATCTGAAGTAAGTTACATTGAAGGCCTTTATATAGTCCAGACACTGACTCTAGTGTGAAGTAGAGCTGGCAAAGATGTTCTTCCATTCTGTCCCACCCACAGGCTATCTCTTCACTCTCCTGATAGTTTGCTATGAAGAAGCTTTATTCTTTTCCATTATTCCAAAGAAAGGCAATTTCTAACACATTTTTCCAGAAATAATCTGAAGTAAGTTACATGTTACATAAAGGATTTGCCAACATGGGGTCAACTTGGTGGAATAATGAAGTTTTCCATTCTTTCTGTTCTTTTCTCTCTTTCTTTCTTTCTTTCCTTTTTTTTTGAAAATCCTAATGAGTTTATTGGGCTTGCTAACAGAGCATAGGGTGGGGGTTTATTTACAGAAAAGTGCCCCCCCATTTACAGCTGCACTGGAAAGTCCACACTCAAATATCAATCCTGTGACTTCCCCACAGTTGCACAAAATAGAGAGAGAGAGAGAGAGAGAGAGAGGTGCCTCATGGCGTTCTTGGCTTATATATCCTTACACCCAAGAAGCTTTTACATTTTATGTAATTCTGTTTTTCAGTTCTTGGGGTCATTTCTGTGCTGTTGGGGTTCCTTTCAGAAAGCTTTCTTATGCCCATATCTTTTGTATGTTTTCCTTCCATTTTCTTCTAGCAGATTCAGCATTTCAGACACTAAAGTCTTTAATAAAGCTTGAATTGATTTCTGTACAGAGTGAGGGATATGGGATTTAATTTCATTCTGCTGAATGCAGATGTCCAGTTTTCCCACCACTATTTGTTGAAGAGCAATATGTGGAAGACCCAAGAAGAGGAATTACTCATCAGGCCCATGCTTGGTAAAATGTAAGCTGAGTAAGGAGGACAGGAACAATGTGGAAGGATCGATTGTGGGTGCATGTAGAGAACCTCGGATGTCAGCTTGATGGGCTTAGATTTGGAAAGCCATAGGCGTTTTAAAATAGATCTCAGACTGATAAAAGTTATCTGATTAGCCTTTGATAGAGTGAGAAACCAAATTTGTTTACCTCCAAATCCCATGTTTCAGAGAAATAGAAAACCAAAATGTGCCCACGTCATGGCAGTCAGAGGAGGAAGAAGCCTCAGGAGGAGGACAGCCGGATGGGCCAAATGATTGACTTAGCAATGAAAGAATTGTGATGACAGTTACCTGAGTAATGTCAATAGAGAAGAAGGTTAAAAATCACATCAGGAGCAATGTTACTCTTTTTTCTTTTTTTCATGACGTGCTTGGGAGGCAAAGTAGTTGAGATACTAGATATGTTGGCTAGGCTAGGTTACTGGAAAAAAACAATCCTGAAATTTCAGTAATGGTAGCACAAAACCTTCTTAATTTTTTTGAAACAGGGTCTCATGTATCCCAGGCTGACCTCACTATATAGCCACAGACGGATTTGAACTCTTGATCCTCCTGAGGGCTTGGAATGAATGCAGGCATGCAACAGCAGGCCCAGTTTAGAAAACTTTTTTTTTTTTTTGGATCTTTTTTGAGACAGGGTCTCCCTGTGGCCCCAGCTGACCTGGAACTCACTATGTAGACCAGGCTGGCCTTGACTCACAGAGATCCACCTGCCTCTGCCTTCCAAGTGCTGGGATTAAAGGCATGGGCCACCATGCCGACACAAAACTTCATTTCTTAGGCCTATGAGTCAGTGTGTAGGGTGGGACAAGATTGTTTAAGTATCGTTGATAAGCTCAGAGTGATGGAAATTCCTTTCTAAAAAACTTTTGTAATACTGGGGATGGAACCCAGGGTCATATGCATGTTAGGCAAAGTGCTCTAATACCCACCTTATCCTAGCCCTAGTTCCTTCATCTTTAAATTGCGATTTCTAACTTCCTCCACAATTGGGTCCTAACGTGAAGGGATCACTGAAGGGTCACACACCAGCTATTCTGTGCTTTGGTCTAGAGTGCCACCTAACTAGCATCAAAGTTATAGGGACATGTGGGAAGCAAGTGGACTGTTTGGTGCGCTCCACTATTTCTATTACTGGGAGAGCAGACTACATACAATTTGTTACAAAGGGAGGGAGCGAGGTGAGATGGTACCAAAGTCAATGGCAGAAGTACATTTTAAGTTTCATTTTTCTAACTAGAGAACTGTGTTTGGAGGAGAGGGAACGGCTAAGCAGACGAGCGCAGCATCTGGTCTTGGAAGAGACAATGGCAGACTTCAGAAAGGAGACCCGACTCTCTTTGATTTTGGCAGAAAGGAAGTGAGGGAAATACAGCAAACTAAATATGTGGGTGTGGAGGCAGGAAATTAAGGAAGTTCATATCTGATACTTCAAATTTCCTGTGAAGTAGGAAGCAAGTAAATTGCCCAAAGTAGTAGTCGGGGTGGGGGAGTGGGCGGAGCAGACAGTCTGTTAGATCTTCAGGTCTCTGAAGTTGAGCGTAATTTCTAGATGTGAGCAGATCCAGGGTACCACCATTGAAAGGAGTGGCTGCAGAGGCTTTGAAGGGTGGTTGTTGTTGCCAACAATTAAGAAAAAAGAGGTGGGGATAAGTGGCCCCACAGAGTGAAGTTACTTAAGTGAAGAGAAGACTTTGTGTCGGGTACTATGCTGGAGAGCTTTAGTGTCAACTTGACACACCTGGGTTGAGGGAGCCTCAACTGAGGAATTGCTTCCATTGGACCGGCCTGTGGCCATGTCTGTGGGGCATTTTCTTGATTGTTGAATGATGTGGGCGGGCCCAGCGCACTGCGGGCAGTGTTACCCCTGGGTGACAGCATGTTGTCCTGTATAATATAAGAAAGCAGGTTGAGCATGGGCCAAGGGAGCAAGCCAGTAAGCAGCATTCCTCCACGGCCTGTGTTTCAGCTCCTGCCTCCAGGTTCCTGCCCTGAGTTCCTACCTTGGGCTCCCTCAGTGATGAACTGTGGCCCAGAAGATGTAGGTCAAACAAACCCTTTCCTCCCCAAGTTGGCATTGGTTAGAGTGTTTTGTCACAGCAATTGAAGGCAAACTAGAACAAGTACCCAAATCATTAAGTACTGAGATGGTCAGAAGACCACTGTAAAGACTGCAGACAGGATACCATGAGCCTCAAACACAGGGCTTCTCAGCCTCTCTTGTTCTTGACATAGACATCCAAATAAAGCCCTTGGACAGAGCATCTGCTGGACTGAGCTTGTAGTACAAGTGTGGAGGAAGGTGAGGGTGTGTGAGGAATGAACGGGAACACTGTCCACAGAGGCCCGGGCAGTGTGTGGAACATGTGAGAGTAGGCAGCTTCCAATCAAGGAACCGGAAGGGTGTAGTGATCTTGACAGAGAGTCAAGGTTTGATTAAGCAGGAGACAGTAATCCTCCATAAAATTCAAGTTTGTAGAAGTTTTTGATTTTCCCATTTTTCAATAGTTCAAGATTGTACCAGCAGTAGAAGTATATGTAAAAAAGTGGTATCAAGAGGGGGCAGGCCTGAGCAAAGGTCAGGATCTATCACTTATTTGCTAAGCAATCTAGCCAATTACTCACCCAGAACCCACACAGCAGCGAACAGCCATCCGTAACTCCAGTTCTAAGGGATCCAACGCCCTCTTCTGACCTCCTTGGGCTTTGTACAATACGCCTGCACTTACATCATGCAGGCAATACATTCATACACATAAAGTAAAAAATAGCCGGGCATGGTGGTGCACACTTGTAGTCCCAGAACTTGGGAGGCAGAGGGAGTCAGATCTCTGTGAGTTCAAGGCCAGCCTGGTCTACATAGTGAGTTCCAGGACAGCTGGGGCTACAAGGGAGACCCTGTCTCAAAAA
>NW_008355789.1:6838310-6941654 GCF_000622305.1 Nannospalax galili
AAAAAAAAAAAAGACCAAAATAATATTTTAAAATGCCATAATTTAGTGGCCAATCAAGGACTCTGGTTTGATTTTAATCAGAAACCAAATCAAGGAGCTATGACAAAGTGGCCAGGTTCCATGCAAAGGAGAAGGTTGAGGATGACAGCCATGTCAGCCTTGTGGACAGCGTGCTTCTACCTTAAAATGAGTGGCAGGGGCTGCCGGTGTTGTTCAGACGACTAAGCCTTTACCTGCCCCCAACCCTCATGTCTTGGGTTGAGGCTCAGCACGGAGTGAATGAGTGAAGTAGCTAGACACAGAATCCAGTCCTTCATGGGGGCTGGGGTCAAAGCTCAGGAATTTTTATGACTCTTGCCCATCTCTTCTCCACATTATCCTTCTGTCACAAAACAGAAAACAAAAAACAAGGCTGCGGAGGCAGCTCTGGGGGCAAAGCCCTTCCTGCGCAAACATAGAGACCTGTGTTCAGACTCCCAGGAAGGCAGGGTGGGTGTGGCAGCTGGCCTGGCGTTCCAGTTCTCCAGAGCCTAAGCAGGATCCTGGAAGCAAGCTGACTAGCTAGACCAGCCCTATCAGCGAGCTCTGGGATCAGCTGAGAGACCCTATGTCAATGAACAAGACGGAGAGCAGTCAAGGGAGACTCACAACCCTGGACCTTCATTTGCACAGGGCATAACATATACAGGTATCTGCATATGCATGGGCCCACACATGTGCAAACATGCACACATGCATGCATGCACACTGTACATACATACATATGAAAAAGAAAAGAAAAACAAAATATCCTAGCCATTCTGCAAACTAAAAGGATGTTCTAAAGAGACATTTATGGAATTAATTTTCCTTTCAGCCTGGAAGGAATTGAGAATATTCCAGAGATACTTATGTCCTTCCCTTCAGCTGTCAGACACCAGGATCTCAAGCTGGGAGGAAAACACCGATGCCTGGTGCCAGTCAGAGGACAAGCTTGTCTCCCAACAAGAAATTTCACACAGTTCTAACAACTGTGTTAGACTACTTTGCAAGCTCCTTGAAGGATAAACTGAAGTCCAGACAATGATGGGCCAGACCACACCTTGACCTTTGACTTTGACTGCTTTGCTATACATAACTCTGGCCTTTTATTTAAACTTTCCCTCATGGAAACAGCCCTGGAAGGTGGACTTGGGAGGGCGGTCACTGGATCTCTTTGTCCCCCTTCCCAATGTGACCTCATGGAATAAATCCTTTTTTTCTGTGTTTTATCGACTCTTTTATTGAGGATGGGTAGCCAAGCCTGGCTGGTTAGGGTTGCCAAACCACAGGCTCTGGCTCCAATTCTGGTAACAATTCTGTTCCTCAAGTATGTCAAACTCATTTCCACCCAGGTTCTTGTGACTGCCGTACTGCCTTGTCTAGTAAGCCTATCCACTAGCCTCTGTCCATCTCACTAGCTGCTTATTTTCTATCACGCATTCACTCTGAGAATCCCTTATTTGGAAGTTGTCACCTCCAAATATAAGCTCCCAAGTGCTAAGATTTTGTCTGTGTGGTTCACCATTGACATGCTGTAACAGGATGAGTACTTGCACAAAATTGGGTGCTTGGTAAAAAAAACAAACCAAAAACTGAATCAATGTGCAGTCACAATGCCTCATCAGTGGGCACGCATGTTAAGCAAGGAAGGGGCTGAGATGTTGCTCAGGGGTAGAGTACTTGTCTCGTGTGTTCAGTGTCCTAGGTTTGAGCTCTGTCACTGAAGGGAAAAAAAGGAAGGGGACTGAGGCAGAGATCCATCTGCGCTGCTGGAACCTGTGGGTAGAAGGGTTAGTAACTGTGATCCACATCTGGCATTAGACTGAGTCGGAAGTATAGGTAATAAAGGCCATTTCAACTTCTTCTTTTCCTTTTCAGAAAGCAGTTATCTGTTTTTAACCCTTGGTACTGGGGCTGGGGAGCAGTTAAAAAATTACATTAAAAAAAACGCCGATGAGACTTTGAGGGGGAATATGACACAGTCTGTGTGTATGAGCTTATTGGAATTTTAGGCTAAGTGAGTAACTTCCTGAATGATGTGAGAAGCGACGAGGCTCGTGGCATTCCAGAAAAACTCCACATAAACTGTGTACCAAACCAATTTCATGGAATATTTGATAGTTTTAATGGCCACTCAGTTTAAAAGACTGGGGCTTGAAGTTAAGACAGCTGAACATTTCTCATACGCACCGAAATCCCTGGTATAACTAGATTTTCCTTGGACATAGGAAAGAGATAATTTTGAGTTCTATGCCAGGTAGGAAAGAGGAGGGTGGGGGAGAGAGGGAACACTGGAGACAAAATTTTGAAGGTCTTTTTAAAAATCTGTTTTTTTGAGCCAAGGTCTTACTGTGTAGTTGAATCCGTCCTTAAACTAGCAGCAGTCCTTCCAGACTCGGTACCCTAACTGTGGGGATTACAGGCATGAGCTGCCACACTTGTGCTAAGTTTGATTAACATCTTTTGTATTTCCCACTTAATAATGTAGCTTTCTTTTCCTTTTTCTTTCTTTTTTTGTGACGGTCTTGCTATGTAGCCCACACTAGCTTCATATTCACAACTCCTCACCTTCTGAGGACTGGGATTTCAGGCATGTACCACCAAGCCTGGCTGCAGGACTTATTTCCATTTTCCTATGGAGGTGGCAGGGTTGGGGGGGCAAAGAAAGGCTGAAACACATTGACTTGCTCGAGATCGTAGTTAACAAACTAAGGGGGAAATTGAATTCCAGGTTTACGTGGTTCCAAAGCCTGCACACTTTCTCTTTGCCACACTCAACTCCCCAGCATGCCTGGAAATCCCCTCTGATGAAATGTACTGGCCATCCTAAAAAAAGAGGCAAAGCAGGAAGTAATAAGAAAGCTAAGTAATCCATATGAAATTGATGATATTTGACTTTTTAACCCATAAAAGGGGAATTTCTTTTTCTTTTAATCTTTAAAAAAATGTTTTCTTTATGTGTATGAGTGTATTGCCTGCATGTGTATAAGTGCATCCATGTCCTGCAGTGCCCACAGAGGTCAGAACAGGGCATCAGATTCCCCTGGAACTGGAGCTACCAATGGTTGTTAGCTGCCATGTGGGTGGTGGGACTCGAACCCAGGTCCTCTGCAAGAGCAGCCAGTGATCTTAACTATGGAGCCATCTCTCCAGCCCCAGAAGAGGGAATTTCAGCTCAGACTCACGGTACTCTAGAATGAAGATCACTCTAATAATACTATTAATAAGTGCTTCACTGCCCATGTGTTCAAGCGTCACAGATTACATGTCACGGTCAACTCAGGACCTCTCCCGAAGGGGACAAAGACAGTCCATTTTATAGAATGAAAAAAAGATGTGGAAATCCCACTCATTGATCAAAGCAGCATTGCCCCCAGAGAAAGACACCTCCAGCTCTTTTCAAAGGCTCCTACCTGTCCACTGCTCCTGACTCACTCCAGCCTACCCTTTACATGCCGTCCTGTCCTTTCCTGTTTCCATTTCTTTCCCTTCCTTCTTTCCTTTTTAACAGGGTCTTGCAACATAGCCCACGCTGGCCTCCAACCCAAGACCCTCCAGCCTCAGCCTGAAGTGCTGTGCTTATAGGTGCGTACTACCAGCCTAGCTGCCTCATGAAACTGTATGTCAGGCAGAACCCACCTCTCTGTGCTACACATTCTCTGCCTACCCAAACTGTTCTGTGGCTAGAACGGCCCTCTGACCCACATTCCTATTCCTTATTTGACATTCAGCAGACGAAATTATGCTTTTGATGGCTTAGTTCAAAGGCATCTCCGTATGAAACCATACCTGACTTCTGATAGCCATAGTTTAGTACATGTTGCTACCGTAAGATTCAAATAGTTAAATAACTCTGATTCACTGTTTTTGTGCCCCTGGAGTATTCACCAGGCTGTGTGGGCTCTAACTTCAAGACAGCACAGCAGCAGGCATGCAGAAGATGTTAACCAGAACCTAAGGGTCTTGAGAAGGCCCCAGATGGTGCCTTCTACTGACAATGAAAAGGAATCAGGTTGAATAGCAAATAAACCAGGGCATTCTCTTCCAGGGCCTTCCTAGCATTTAAATTGGAGGCATAAGCTGGGACTGCCTCATCTTAGACTTATGCTTCTAGTACTAAAGCTTATTTCATTAAATAGTGCTTGTGAGTATGTGAGCTATATAAAATACATGAGTGCGTGGATTTTTTTAAATAAAAAAATTGTATTATTTTTATCTTATGTGTAAGTGCATGTGTGTAAGTAAGTGTACCTGTGCTGTGGAGTGCCCTTGAAGGTCAGAAGAGGGAGGGTATTGAATTCTTCGGAACTGGAGTTACAGACAGTTGCTAGCCACCATGTGGGTGCTGGGAATTGAACCTGGGTCCTCCGCAAGAGCAGCCAGTGCTCTTAACTGCTGAGCCATCTCTCTAGCCTAAAGTGCTTCGGTTTTATATTTTACACAGACACCTAGGCCAGAGGTGGAGCACCTAGAAGTCAAGTTGTCATTTTATTGCCACCATGGAATGTTGATACATTTAATTAAATTTGATGAACAAGGAATGATTGACTAGCAAAAAATACATGTATGCAATATAAAACCACCAGTAGCACACACAGCCACAGAGTAATTAGACCACAGTCAGCTAGTCCAATATTCCCATAACACTTCTTTAATTCTTTTTAAAACTTAGCAGTAGGTATTAAAGTGTTAAAAAACATTATGAGAAGAAACATGAAACCAACAAAATACTATCAATTTGTGTTCTCGTGGACTTGGGAGAAAGACTGTCATTATTTGCTTCCAGCTGTGGGAACACACTGGTCTGGCTTGTGGAATTCTAGCATTCTAGTACAGACAGTCGAAAAACCAGCTCTTCACTGAAAAAACAATCACACCTTTACAGACAGCAAGGAGTCACTGAAAAACCAGTGTGACCTTAAATGACTTTGTAGAGAGAATACTTTAAGATTCATTAAATTCACTTTATTTTGCTGGTCTTTAAGGAGTCTGCACAGCTTAGGAGTTCAGTGACTTTCCCAGACTCACTGGGATCTGATGGGCTTTCTTGACAACCTGGCTTCTCGACAACGGCCAGTTCCTCCTCACCCCCTTGGGAGAATGCAGTGGTTTGTCATGAGGAGATGCCAGGTCTTGGGGTGGACTGAGGCTTCAGCTACTTTGAAATCTCAGCGATCAAGATCACAGATCCAAAGATAGTAAGAGCTAGAAGCACGGGAGCAGCAGGGGAGGTGGGGGAGCTCACATTTTTTTCAGCTGTATTAGGTACACAACTCATGTGAGATGTCAACTAGCTACTCCCTTGGTGGCTTACCTAACATATCTTAATTCTTAGTGTTAAGACAAATACATTCTTATGTAGTGTTTTTTCCCCTCAGTTATTTGATAAGTATATATGTATGGTGTAATCCACAGACTTAAAATCAATGGGGCAGCTGGACATGGTGGCACACACCTTTAATCCCAGCACTTCGAAGGCAGAGGCGGGCAGATCTCCGTGAGTTCAAGGCCAGCCTGGTCTACATAGCAAGTTCCAGGCCAGCTGGGGCTACAGGGAGACCCTGCCTCAAAACAACCTGCATGGTCCGACAAGTGCCTTTACCCACTGAGCCATCTCACTGGACCTACAGACTTTTTTATTTCGTGCTGGGGATTGTACCCAGAGTCAATGCTCATTTTGGTGAGTCATGATTCTTTAAACAGTTCAAAAGGATTTTTGTTTATTGAATTTTTTGAGTTTCATACAATATATTTTGATTTTATTAAAAATATTAAACTCAATTTTTTTTCTTTTTTTCTTTTTTAACTATGCCTCTCAAAATAGTACTGGCAGGGAAGAGTTTGTGAAGACAGGGAACTGTATAGTACTCACATTTTATTGTATGTATATGTGTTTTATCCATATACATGCAAATGCACCTGTGTTGTGAAATACCTGAGGCCAGAAGAGGGTGTCGGATCCTCTGGAACCGAAGTTATGCATGGTTGTTAGCCACCATGTGGGTGCTGGGAAGTGAACCTGGGTCCTCTGCAAGAGCAGCCAGTGCTCTTAGCCCTGAACCATCTCTTCAGCCCCACTCTTGTTTAAAGAAAAAAATTTATGTGTATTTTGCCTGCATGTTTAGAGTACCCAATTCATGCAATGTCCACGGTGGCCAGAAGAGGGTGTTGGATCCCCTGGAACTGCAGTTATAGATGGTTGTTAGCCACCATGTGGGTGCTGGGAATTGAACCCGGGTCCTCTGAAAAGCAACTAGTGTTCCTAGCCACTAAGCCATCGCTCCAGCTCCCCTAGTTACTATTTTTTTAAAAAAATATATAGGCTCTAATTAAAAAATTACATGTGAAATTTATGTTTAGGTTACTGCAGACCAAGTTAAAAATGCCAAGAATCTAAACCAGGGCAATGACACTGTGTCTGGGATAAAAAGACTAGAAAAATATTGAAGAAGGGAACACATTTGATGATATAGGAGCTGAGGGTTTCCAGCATGAGGGACCAGAAAATACAGCAGGGGAGAAAAGTTCTCTTTTTTTCCAGGGCTGGGATTTTTCCAGAGTCTCATGCACATTAAACAACAGGTTTCTCACGGACCTACCTGCCTCCCCCATTTCATAAGGTTGATTTGAGGTGTTGTAATACCCAGATAGAAGCATCCCACCTGAGTATAGAGTTTGTTAAAGAGGTAGCTGTAAAAACACAGTGTTTTAAGAGATGTTAAATTATTTGAGGCCACAATGCCGGCACTTTACAGCTGTATGAGACCACAGGGCAGGTAAGTGGCAGACAGGGTTGTACATTTAGTTAATTCTAAACTGAACTTCCGCATTACACTATTGTGTCTTTAGGCTCCTGTGATCTGGAGGCAGACAGCAGAGCTTGGGGAGAAAGAAAACACTGAAGGTGTACTGAGATTCTGCGAGAGGGCAGGAAGGCACGTGGTTGGTCTGACTAACCCTACTACCTCAAGATAAACCATAATTTTAATTCAACCTTTTTTTGGGGGGGGGTTGGTACTAGGAATTAAATCCAGGACCTTTGCACATTCTAGGTATGTGCTCTACCACTGACCTATAGTCCCAGGTCTTAAATTCAATCTTTTTCTCTTTTTACTTTTTATTGAGTTTGTTCTCTGACAATTTCAGCCATTTATAATGTGCTCAATGATTATTATACCCCTTCAATCACCCTCCCACCTGTCATTACTCCTCAGTGGTACACAACTGAAGACCAATAACCACCCCTTTCCTAGAATTCATCAGTAGCCAGTAGTTCAACAGAGAGGGGTTTGGCTAGATGAACCCCTCCCTGATCCACAACTGACCACTGCTAGGCCGTCTTGTGTAGACTCACTGCAGGCAGTTACAGCTGCTGTGCGGTCATGATTGCACCGACCCCGTCATGCCCAGAAGACAGTATTTCAGCCCTTCCCCCATCCTTCAGGCTCCTACGTCCTTCCTGCCTCTTCTTCCCTGAGCCTGAAGGAAGTGCTCTAAAGACCACTTGTTTAGAACGGAGCACTCGACCATCACTAAACTGAATCTTTTCCCTCCAGGATCTGTCTGTCCAGCACTGGGATAACAGACATGCACTGAACCCACTCTTTTTTTGTAAATGAGTGCTGGGGATCCAAACTCAGGTCTTTATGCCTACACAGTAAGCACGTTATCCACTGACACGACTTCCCAGACCTTCAGTCTTGATTTAAAAGGCCTTATGTCATTAGCTGACTTTAATGTGGAACAAGCCAGCAGTAAAATGTACTAAACCCAATACATTTTGTATGTGTGCGTACATCTGTGTATGCCACAGCATGTGTGTGGGGGTCAGAGGACAACTTTCAGGAGTAGCCCTCTCCTACCACATGGAGACCAAATTCTGGTCATTGGTAGGCGTAGGTGTCTTTGTTAGCTGAGCCATCTCACTGGCATTTATTTGAATTTTTTTTTTTTTTTGTCTTTTTGAGACAGGTCTCCCTGTAGCCCCAGCTGGCCTGGAACTTGCTATGTAGACCAGGCTGGCCTGGAACTCACAGAGATCCACCTGCCTCTGCCTCCCGTCATTGGTAGGCGGAGGTGTCTTTGTTAGCTGAGCCATCTCACTGGCATTTATTTGAATTTTTTTTTTTTTTGTCTTTTTGAGACAGGTCTCCCTGTAGCCCCAGCTGGCCTGGAACTTGCTATGTAGACCAGGCTGGCCTGGAACTCACAGAGATCCACCTGCCTCTGCCTCCCGAGTGCTAGGATTGAAGGCGTGCACCACCACGCCCAGCTACTTACTTGAATTTTTAAAGATAATTTTGAGGCAAGCAGATCTCTTTGAGTTCCAGCATGGACTATTTAGCGAGATCCAGGTCAGCCAAGGGGATATTCTTACCGTTCACATATCCTGAAATGGGGTTTGTTTCCTGTATTAGTTCCAAATTAGAAAAGTGGAGAGGTAGCAAAATATCACTACTAATCTTGGCATCTGAGCTTTTTTGGTTTGTTTGTTTTGAGACAGGGTCTTGTCTTGTAGCCCAAAGGGGTCTCAAACTCGAGCCCCTCCTGCACACCAGGAACTGGGGTAGGTAACAGACACACACTATCATGCCTAGATGCCTAGGTGAAGAATAAGGTAATTTTTCTATTAGCAAAGTGAGCAATCAGGTCACTCTTAAGTTATATCAACTTGTCTTTGTTCTACGAATTACCTTGCTAATAAAATCACCCTCTGCTTTGAAAAGACAACTTTTCAAAGAAATCATACAGACTCCCCAAATGAAAATAATTGCATAGAGCTCCCTCTAGTGTCAAGTCATTAGTGAAATGTAATGAACTTTGTCCTAGTACTTTTAGGTTTATTCATCCAATACATTAACGTTTTCATGTACTTGGTATTAGACAGTGTGTTTACTTTCTTATGAGACGTCATGGCTCTAATTACACACTATCTTCTGCTGTGAGTGTCCATTACCTGTGAATGCATATTACATCCAAACGGAGAGGTGACACTCGGCTGCTTCTCTGAACCAAGTGCCGTCCCATTCGGCTCACAAAACTAATGAAATTAACTGCTTCCACTGCAACTAATTTCTAACGAGTGCACTCACGTCCTTCCTTCGTTTTCCTCCTTCTTTATGAGTTAAAAATGTAAGTGAGCTGGGCTGCTGACCAGTACTCAGGAAATGGAAGCAGAAGATTCGAGCCTACATGAGACTAAGCTTTACTGGTCTAATAAATACTCTAGGAGCACAACTGCACAATTCCTTGAGATTTTAATTCGACTGACTGTGAATACTATAGCCTCACATGCTAAGTCAATAGGTGTTCTGTGATGAAAGGGGTCCCTGGTCAAGTGAGATTGGGGTACTCAAGTTTAAAGTAAACTAATCTGCTTTTTTAAAAAGTATTTTTTATATTGCTTGCATGTAGGTAAGTGCACCTGTGATGTGCAATGCCCATGGAGGACAGAAAAGACTGTCGGATCCCCTGGAACAGCATTACAGACAGTTGTTAGCTGCCATGTGGTGTTGGGATTCGAACCCAGGTCTTCTGCAAGAACAGCCAGTGTTCTTAACCACAGAGCCATCTCTCCAGCCCCGTAATCCGCTTTCTTTACTGAAGGACCTCTCAGGATCCAAACCACGTCACATCAGTTCTCGGCTCTCGCCAATAAGTACATCAAAATGACACCTTTCCCGCATTCGTCATCCATCTCCTCACTGGCAGCTACTGCCTTGAACATCTCAGTGCTCTAGTATTGCAAATGGCCTGTCAGTCTCTGGTGTACCGACTAAAAATGCAAGTGGCTTGTAAGTTTTATGACAGACGTTGTAAGTATTAGCCTCCACACATGCTGACAAATCATTTTGTTCTTGCTAGAAGTAGAAGATGCTGCTTTCACTGTTTCACAGACCTTATCTGTGGATCGTGGGGGATGGAGACTGAAGGCCTACAAAGGAGATGAAGACTAAGTTTCAGTGCAGACTTAGCAGAAAGAACAGACAGCCTCAGTCATTCCAGAGAAGGCCAATGGACAGCACAGACTGGGAGCGTCACCTAGAACCACACTGGAATCTTAATGGTGTGTGTGTGTATACATACGTACACGCACGCAGGCTAGTGCCCAGCCCCAGTGAAAGTGATAAACAGGTAAGGAGTAAAAAATAGGCAATTTGTAAATAGAACAGCCTATTGAACCCTCTAAACTTAATCCTTCCAGAGTAGCCTCAGAAATTGACTAAAACCAATTTCATTACTAAGCAGCACAGGACCCCAAAACTAAATGAATATGAATGATTTTTAAAAATCTATTTTGGACTATCTACTTCTCATTATAACTTAGATAATTAAGAACAGCATGTCTCCTCCAGCCAGAGCTCACAGTAGCTCCTCTAAGGTAAAGATGGATCTCATTTCTCAAGTTATTTTGACACTTTCTCCCTGGTACTGTTTGAGAAAAGACCTTAGAGGAGCTACTATGAACTCCGGCTGAAGGAGACAGCATGTTCTTAATTATCTTAAATTATAATGAAATATTATGAGAAATATTTAGAAATATTGATGCTGTTATATAGAGTAATAATCAAGTAAACCAGGACCTGCTTCATTTTATATCAATGGCTTTCTAAGTTCTCTTATTAGGGATGCATATTAACAATTTGAAAAGTAAATTTATGATGGAAATTTACAACCTAAGTTACAAAAAGCCCAGACACATAATCTAAAATGAAGTAATTATTTATTTATAAAATAACAAAAACTTATGAATAGATCTGTTTATTGTATTGTGAAAATGGTCTTGGTACCTATGAGAGACATTATATATTTTGAGGACAGCATTCAGAACTGCTAAGACAAAAGACGAATTGTAATTTTAAACTCATTCTTGATTTAGGGGAAAGGCTGGAATGCAGTTAGCATGAACTCAGATTCTGAAACACAGAGACTGAAGAACACCAAAGAGGCTGGAGTCCAGCAGGCCCACACCAAAGCTTTAACTACAGACTTCCAACGCCTTTTTGTTTAGTCTTATATATTAGTCTTCTTTTGAGACAGGTTGATTTTATCTCCAAGACTTAAGGCCATTCCCTGTAAAGAAGAGTGAAGAAATCTGTTTTTTAATCTAATTTTTGTATTGCTGGGGATTAAACCCAGGACCTATACATGCTAGGCAAGGACTTTACCACTGAGCTATATCCCCAGATGCAGCAAAGATGTTTGTAATTACTGAAACTATGCACAACAGTAGGTCATCTCAGCATAACTAAGCCTCCCTTCAATGACAGACAACATATTCAAAACAAAACTAAGGATGTACAAAACAGACTCCTAAAAGTTTGACCTTAGTAATGTTGATTAGTGTTAGATTTAACAGTCACTAGATTTATACTCTGTCAAAACTCTAGAGAATCCATTTTAAAAAACACCCTATAGGAATCAATCTGGTTTTAAGCAAATATCCCAGAATGATAGGCCATTTTAAATGAAGTTCAGAAAACACCGTACACACGTCCACACGTCCACACACACACACACACACACACACACACACACACACACACACACACACACACACACATTCATCTCATGCACAGAACAGAAAATGTTAAAGAAATAAGACATAAAATTCTTCCTCTCTTTACTAAGTTCAGATATGTCCTCAAAAAAGGGTATTGTTACCTGACTCTTTGCACGAATTCTTATATGACCAGTAACAGCAGCATCTGGTCCTTGGTGAATTGGCTTTTCAATGCTGACATTTGCAAGTGCATCTTCTCCAAATATAGAACGGGCATAAAGGTTGGCTGCCATGAAGCCACAGTAGCCAGAAAGGGCCTGGGAAGAATTTGGGATAAATTCAGTGCTTTACTTAGAACTATACCTTGGCCAAACCAACTTGTCATTTAAATACTACTTATTACTTATGTGCTGACAGGTACAGGACCTTTTGAGTTTGCCAAAACTCAAAACAACTATGCAAAAGTTGAGAATTTTTCTGTGTATTATAGTCAGTAAACCTGACTTTAGAAAGTACTTATTTAAATTTGTATTTACATATTCAATACTATTTACTTGTTTGCCTCCTGCACCACACTTTTAACCTTCATAAAGACTTTAGTTGAACTCAGTATTCACTGAAGAAACTGAACTAAACCCTACTTGTATGGCAGCAAACATATTTCCTTCCCTCCCTCCATCTTTCTCCTTTCTTTCTTTCTTTCTTTCTTTCTTTCTTTCTTTCTTTCTTTCTTTCTTTCTTTCTTTCTTTTCTTTCCTTCCTTCTCTCTCTCTCTCTCTCTCTCTCTCTCTCTCTCTCTCTTTCTTTCTTTCTACTTTGTACGTATTGTTTGTGGTAGATTCTAGGCAAACGCTCTTATCACTGAGCTACTCCCCACAGCCTGACCACAGACATTCTCTTATTATTAAGATGCACATTTTGACACTAAGGGAAATTTTATGAAGAAAAAAGAAACTTAGATTTAACTTCAATTTTGTCTCCTAGTCTTTTTTCCTAAAGGCATAGCAGAAAGCCATTGTATAATGGATTTATTCTGATGTAGTCTGTTCACAGAAGTCAGAAACATTTGCTCATCCAGCATCACAAATAAACTATCTTGGATAAGTCTCTATCTAAAAGGCAGAGGAGACAAAAAGGGAAAACCTAATTTGATTGTTTCAGTTGAGTAACATCACCGCGAACACCTAGGATGCTACATTTCAGCAGAAAGAAGCAAGCAGACTCAAGCATCCTCTGGGTATTCACTTAGATATTCCAGAGTGACACTGCTTTTCCCGTGACAAACTACAGCAGGAACACACTAAACACGAGAGGCTGGGGATCCACTGCAGTGTTCTCCTCAGACTTAACCTTCCAGTCACATTTTACCTTTTCTGGAGTCAGGCATTTCATGTTGGTGGACTTTAAGATGTGCTGTAAATAGTCATTTAAATCTATCATATTGGTGTTAACTGTCACCTGTAGAAGAAAAAAGTTATGATCATAAACCCTACAATGAGAAAGTTGTGGATTACTGGTGTTTTATGTATCAGAACCTCCCTCTGACTTGGTACGGGAAGAGTGGGCAATAGAAAAGCAAATGACACTTGCAGTGCCAACAACTCGCAGGCTGGTGTCGGTGCAGACGATGCAGAGACTTGACAGCAATGTAGACATGCAGAGGCTTCAAAGAAAAATCAAGGAGCAAAGCTCCCCACCAGGCCACCAGCTTCATACGGCCTTCAGAGCAGTGGTAAGGTGTCATTCACACAATAGAACTCCAGCCAGCTGTGACAATGTGAACCCATAATCCCAGGACTTAGGGGACACTGGATGAGGGATTGGGCATTTGAGGTTTGCCTGGACTACACAGTCTGATCTTGTCTTAAAAAGTCAAAAAAAGCTGGGCATGGTGGTATGTATCTTTAATCCTAGCACTCAGGAGAGAAAGGCAGGCAGACCTCTATGAGTTCAAAACCAGCCTGGTCTACAGGGAGATCCAGGTCAGCTCGGGCTACATAGTGAGGCCTTGTCTCAAACAAAACAAAAAAACAAAAAAGGGGCTGGAGAGATGGCTCAGTGGTTAGGAGCACCAGCTGCTCTTGCAGAGGACCTGGGTTTGATTCCCAGAATCCACAAGACAGCTAACAACAGTCTGTAACTCCAGTTCCAGGGGACTGGATGTCCTCTTCTGACCTCCATGTGCACTAACAAGTGCACTTACATACATGTACCAATACACTCATACACATTAAATAATAAAATGTTTAAAAAAGCAAAACAACAAAAATATAAAAAGAACTGCTATTCAATTCAATTAACAACAGCAAATTACTAACCTACTTGCATAATTTTTAGTTAATGACAATTTATAAGAACAGGTGATAAAAATTACTTGCTTTTCACATCTGATACTTTTTAGTGGGATGAATTTTAAAGAATCCCTCATCACCAGGCAAAAGAAAATCAAGGAGTGTAAGGAAATCTATCAGAGACTAACTTTGTTCTCCCATTCAAATTCAGCCCACATCTGACGGAACTCAGCGTCAGTACAGGCTGCAGGCTGAATGTAGTCCATGATGTCAATGTGGATGTCGCTGAGGACCACACAGTTTCTGTCACTTGCCGCTCCAGAGACATCATAAACTGTAACACGGAACAAAAAGATCCCCATCACAAGGGCAAAGGGAGATTAAAAATTACAAATAATGATATTAGCAAATATTTATATATGCTCTAAGTGATTTATAAATATTACAATTGAATATTCCCACCACTTCTACATTACTATTTTCCATCTTACAGATAAGAGAAGCACAGAAGTCAAATAGGTTACATAACTGATAAGCAGTAAAACTGGGACTTAAACTCAGGTAAGATCTTGTCTTTTGCTGTTAAGCAAACAGTTCACAGTTCAGTGAGTATGTATACAACAGCTGTTACGGGTCAGATACTGCACCCGACACGAGCAGCTCAGTGTCCCATAGCAAGTACCTGGCTAATTTTTATCCCATCTTCCATCCACTCCTTTTCCCTAATACTTTGAAGCCGTGTTGTTGAATCCTTGTTCTGTGTAATAAAAGATTATCTGTCCGTGACTGTTTCTTCCATAGTAGAAAGAAATAATCTGGACTGGGTGTGATGGTGCTTGCTTGTAACTCCAGCACTCAGGAACTGAGGCAGAGGAGTACCTCACTTTTGAGGCTAGTCTGGGCTACCCAGTGAGACTGTCTCAAAGTACAAAACAAACTTTTAAAAAGTTATTTGATCGGGATCAACCTTTCTTCTTTTCTAATCTCTTCTTTGTACTTCCAGAGAAAACCGAGGGTGACCAAGAACATCCTCCTTTAGTCTGTGGCCCCTTATCTAAAAGTACATCTCTAAAGCAACTCTTACCTCCGCAGAGAAGTGCTGCTCTCCTCCTCAAGAGTTACCTTCCTCTCCTCTGTGATCCCTGCTTTGGTTCAGGACCTCACTCCAACAATCATTATCTCTTTCAGTCTTATGTCTTTACTTTTCCATTCTGTCAACTTTGTTCCCTACAGTCTATAAATGTACCCAAGGTTTTTTTTTTTTTCCTTAAAAAAGTCTTAGCTGGCATGTCCTTAATCTCAGCACTCTGGAAGCTGAGTTAAGAGAATCCAGAGTTCTAGGCCAGCTGAGTGACAGCAAGACCTGGATCATAAAAAAGCCCAATCTCACTGGGAGTGGTGGCGCACACCTTTAATCCCACCATTCAGGAGGCAGAGGCAGGCGAATATCTGCAAGTTCAAGTCCAGCCTGGTCTACACAGTGAGTTCCAGGACAGCTGGGGCTATAGGGAGACCCTGTCTCAAAAAGACCCCCCCCCCCCAAAAAAAAAAAGCCCTATCTCATCTTTGCTTCGTCTTTTAGTCTTAACCTGTAAGACATACCACAGGAATGCTTTACTATCAGCAGCTGACAAATCCAGAGGACCTAGCTTTCAGACTTCATGTCACTTTGAACACTTATTTTTTTCTTTTTGATACAGGATCTCCCTGTTACCTCAGCTGGTCTGGAACTTCACTATGTAGACCAGGTTGGCCTTGATCTCAAGAGATCCACCTGCCTCTGGCTCCTGAGTGCTGGAATTAGAGTGCGCCACCCAAGCCCAACCTATCACCTTTAAGGCAAAGCTTTACCAACTGAGCTGTATCTCCAGTGTCCTATGGATTTAAACAAGTATTTGTCTATAGCTGTGACTTTTTTCAAATTCCAGATTTATGACTAACTTCTCTTGAATATATTTACTTTATATTCAATTTGCTCAAGATCAATTTCCATTTTTCTCTCAAATTTGCTCTTCTCTCCTGTGTCAGCCACCCAACAATTGAATTTGGATATCTGAGGGCTACTTTGGCCATTTTCTGTACAATCAGTAACCACCTCCTTACCATCTATTACAATCAGCCCTTCTTTCTATTCAAACCACTACCATACCGGTTCAGGCCTTCTCTCCTCTCTCACAGAGGCTTCTGCAATAATCTAGGCAGGTGATCTTCATCATCTTCTACAGCACTACATGCTGTCCCAGAAATATTTAATCATATAACTCACTCGTTAAAATTCCCCAGTCTTCCTTTTCCATGGATAAGCGCCTAAATCCCTAGCGTGGCAAACAGAAGTTCTCAGTGACCTTCTCATGTTTTTTCCCTACTATTCTGCTCCAGCCTACTCTAAGTCTAGGCAGCAAATGACTTGCATTTGTTTCATCTGCACAATACTGGCTGATTTTATAAAAACCCAACTCAAGCTGAGTTGGAAAACCTTTCCTAAGTTTCTCCTCCAATCTCCTACAGCATTCTGAGAACTGACCAAATTCCTTCTCACTGAAAGAAACCTAGTACAGGCACTTGCCATTACGTATGTAATGATCTATTTTGCATCTGTTTTCCCTTATTTGACTTGACACCATCTGAAGACAAATCCTTTGGTTCTTGCTATGGCAGACTATCCTTAGGATGGAAATTGCCAGATAACATGTGTATTGACTGAAAGCTTTTGTACAAGCTTACCTCAGTATCTGAACTACTGTGTGTGCTTGGCCACATGTGCCTATGTGGAGTTTCCGATTCAGTTCAAATTTTATCCTTTAATAACATGCCTTACCTTATACAGCTTTCCATACTTATGTTTTTTTATATGACCCCAAAGCATGTAGTCCTTTATTATTTTAAATAATTAGCTAAATTAATGAATTCAGAATTAAATTATTTAATTATTTCTCTTTCTCTTTTGCCTGGTGGCTTCTTGGGGACAGTGACTCTGCCTAGCTCATTTTGGTGTATCTAGAACACAGAGTACCCCATAAATAATTGAATGAACTCTGGTCATTTCCTCAAGCCATGACCACAGATGCAAAATATCAAATTTGTTAATAAAAATATTCAAGTATCACAAGTCATAAAACAGAATCTTACCTATATTGCCAAAAATTATTCCATTTTCTGTTGATGCTACCTTGACATTAGCTTTAATATTTGCAAAATCATGAGGAGCAAGAGTCAAAGGAGATGGTTTTTCCACAAGCTTCAGATCCCCTACAACAAAAAAGTTTGGACATAGATAAAATCACATGTATTAACTATAAAATGTTAAAATGTACACAAATTAATAATTTCTAGTAAAATAAGGACCATGAGAAGTGTGTGACTCAAGTATTATAAGGACAAAAAGAGAAATCATCTAATATCTTGTTATTCATATTAATCTGCATATTTTCTATTGAACGATAATAGGCATCTCAAAATAATTCTATATTTAATGTATGTGTGGGAGGGGTACCTTAAGTAGACCATTTTATGTCAATAAATATGAACGTCTCAAAACACTTGTTTTAAACTATCTATTCCATCACAAAGAGATAACATGATGTGCTAAAGGACTTGTAAATTCTTTTATGAATTTAAAAAAATTATTTTTATGTGTGTGTTTTGCCTCTATGTATGTAAGCATTTCTATGTGTGCAGCACCTGTGGAGGACAGAAGAGGGTGTCAGATCCCCTGGAACTGGAGTACAGATGGTTGTTAGCCACCAAGTGGCAAATCCAGGCCCTCTGGAAGAGCAGCCAATGCTCTTAACCCTTGAGCCAACTCTCCAGCCCCAGGATTTATACGTTCTTTCTTCAATATTTATTATTTTTATTTTATTTGTATGAGTGTACTGTCTGCATGTGTGTAATTGCACCCAGGTTGTGCAATGCCTGTGGAGGACAGAATAGGGTGTCAGATCCTCTGGAGCTGGAATTACAGATGTTAGCCACTATGTGGGTGCTAAGGATCAAACCCAGGTCCTCTGCAAGAGCAGTCAGTGCTCTTAACTGCTGAGCCATCTCTCCAGCCCAGGACTTGTAAATTCACGGCAGGCACAGCCATGCTGAGGAAGACGGGGCAAAGTACATTTTCTCATCTGTTCTAATGTACTTCCATATCTCCTGCATGGAACTTGCTGGCGGCACTGTGCTATCCTATATACATTTTACACTTCCAAAACTAGAAAGAAAAGTAATCACAGAGAACGTGATCCATTTATCTTTATTTTTTAATATTTTCTCGATTTTTTAAATGTGTTTTTATCTGTTTAAGTGTATTGCTTTCCATGTACGTAAGTGCATCTGTGTCATGCAATGTCTGTGGAAGTCAGAAGAGGGTGTCACATCCCCTAGAACTAGAGTTATATACAGTCCATGTGGGTGCTGGGAACTGAACCAGGGATCCCAATTAATGCTCTTAAGTGCTGAGTCATCTCTCCACAAGCTCATACAGTTTTATTATGAAGGGAAAAAAAAAAAAAAATCACATGTTGCAAATGTAAATAATGACGCACTGCCTTGGCCACGTGTAGCAGGTAGGAGTATGGATTCAGAAAATACTTAAGCATATGCCAGGGCAATTAAATTTTAACTAAATGGGCTACTTAGTAAATATGTTTTTATTATTTATGTTTGAGACAGTGTAATGTTGCACAGGTTGGTTAGGAACTGGTTTGTAACCCAGAAGTTCCTCCAAAAGGCTAGAATTGATTGGGGGGGGGGTATGTCTGGAGACCCATGCTGAGCACACTGGGAAAAGGGTGGAGCCACTGCCATATTGAACACGGGAACAGAGCTGCAAACAGCAGACTAGCCACATGTGAAAAGCTGGAAGAGACCGCGGGGCGGGGCATGCTGATGGCAGTTTCATCCCTTTGTAAGTCACCCCTTACTGGATGTCATAAACTATGCAAAACCCAAATAGAATGTGTTATGTCAGTTTTGTTAATCAACGTCAGGGCCTCAAGGCCTTGACTGAGCACCGGTCTCTCACCAGAGAGGGGAAAATTTAGTGCAACAAATTGGCACAGCCCAGCAGGATGACGCTGGAAACGACAAACCACAGGAGTTCAGGAAAAGCAATGGGGTTGGTAGCGGTCACATGGGTCCCAAAATGGATCATAAAATATGTAACTAGAATGATGCGGGCCACGCAGAGGCAGATGGCCTCAAAGGGGGAATTCTCTGGGTCACAGCCATCCTGCAAATGTGGGAAAATAGCTGAGTTGCTTGAGAGGTAGGGGCTGCCACCTGGGTCTGAAAATTCCCTAAGGCTTGTGGAGAGTCTAGAAAACATTTTGCAAGCATTGGAAGTAGAAGGGGAATCCAGAGGAGGGTGTGGCCACTTCTTTACATAATAAAAGACTTGTGGAAGGCAAAGGCAACAGCCTCAAGGGAGGCTAAAAAGGCTAAGTCTCAGTCTCAGAGCTTGAGAGAGGAAAAACAGGAGATTCTAACTTGCATAAGGTTAGGGGACCAGGAGTCAAAGGACCCAGAGTAAAAGACAGATAGTAATGAGAAAAGAAACAACCTAGAAATAAAAGTAGCTAAAGCTGCCCCTCAGATTTAACTTTTAATACAAAAAGAGAAAATAGTTAGGAGAAAATAGTTAGGAGAAAATATTCCACACTGGAGCTGTTGGGGCTAGGAAAGACTTTCAAACAAGCAATTAAAGAGCCCCTCACTACATGGCTTGTGAGTGTATGGGACACGGGAGCAAATAATGTCAGTATAAGTCCTTCAGATGCTTCATAGCTGAGTTATATAACCACCCATCCATCCTTGAGACAGGTTGTTTAACCTAGGCCAATTCAGGAAGGAGCAATCCCTAACGTGATGGCTTGTGCAAAGTATTAAAGATACATGGTCATCACCAGTGGGGACTCCCATGATTAGCAGGGGCTGGAGGACTATAAAAGAGGCACAGGAGTTACTGAGAGAACTAGGTATGAGAAAACCAATATATAATGCCCAGTTCACTGGGCCAGATAGGGCTATTTTCACCAGAGATATAAAGGAAAGCTTAATTCAACTGGGACCTTGAGAATGGTACAGAGCTTTAATGGTTTTGCTACGTCCTTTAACAGGACAAGGTCTTTGTAAAGTGAGGGAGGCTTTGGCAGATCTAAGTGACTCAAACCAGCACGTAAAATGTCTTTGTAGAACAACAGAACAACCTACAAGAGATGTAAAAATGCCCAGGCAGAAGAAATGGTCTGTTTGAGTCACTCAAAGATAAATGTGGCAAGACTTATGTGAAGCCCAAATTCCCAAAGAAAAAATTGATAGAAAACCTAATTTGGTACTAAGGGGTTTCTGGAAGGCTTTAAAACCTGAAGAACAGTTCAGAAAAGGCATTCAGAGGATAAAAACTGTCCCAGGGGTGGTTAAGGATCCCTAAAGATTAAATAAGGTACATTTTGCTCCTGAGAAAGGCTATGCTAGGGGTGAAGGCAGTTTTTCCCACCAGGGCCTCCCTGAGCAGCCAGGTATGGTCAATGGAGAGATGGCATATATGTCCACAGCCAGGAGGCGGACCCAGGACCTGCCTGACTCAGGGAACCAACAGGTGCAGCAAGAACAGGAGAAACTCTCTGCCTCCTTAGCCCTGTTCAAAGTCAGGAAACTTGAGCCAGCACCTGTAAATTCATCAAGGATAAAAAGATACAAAGAGACTCCATGTAAAATCCCCAGAATGCCGAACGAACGGATCCAAAGGGGTAACTAAAGATAGGAAAGAACTAACCAAGTTAATGCCTCTTACCCATGCTATGGCACCCAACAGAAATCTATGGAGAAACCAATTAATACAAATAGATAAAACCTTTTCATGCTCTGTTAGACCTTGTCTATGACTGATTTAATATAGGATGTTAACCTTTCAGTGTTTTACAGATGTGAAACCCATTTGAAAGATATCAAGTACTCCTGAAGAAAGAAAGGCCAGCTACAGCTGTAAGATTCTTGAAAGCTTTATGGTTGGGAAAGACACAAATGATACCCACTGGGATGATTGGGAAAAGCCTACAACATCTAATCCGGTATAAAAATAAAAACAAAGGCTCCCAAAACTGTACAACCATTAAGAAAAATTTACAGTACCAGGGGTGGGTTGCCCCCTTATGAGCTGTTGGCCAGAGAGATCCTAGAGGTCCTAAAATTAACAAGGCTATTGCCACTAATGTCAGTTGTACACTAGAAAGGTCGGTAAGGCCATGTTGCTGAAGACACAGCATAATGTGAGCATAGAGGACAGATAGAGCTGAGACTAAGGTGAAAACTCCATGCCACTGGATGGATGGCTTTTGTAGTGCCAGAAAATGCAATGCAGGTGGTTGGGGGAAAAGGATCCCCAATGATTCTACTCAATAATGGACCCGTGTGCTGCACGCTATGGACATGTCAAGCAATTCCTGCTGATGCAAAAATGATTTGACTAACATACACACAACTGACAAATTTCTAATTGAATAAGGCCCACTCCTAGGGCTGGAACACATATCTGGTGCTGCAGACCAGGCCAACCTGCTGTGTCAGGGAAGGCTGTAGGCCCTAGCGGGGAAGCCGCTGCAAGTATGACTATGGTACACCTGTCGGGACATCTTCTAGACATTTGCATTTGCACCCATGTTTGTTTAGATGTGTCTGCTTCCTTCCATTTGTCTTTATAGTAAGGGAGACACCACTGAGATAGATCAGTGACTATGTCTTGAAGACAAATGATGGGGAGGCCCAAGAGGTCAGTATCTCGCCATGATCATCCTGCACCTATCACCCCCTCCAAGACTCTATCACCCCCTCCAAGACTCAGGGACCCCTGTGGAAAAGATGGGTGGAAAGTGTGTAAGAGTTGGAAGAAAGGGGTGGAGTGTAACCTGGAGGTACCCCCAAAAGGCTAGAATTTATCGGGGGGGGGGGCATCTAGTTGTCAGGGAAGGCTGTAGGCCCTAGCGGGGAAGCCGCTGCAAGTATGACTATGGTACACCTGTCGGGACATCTTCTAGACATTTGCATTTGCACCCATGTTTGTTTAGATGTGTCTGCTTCCTTCCATTTGTCTTTATAGTAAGGGAGACACCACTGAGATAGATCAGTGACTATGTCTTGAAGACAAATGATGGGGAGGCCCAAGAGGTCAGTATCTCGCCATGATCATCCTGCACCTATCACCCCCTCCAAGACTCTATCACCCCCTCCAAGACTCAGGGACCCCTGTGGAAAAGATGGGTGGAAAGTGTGTAAGAGTTGGAAGAAAGGGGTGGAGTGTAACCTGGAGGTACCCCCAAAAGGCTAGAATTTATCGGGGGGGGGGGCATCTAGATACCCATGCTGAGTACACTGGGAAAAGAGGTAGAGCCACTGCCATATTGAACACAGGGAACAGAGCTGGGAATGGCAGACGAGCAGCCATGCACAAAAATCTGGGAAACACTGGGGGCGGGACATGCTGATGGCAGTGTTTCAGGCCTTTGTAGTGTCCCCAATGTCAAAAACTATGCAAAACCCAAATAGAATGTGTTGTGTCAGTTTTGTCAAACCACGTCAGGAGCGCAAGACCCTGAGTGAGTGTGGGTCTCTCAGCAGAGAGGGGAAAATTTAGTGCAACATGGTGGTATAGCTGACAATGACCTTGAACTCCTGATCTTTCTGCCTTAGCCTCCTGCTGGGATCACAAGTGTGTACCTATCATACTGGGTTAATGCAGTGCTGGACACTGACCCTAAAGCCTTATGCAGCTAGGCAATTACTCTACCAACTGAGCTACTTCCCAACCCATGAATTTGTAATCAAAAGTCATTATGTCTAGGAAAAATATGAGATCAAACTCAGAACCCATCTGCACACATCAAGAGCACAAGTTAAGTCAGCATGACACAGGTCCCGAAAACTGGAGAGATGTGGCTCAGCAGTTAAGAGCACTGGCTGCTCTTGCAGAATACCCAGGTTTAGTTACCAGATAACTGGTTCGTAGCTAGTTCCAACACCCTCATCTGGCCTCTGTGTACATGGTGCACTTACAGACAAAACACTCAAAATAAAATAAAAATAAAAAATAAAAGTTAAAAAAAGAGAAAACTTTAAATCTTAAACTGATCCAAAATATTATTAAGAACTCAAGAAGATTTTTATACTGAAAACTATGCCTCTCTCTATTTAATAAAGAATAGCATTTCCTTTATGATAAATCTCCTCACCTAGAGTAGCTAACTCCAGTGTGCAGTTCTGCAAAGTATCACTTGTTTGGTTTACCACGAGTACGTCCAAGACAATATCATACTGATTGACATGAACATAAGCTTCTGCATAGACAGGATCCGAGAAACCTGTTAACTGGGTAACCTATCAAAACAAAAATAGACAAAATCAAATGAGTGAAATGATTTGGCTAAACATATCCTAACAAAAGGATTAAATCTGATAATTAAAGATGTGTTTAGATTAGAAAATCTATTTTAAGTCTAATGAAATTAGACTCTAGAAATGGAAACAGGATAATTACAAGTAGTATGTTTGGAATTTTAGAACCAACTCCTGTAAAATGTTCTGACTTCCACACGCATGTTAGTGAGCTGGCTCAGCAGATAAGGTGCTTGCTGCCAAGCCTGATGACGAGAGTTCTATCACTGACACACCCCCAGAACAAAAAAACAAATGTCAAGAATTTTTTTAAAAAAGGAGAATTCGCCAGGCGTGGTGGTGCATGCCTGTAGTCCCAGCACTCGGGAGGCAGAGGCAGGCGGATCTCTGTGAGTTCAAGGCCAGCCTGGTCTACATAGTGAGTTCCAGGCCAGGCGGGGCTGCAAGGGGGACTCTGTCTCAAAAAGACCAAAGGAAAAAAAAAAAAGAATTCTATTTACATACTATAAACATGTTGAACAATGAGGCCATTGTTTTAAGTAAAAATGCAAGTCAAAAAGAAAAAAAACTAAGTGATTCCACTTGTATAAGGTAGAAAGAGTCCAAATCATAGAAACAGGAAGTAGAATGGTGGTTGCCAGGGGCAGGGAGGAAATAGGAATGGGGTGTTATTGTTTAATGGGTACAAAATTTCAGTTTCACAAGATGAAAAAGTTCTAGAGATGGCTGCACATTAATAATGTACATTTAAGCAATACAACAGAACTATACACTTAAAACAGTTAAAACAAAGCAGCTCAGCTGTAGAGTGCTACTTCCAGCAACATCCTGGGTTTAATTCTCAACAGTAGGAAAAAGAAAACCTCACCAAAAAAAAGCAGGTTAAAATAGTTAATTTTATGTTCCATAATTTCTACCATAATTGAAAGAAAAATTTTAAAAGATCATAAATGTAAGATTGCTGCTATCAATTTGTTCTTGTTTTTTGAGGCAAGGTTATATAGTCCAGGCTGGCCTCAAACTTGTGATCTTCCTGTCTCAGCTCTCAAATGCCAATTCACAATTTTAAGAGAAAAAATGTTGTAGTAGTTCTAATTCTGCTACTGATTTTACCTGAAATAATAAAATCAATTTGAGACTGTTTACTCATGGGATTAACCTGGCTCATGGAGTCTTTCTTTTTGCTATGTAGCTCAGACTGCCCTTGACTTTGCAATCTTTCTGCAGTGTTGAGGTTACATTACACCACGCTTGGTTCTAATCAAGTTTCACGAACTTATCAATCACAGGGACTGATGAAAGGACTGGAGGTACAGCTCGGTGGTACCGTGGCTTGCCTTGCATTATCAAGGTCCTGGGCTGGATACTTAGCACATCCCCACCTCAAGAACACAAGTGCACACACCCCCTTCCATTCTATATAACTATTTAACAACAACAGCAACAAACACCACAGACTAAAACGACAACAAAAATCACAAAAAATATAGACACATCAGGACCACTGGCTTTCTGATTACTAGACTGAGTAGTCAATTTCAATAATTCCCGTTTGATTTTTCGTATTTGCTACCTTGCTGAGCTTAGATGCCAGTGGGTCTGCTGCCTCTTTCCTTTGTGTGTTACCCATTGCTGCCAACAAACTCAGCTGAAACTGGTCTTCCTTGCAGCTCATTTCATTCTTAGCAGTTAGTTGCATGAAGGAAATGGGGTCGTCAGGCTGTACTGTCACATTCCTCTTTTCAGATTCTTTCTGTGTTGAGAAAGCGATACACATGTCTTTTTTATAAGGAAAGAACAACAGCTTTTCAGAACCTTTCATGGGGTCACAGCATCACATATGGAGACCGAAAAATCAACAAAATTAAAAAGGAAAAAAAGCCCAACGTATAAAGTCCTTTATGGCCCTACTGCATACACCTTACCTTTTGGGATAGTTTCTCTTCTTCAAGTTTGGCAGATAACATGTGAGAAAGAGACTGTCTGCATTCCTTATTAAAAATGTCATTCATTAATGGTGAGCATTCCGACAAGACCTTGAGGCACAGGGAAATTCGGTCTACATCATCATCAGTAATTGGCTTCTTCGGAAGAGAGGATTTTCCCAAATGAAGGATAGTTGCCATGAGCAACATAGCCTCAGCAACAAAAGACTAGAAAAGTAGAGAAACTGGTCACTGCTGATTCTTCAAGTGCACTAATGTCGCTTTACTATAACTAACAAAGGATTCACTTGACTTAAGACTTCAAATCCTCTACATTTATTTCTCTACCCCTCCCCCATTTTCTTCCTGTTTTGTTTTGTCAATCTTCTAAGGCTTCACTGACCCTTAGCTGAAAAACAGCAACAACTTTAATGGTTTTCTCTTTGAGCCCAACAGAAAAGCTCAAAGACTGATGCACTTCACCAATTGCTGACATTTTGCTACATTTGCTTTCTGTGTGTGTTCACGTCTAGGGGTGCACGCACATTCACATGGAGCCCACGGGTCAATCTGAGGTATCAGTTCTTAGAAGTCATCTTTTTATTTAAAAAAAGAAATTTTATTCATTTTTAAAATTTTATGTGGGTGTATTGCCTGCATGTATTGACATACAATGCTGGCAGAGATCAGAAGGCGTCGGATTCTCTGGAACTGGAGTTATGAACAGTTGTTAGTCGCCATGTGGGTGCTGGGAATTGAACCTGGGTCCTATGCAAGAGCGGTCAGTGCTCTTAACTGCTGAGCCATCTCTTTAGCCCCATCCCCCTTTTATTTGAGACTGGGTCTTGCACTGATACCAGATGCACTCCTGTCTACATACAGAAAACAAAGAGATGCGAATAGCACACATACAGGAGTGCTGATGAAGACCATGGAAATTCAAGCTGCATCCTCCTTTGTACCAAGCACAGCAGTGTATTAACTACACACATTACACGAAACCTGGCTCTTTTTAGCTGGTGTCAGCAAACATTCTCCCAACCTCTAAAAGTGAAGCAACCACTCATGAAGAAAATCAATGTGGACTCTTGAAACAAACACTGCTGTAAAAACTGCTGAAGACTTGGATTACAAAGATGCTAAATACTAGACTAGGAAGAGTGGATAAAAACATGGAAAAATGTCTGCTACAATGCTAAATGAACCTGCAGTTCATAAAACATGAAATGATTTTTTTTTTCACTAGGGGAAAAAAAGGTTACATAAAAGCCAATCACAACCCCAAAGGACTTCTACTGCTCTGCCACTGATGTCCCGTCCCCACCACACATTAACATCCATAGTTCACTGTTACAACTGTGTGACTTTTTTCCCAAAGTTACTATTAATTACTTTTTGTGGTGTGGAGGATCAAACCCAGGGCATTATATATATCAAGCAGGTGCTCTACCACCAAGCTACATACCAGATCCTCAGTTTTGATTACTTCATTCCTCATTTAGCTTAACAATAAATTTGAAAAGAACAAAGATAAAATATATATTCAGAATCCCACTAGGAAGAGGCTTTTTTTCCTAAGTGAAAGCAAAGTAAAGTTTTAGGTAAATCAAAACTGTGAGATTTTTTTCTTTTTCCTTTCTTTTATTTATGTATCTGTTCAGATAGGGTCTTGCTAAGTGGCTCAGTCTAGCCTGAATCTTGCAATGCTACTGCTTCAGCCTCCTGAGTGCTTTGATTACAGGGATGTGCCACTCATCTTGGTTCTGAGAGAACTGTTTACCAGCTGACTTGTTGTATAAGAATGATCCAGTTCTTTAGGTAGAAAGAAAATATCAAATGGAAAGTATCAGATTATAGGTTGGTATCACCATGCATGGCACAGGTAATTGACTATTTATGACAAAGAGATAAAGAAAATGTCACACATACATACAAACAAACAATAAATTTTTTAAAGTATGACATGTTACCAGGGACTGGGGCAGGGAGAGGGTGAGTTATTAGTCCCTGATTACAAAGTTTCAGTTTATGATGATAAGAAAAGCACTTGAGAGGGAGGGTAGGATGGCTGCTTAATCACGTGACTGTACTCAACATAACTGAGATGATGCATTAAATGTAGAATTGATGCCACTGATGTACAATTAAGGGTAAAATGGCAATTTCAAGCTCCGTATATTTTACCAGAATAAAACCAGCAGGGGAAGCGCCCTGGAAGGTGCATGAACTCTGTGCTGCTCCCAACTCTCAGTATCTGTTCTTTTCTATCTCAGTTTGGGCACCAGAAAGAAAACTCAGAGGGAATGTTCACATTTTTCTTTCCTTTTCTCTTTTTTGAGACAGCACCTCATGATGTAATCCAGGTTGGCTTCAAATTCAGAATCCCCCTGCCTGAGCTGTCTAAGTGCTGGGATTTAAGGTGTGCGCCACCATGTGGCAAAATTGTCATTTTGTTTTTAAAAAGAAGATTTAGTAAGGAAAATAAGCTAAACACAGAAAGACAAATACCATGTTTTCTCTCATGCTAAACTTAAATTTAAAATTATATATATGTGTACATACGTGTAAGTATATAGGTCACAAAACTAGAGAGAAGATCATGGCAAGGAAAGAAAGATCTTAAGGGAGGGGGAGAGAGAGTAAGGGAATTCATGTGACATGAGTGTAGAAGGGGAGACTGTGGGGGAAGGGTGAGAACCAACCAGGGGCAAGACACAGAACATGAGGGAGAAGGGTGAGGTGAGGCAGATCAGACAAAGTACAATCACAGGTGTCAAGATTCCAGAGTGAAACTCATTACTTTGCCAACTTAAAAAATTAATTTTTAAAAAGAGAATTTGCTATTTACAATAAAAATAGCAATGTAACACAGTTTATAACAGAACATGTGGCAGCCAGGTCAAGTGTAGTATGCACACCTTTAATCCAACCATAGTACTAGGGAGGCAGAGGTAGGTGCCTCTCTGTGAGATGGAGGCCAGCCTGGTCTACCTAGTGAGTTCCAGGCTAGCCGAGGCTACAGGAAGACTCTGACTCAAAAACAAACAAACAAACCCCCAAACAAAACAAACAAAAAAGGACATGTGGTTAGGAAATGTAGGACAATATTACAAAGGGTCAGTGTAGAGGCTCGGGGGGAGTGGAAGTTCACTACTGTAAATGAAAATATATTCAGAACTGCCAGAAACCAAAATTAAGGTACCAGCTGCAGACGAGAACTATTTAAGAGACATTTTAAGATGAAACAGGTACTTGGAGACGCTGACAAGTGATTTCCTTCACTGGCCCCTGACAGACCTTAGCAGACAGAAGTGATTTCATAAACTCATATCCTCTTCACTGACTAATCACGATACTATTTTTATTTCTTTGCCAATTTTAGTCATTGTGTCCACTTCCTCTATTAAACCATGAGCTCTTTTATGTTAGGAATTTTAGCATTAAAATTTGAGTTTCTCAATGTTCAATACACAGAGTAGACATTCAATAAGCAATAGTTGGGTAAGTAGAATAAATGATCATACATTTTGCTTTTTCTTCTCCTGAACCAAAGCAACATAGCGCAATGCAATCTTGGTCAGAGTTGTGGCCAGAGAGGCGGCAACAAAGAAATCTCCATCCAGGAGGAATCCTCTCAGGGGTGGTCTGCAAAGAAACCAATGAACATGAGAACATGAAACTCAAAGGTCCCAGGCAGCATGTACCGTTCCAAAGATGATTCAGATAGGCTATTCCTGCTGTCTCTCTTTAGTGATAAGGACCTCAGTTAATTTCCTCTTTGGTTCTCAAAAGAAAAAAACTATAGGTTTCTTCAAATGATCCAGCAGTCAAATGAATGGAAAGAAAATGTTTAATTAAGGATTTATGTATTGAGCTAATAAGCTACTTCCAAATGTCAGCTTATCTATTTACATATAGAGTTGGTTACAAACATCTCTAAATCTCAAATGACTCTCCTTGAAAATGCACATCGTGTAGTCCCCTCACATGAGCCTGGAGCTGGTCCCCTACTGTGAGCCATGGTTCCACACTCCTCTGGTGGTGGGCTGATGGTGGCACAGAGTGGAGGATGGAGGACTTCCCCATGTAGGAGGTCTCTGTCAGATTCTGGTCTTGAGAAGCTCGATTCTCTAGAACAGACTTCCCAGCTCCCCTGGGGGCCAGTTGTAGTTTTGAATCCACACATGGTCCTGGGCAACCAGGCCTTGAAGTTAGACTTCTCCCTTTCCCAGGCACCAAAAGGTTTTCCATAATTGTTTTTTTACTCTTCAACAGACCGAGTGTGCCTTTACCTGTGCCCTATGGAAAATGTAAAACAGCTAACTGAACTTTTAGAGATAAAAATTATAGCCTGGGGGGCATAGGAGACGGAGTGAGGGAGGGAGGAAACTGATGTCATTCTCAAACTAAAAATGTGTAATTGTATTTTAGAATGTAAATTTGCAATTCTAAAAATGAAAGAAAAAAAGAAAATGGACATCGTCTACACTCTCTCAAAGAGCTGCTGTCAAGACCATATGAGACGAACTACTTGGCATAGTTTCTAGCACATAAGTGATAAAATTTAATACATCATTTTTTCATCTTCCTATAAAGTAGCAGAATAAAGAAGCAACCATGAAAGCACCATCTGATCAATCAGAGATGGAAAACCTGGAGTGGGGTTAGAGCTCTATTGGCAGAGTGCTTGTCCGGCGTGTGCAAAATCATGGATTTTATCTTCAGAAACGTACAACAAAGAAAAAGGGAAGGAAAAAAGGAAAGTTTCAAAATATCTTCCTAGATGATAACAGGCAACCAAACTCAAATATCATCACATTATTCAAATATCATCAACTTAACATTTTCTATGTAAGTAAAGGAAGTTTTAATAGAATAATTATTGGAACTAAAACAGATGAAAGCCACAAAGGACTAAAAGCACAGACACAATTCCTAGGGGAAGGTACAATAGCTACCTTCTTTCAAGGATCTTAAATGGCAAACACCTTCATTTTGGCTGTAAAACCAGTACGAGAAAGGAAATCACAGGACAGTTTTATATCCAAGAGAAATAAGGAAGCATCTGAGCTGGCATGTCAGATGCAGGTTACCTGTCTTCTTCCTTCTTGGTGGGTCTGGAGCTACTGAGGGCACTCTGAGTGGCATAGGTACCCATCTCAGTGACTAATTTCTGAACTGGCCCAACAGCTATTTCTTCTTCAGGTTTCAGTTCACCAGCTTCTTTCTTTATTTCTGACTCTACAATTGGGATCTAAAAGTCAAATGGAAGAAGTGATTTAATAACATCAACAGTAAGAATGTTATATTTGGATAGTCGATTATTTCTATAAAGAAGGCATTCTCCCAATGCGATTTTTGAAACTTGGAGCTCTGCCCTCAGATCTCCTTCCTTCCCAGAACAAGGTGGTGGGAAGAACAGGAGCTCTGGATCTGCACGTTTCTGGGTTGACTTCTCACTCTGCCACTTATGAATTGTACGATGCTAAATCATTTAACATTTTGAGCCTCGTTTCTTAATCTGTTAAAGGGAAATCTTAATTCTTTCTGTACAAGTCACTTGATAGAAAGATTACAGGACGGTGCCCAGCTCAAGCAGCTACTCACTGGGCCTTATTCCTCCTCTTCACTCTTCCCTTGAAATAGTAACCAAACCACACTCACCCTTCTAAAACATAAGAAAGGGCTCATCTATATAAATAACTTCAACCACCCTTTTAATTGATCAAAGGGCAACGGACATATTTTATTACTTTGATACTTTAAGTTTATCATGTATTTAAGAACTTTAAGTGTCTTTAGCCATTACCTAGTTTATATTTTACAGAGGAAAAACTGAAGTCCAGCCAGTTAAGGAGCTGAAAGTGAAGGTCACAGAGCTAACGATGGGCAGATTCAAGAAAGAACTCACGTCACCTAACAAAGCTGCCCATTGTTCTTTGTAGTCTACCATGAGGTTGTCTGGATGAAGGAATACTGCCAATATTGGTACATGAACAGTCTAAAGTTAGCTTTCTTTCAAAAGACATAGGCTATAGCAGAATTTTATCAGCCGCCTTTTTCTTTTAAAACACAGACTATTTTGTTCAATCAAAATCTTACCCAAAGGAAAATAATATAGACAGGTGACACTGTTCTCACAGAGGCAGGGTACCTTCCTTTTCCGTAGCCCTAGGCTTAATTAATTGGAAAATTAAAATACAATTTTCAGTGTTCTTTAGCCCAGACACTAGTCAACAAAAACATAAGAGCAAATCATCATGTAAACGTCTGCTGTTGTTCTTTTTGTTGTGCTAGGGACTGAACCTAGGGCTGCATGTGTGCTAGACATGCACTCCACCACCGAGCTACATGCTAGCCCAGAAGTTTTCTAAAGTACAAGCCATGATGAAAAGCAGAAGTTACTTAAGTAAACGAACCTCCCCAAGGGACCTGCGGACCTCTGTCATCACGCTCTGAATGTCTCCCTTGGTGCTACAGTATTCTCCCAGGATCCATAATGCGCCACGGTAAATCCTAGGACAAGATCACAAGACCTCAAATACAGACCTGGAAAAAAACCCCTGAAGCACAAATATTTCTTTGTGGATTTAAGTGACTGTAAGAAAACAAGATTCTGTACTTCAAAGGAAGGAACATTTCAGAAAAACATTTCCAAACAGTAAACTTTCTCTTCAGAAACCACAAGAAACAGCTATTTTCATTCACTATTATAAGATACATTCTAAAATTGATAAGCCGAGTAGTAAAAATTAAATACCAAAATGTCTCACACAAGACCCATTTTAGGGAACAGTTAAAATAAATTGGGCTTTATCATATTTTATTATAAGAAATATATTATTTTAACATAATTTTAAAATTTCATCTCATTTTTTACTGTAATCACCGGAAGAGACACAGTGCTGAACAGAATGGTCTATAGAGAACTGGAAGCACACAGCGGGGGTGGGTTAGCTTATTGGCAGGGTGCTTGCCCAGCATGCACAAGGTGCTACTGGGTTTAATCCCAGCACAGAGAAAATAAACAATGACAGCCAGCTGTGGTAGGACACGCCTGTAATCTCAGCACTTGGGAGACTGAGGCAGGAGGAACCCGAGTTTGAGGCCAGCATGGGCTACACAGAAGGATCCCCTCCCCCTAAAAGCAACAATATTTATATTTTAAAATGTTAAATTGAATCAAGTTTTTGGTTATTCTTTTCCTAAGAATTTAGCTGAAATTATTCAGAAAAACAACACCAGTCATAGAAACTAGAAGTTCCAAAAGATCACGGCTGTGAAATCAAAACTTTGATGTTTTTCAAATAAATGAAAAATTTTGTTTACTTCCATGTGCATCACATCGTCATTTCTGTATGACTGAAGTGATTTTGTTCTGCTCCGTCCCACCCAAGCAAACATACTATAAATCTCTATAGTCTATCCATCAAATGCATTAAATGAAGTCAAATCTGTATTCAATTACCCTCTCTCATTGGCAAGGCTATCTAAGGGAAAAATGGCAGACTTAGGCTGTGATTTTCAATCCTTGACAATAAATGCTTGTGGTGACATAATAATATCTGAAAATGATGCTATTCCAAAAATAGGCTCCCACAGTCATTTTAGGACTCCCTGTTTTAGAGGAAATTAGAACGTAGAAACCTAGCACAAGCAATCCTGTGCACTGTGAACTGGGACGATGGTGGGGATGACTATCCTGCCGCATATGTCTTATTTTGGCTTGTCTTGAATCATTTCCTCTTGATTACATTTTTCTACCAACTGACACTTGGAAAGTAGAAGCCGATAAAGTGCTCACCCTTACACTCCAATGCATTTTAAACTTACTTGACAGACTTAATAGCATGAAAGACTTCGAGCATCTTCTCAACAATCAGCATCCTCAGGTTGTCAAAACGCTGAATGGCCTCACGAACAAACTCCAGGACATCAGCAGCTGCCGCTTCATTACTGTCACTAAGAAATTCCATTAACTAACAGGTAAAAAGGGAAATAGGACTAAGTTACACAGTGTTCAGAAAGTAAATAATCTAAAGAAATAAATTAACAAATTAACAGAGAACACAAGTCAGTAATTTTCAAGACACAACAGAACGTAAGCTGAGAAATAAGGATGATTATAGACATGAACTCGGTCTTCCCTATGTGCAGCTAAGTTTTTGATGAAGAGAAAGAAATCAGAGTTCCCACCTTCACAGAATATACATAAAGATCAGTTCTTTTTTTTTGTTTTTGAGGGAGGCTCTCACTGTGTAGCCTTGGTGGGGCCTCAAACTCAGAGAGGCCTGCTTGCCTCGGCCCCAAATGCTGGGCTTAATGGTGTGCACCACCACCATGCCAGACCCATAAAAATCATTTTCTTTTCTTATTGTTTTTTAAAAGACCGTTTCTGTTTATGTGTGTGTTTGTCTGCATGTAAGTAAGTATACCACATGCATGCAATGCCCATGGAGGCCAGAAGAGGGCATGGGGTTCCTTGGAACTGGAGTTAAGGATGGGTATTAGCCACCATGTAGGTGCTGGGAACCAAACCTACATCCTCTGCAAGAGCAGCCAGTGCTCTCAACTGTGGCGCCATCGCTCCAGCCCCAAAGTAAGATTTTAGAAGCTAGGTAGTTGAGATTTCAGAAGATTGAGTGTTAAATAACCAAAATTTAAAAAATAAAGAAATGTCTAGAGAGTTTTACAACTAAGACAATCACCTACCACAGGAATAACATTTGCAGCCATATCTGGAAAACGGACAGAGCAGGAATGCAGTGTTCGTACAAGGAGCTGTCTGTATTTGTCAGTGTCTTCATGCTCAGACACATTGTTTGTTTTAATCACTTCCTTCTTCAAGACAATAACCAGCTACGGGCAAAAAATTGAAAGTGAGTGAGAATTACATCTTATTTGGACTGGCTCTTGCAAACGGCACCAACGTTTGTTTTACCTCTTCAACATTCCTAGAAGAGACAAGCTCCAGTGCTAGCTGCAGAGTTTTCCTGCGCACTTCTAAATCTGGTGTGCTCAATACTCTTAGGATATCCATGACCAGATCCTGAAAAAGACCAAAAAACTAGAGCAACTTCCTCCTCACAAGAAAAATATCAAAATTGCACATTGGTACTTTTTGTCCATCAACACTTTAATCCTTTGATTAATAACGACATTACTTAGCATTGGAAGAACTAGATATTCTAGGTCTCTAAGTGTAATGTGACAGGAAGCAGTAATACTGGAGAAGAGGCATCCAAGCTGACGATGCATACTTGGACTCTATCAAGTTTTACATCCAACTTGTATTTCCTCAGAAGTACAAAAGTCAGAGGAATAAGCTAATGACACCACAGCAAAGTAACCAGTCACACCCAGAGAAGGAATATTTCATAGGAAACCCAGTCTAGTATCTTCAACAAATTAATGTCACATAAAAAGACCTAAAAGGATATTGTAGTGATTCAAGAGTTATACTTCCATTGACCAAAATTTAAGCTGCCGAGGCTTTAAAAGTTTTAGGTGAGGCTACTCAAAATGACAAGGCCTGGGAGTGATCTAAATTTGAAAGACCACACTTACCTGGAGCACACGCTCATGAGCAGGATGCTCTTTTAATTCTACCAGTCGGTCCAGAACTATGAGCTTTACATTGTTATCACTCTCCTTAATAATTAAATCAATGTAACACTGAGCAGCAGCCTACATAAAAAAGAAACACACTCTCAGAAATCAAACACGGATTCTGAAAATAAGCCAAAAAGTCAAATACACTCATTAGCCTTTGCATTAGCATTTATGCATTTTGTTTAGAGGAATGTGTCCCTCAGTTGTTCTCCAATTATTATCAGCCTTACCAATATTCTAGATTACAAAATACTGAATTACAAATTACAAGGATAGAAAAGGGCTGCGATAGGTAGAAATACTTATTAACAGTCAAAAATTAAGGGCCAAAATTAAGGAAATAGAGCAGAAAGGGGCAGAGAATCCTGAGTACAGCTGTTAAGCACATTTCATAAGGGACAAAATTTAATACACTTTTAGCACAGTACATAAAAAACAAGAATGTAGAGATGACCCTGAGTTATAAACTGCCTTGGAACATATTTAACCTTTTTGGGGAGGGGGTGCTGGTGACTGAACACAGGGCTTTAGCAACTGAGCTACAGCCCCATGCCCTATAACATTTAAAAATAAGATTTTATGATATAATGGTTTCTAGAATGATAAAGTTTAAAAAAAAAAAAAAAAGGAAAAAATAGTAAATCTAGAGAAGTTCTCAACAGCCAAAACTGGAACAACTTGAATAAAATAAATAGTGGATTATGATCTATAAAATAAAGTATTCATACCGATAAAAGGAAAAAGGATGGAAGGAAATGACAGTTCTTCCTTGCATAAGCATTTCATAATAGTAGAAAGAGGGCACTAGAAAATCACTCTTAGAATATGAGAATAGTTAGTGTTCCTGAGAAAAATCCACTTATGGGTGCTAAAATTAGTGGGTGTCAATCTGAGGAGCAACAGGACATTTGTAGTTTCAAAGGATCTCCCTATATTTTGAATATAATGAGAAAAAAATTATAACAATAGTAAAATCGGGGGCATAACACCTTAGATGACTAACCAAGGTTAACATCAGCAGCAGTAGGGTTCACAGACGTCTGTATCTCTTGATATAACAAAAAGATCACTTTTGCAGTAACCTTCCCCAAATGCTTAACCTCAGTGATTATGAGAAAATATAAGACTGACTCAAATTGAGGGGATCTTGTATAAACAAAGTGGTATTCCTCAAATGTGTGAGGCATGAAAAATAAGGAAAGGTTGAAGTATTTTGACAGGTGAGAGGAAATTCAGACAACTAAATGTATTATGGGATCTTGGATTGGATCACGAAATAGAAAAGAACTTTAATACAAGAAATGGTGACATTTGAACAAAGTCTATAGTGTATTCAACAATATTGTTTCAGTGTTAATTTTTTAGTTTTGACAATTATATGACTCCACAGAGTATGAATATTATGGGATACGAGGAGAAGAGTATATGGGGACTTTGTCCTATTTTTTGTGACTTTTCTATAAATTTAAAATTATTTCTAAATAAGAAATTTTTAAAAAATGTTTCAAGTATTAGCAGGCATAACAGTAAACTAATTTCATCATCTGGCTTCTAGAACAATTCATCCTTGGAATCTATTAGGTTGATGAAGTCTTGATGGAATAAACAAGAGAAAAAGAGAATGTGGTATTCCATTACTGAAAACTTTTCCCGAACTTTTTTAGAAGTCATCGTTACAGAGCTAATTTTTAATGTACATACGAGGAGAGATCTTAAAATATCAGTATAATGCTATGGAAACCAGAAATGTTACTGTTCTGTCTCTCTCTATGGATGCAGGAAGGAGGAAAAGGCTAGACTATGTAAGGAAGCAAATAATGTTATAAAATGTGTAGTTTTCTCTACCAGACAATTCCAACCTGTGGCCAAAGATGCTGTTAAGAGGTCCAACACAAACTGTACACTTAAAGCATTATGTGTTTTGGGGGTTATGTGTGACTTTTCTGCAACCTGACTCTGTGGTTCTGAAGCAGGAACTTTACAGATGACAACATTGTGTTCATGATGTCAAAGGTGGAACATGCCTGCACAAGAGTGCTAAGTACCTACACAAGGTATGTGCACTGCCACTAAATTGTGAGTGGGAATAAGACAGGACGCCTCTCTAATCTGGCCCCAGAGGTACCTTGATTGCAGTTGGTGCACTTGACAGTGTTACCAATGTCCCAGCAGCTTCATACTTTACGGCAGGACTAGATGACTGCAGTAAGTTATAGATGCAGCGAATAAAACGAGCCCTTTCTGACGGATTAGCATGACAGACCTGGAAAAGAAAACATCTGTGCTTCAATTGATTTTAAGGACACACACACACACAATAGGCAAATACTCCAATACTAAGCCACACCTCCAGCCACGACAATTATTTTTGGATGGAATTTAAAAAAAATATTTTATTGTTTTTATGTGTATGAGTGTCCATCACCTGCATGTATGTGAGTGCACCCGTGTCATGCAATGCCGCGGAGGTCAGAAGAAGGCTTCAGATTCCCCTGGAACTGGAGTTTAGGACAGTTCGTAGCTGCCATGTAGGCGCTGGGAATCGAACCTGGGTCCCCTACAAGAGCAGCCAGTGCTCTTCACCACTGAGCTGTCTGTCCAGCCCCTTGGATGGAATTTTTTAAATGTATGTCAGCTTGTAGGGTGCCAAGGTTCCCAACAGGAAAGCTAAGGCAGGTGTGGTGGCACACACCTTTAATCTCAGCTCTCAGGAGGCAAGGGTGGGTAGGTGAGTTCCAGGCCAGTGTACATAGTACATTCTAGGTTCCAGGCTAGCCAACCAAGGCTACATGGTGAGACGCCCTCTGAGAAACAAAACAAAGGAAGCTAAGAATACTCTCCAAAAGACATACTAAAATTCTGGCCAAGGGGGGATGAAATGTGACACTGATAATTTCAGAAACATACATGTTCTTTCAAATAACTGTCACAAGGGTTGGCAGATAGCTCAGCAGGTAAAGTTGCTTGTTGAGCAAGCCTGGCACCTGAGTCCAACCCACGTAAGGGTGGAAGAAGAGCACCTGCTCCACAGTTGTTCACACACACTAAAATTAAAGAGCCAGTCAAGGAACGTCCAGTTCCTCGTGCATGTATTCATTCTATTACTTTCTGTTTTCACTGCTTCAGAAAAGGTTTTCAGTAGGCTCATAGAGAGATGTGTCTTCTGGCTGGGCGTGGTGGTGCACACCTTTAATCCCAGCCATCAGGAGGCAGAAGCAAGCAGATCTCAGTGAGATCAAAGCAAGTTCCAGGTCAGCTGGGAGACCCTGTCTCAGAAAGACAAAACGAAACAATAAAAAAAGGAGAGAGATGTGTATTTTGAGCAAGTGAATGAGAAAATGCAAAATAACAAAACCAAGGACACATTAACCAAGTATACTAACATGAATACTTATTAAGTTTGGTCTAAATTTTTATTCTAGATGCCAAATCAATCAAAAAGGAAGACAGGCTGGGGATGGTGGTGGACACCTGTGATCCTATCAGGAGGGTTTTGAGTTTGAGGCCAACTTAAATTATATGGCAAGAACCTTAAGAAAGAAAGAGAAAAAAGGAGGAGAAAGCCTGGTGTGGTGGCACATGTCTGTAATCCTAGCACTTCGGAGGCAAAGGGCAGGAGGATCGAGTTGGGATACTTAGAGTTCTAGGCTATCCTAGGCTACATTAGGAAGGTTCTATTTCAGAAAGAAAATCATGACAGATGACATAACTATCAACAGGTAATAAAAGGAATATACTAGTTCTTTCAAAAAAAACTAACTCATTTTCAATTATTACTCTGTATTATTTTGCATCGTATTTATTACTGGGAAGGAAACTAATACTTCTAAATATATCTTGACACTATTACTTGTGAAGAAAATATCTCTTATTTTTCTCTTTTAATCTTTTATTATCCATATTGTTTTCTCTATATATGGAAATCTCTATGATTTGGACAAGAATTAAAAATTTCTTTCAATATAATCTAGTCCCTTCTAAACAAAGACATTACTAGATACTTATTTTTGACTATCTGAGTGGCATCCCTAACCATTAAAGAATTAAAAGGTACTATATATTTATGATTCCAGTTTCATAAAACTTAAATGCCGATTTTAAATAACTGGGATACTTTGTTGAGATGAGCTCTTTTCCTGAAGAAGCAAAGACAGCTATAAACTGTTGGCTGTGTCCCCACAGTGTTTTGTTTCTGTCCTTCTATTTAATAAAGCTGTTACTGATCTATATTTTATTAGCCTATATCACAGTATTATGACACAATCAATTCTTTCAAAAGATATAGCAAACTAAAGTACAGCCAATGTAGGAGGATCACTTAATCCAGGAGTTCAAGGCCAGCCTGGGCTGCATAGTCAGACCCTAGCTAAACCACACACACCCAACAACAAATATGCTGCTAATAAAATGTTCCCTCTCCTCCAACTTTTAAGAGTAGTGGGAACAAATCTAGGGCCTTGTGTGAGATAGGCAAGTGTTCTACCAATGAACTATATAGCCTTAGCCCCAGGGCTTGCTCTTTCTACAGCAAATGTCTTGTGAGAACTACTGCAGGGTTCCTTGAGGACCACTTTTATCATTTCTGAGGGCAGTGGCCCCAATTAACTTCCCACTAGGGGCCACCTCATATAACACTTCTATACTGACACACTGAGATCCAACTCTTTTAAGACATGAACTCTGGAGACACATTCAAATCACATCCAAACCACAACACCGAGTTTAATTTTTCTAGCATTTGATTTATGGTGAGAGATACATTGTCCTTTTTCTTTCACTTGAGAACTCAGAGGCCACTCTGCAGTTCTTAACTGGCTTAATGCCAATACTGCATCTCGGGGACTATGAAGGCCTGAGAAGAGGATAGAAGACAGTAAAGGGCTGGTCAGTTGAGTAGCTGGAACATACTAACATTTATTGGTTAAGCTGCTGGTCATATGGGGGTGGCTCAAAGTACCCCAAATAATTACAAAATAATACCCAGATCCCTGTAACAGATAAAATGATGAAAGTCTAAAATATTACGAGGACAACAAAATGTGACGGAGACACAGAGTACATAATGCTGGAAACATGGTACTGATACATTTGTCCAACACAGGGCTGCCACAGACCTTCAAACTGCAAAACCCCCAATTGTCTGTGAAGCACAATAAAAGATGTAATTTAGGTTTCTCTACTTACTTTTTTTTTAACTTTAAAAAAATTTTATTGAGAATGTACTTACTTTTAAATACATTTTTTTCTTTAATTACCAGGTCCATGGTGTGTCCTGGGTTGGGGCACGCCAAGTAGCATGCATAGTGGTTAAGAGGGCAACGTGCACTATCAGCTTCCTCCTTCCACCATTACACGGGTCTCCCAGTAGCCTGGATACCAAACTCAGGCTGCTAGGCTTGCACACCTGCACCCACTGAGCCATCTCGCTGGCCCCGTCTATTCACTTTTACAAATACAAACAAATCATTTAAAATGTTTATTTATTTTTTGCTTATTTTTAGGTTTCCAAAGCAGTCTGATATACACTAAAGAACACTCTTGCATTTTAAGACCTAAGTCACAATGTATTCAGCGACTGAACAGTAAACATGATTCCTCCAAGCTATATTGACTCAAGCTGTAAATGTCCCCTAATTTCTTACAGAGGTTTTGATGGATGAAAGTGAGTCCTTGGGAAATACAACAAAGTTACCAAGGGAAAAAGATAAAGAAAAAAGGACTTAAGTAGCCATGCTATAAAACATTTCTATTGTTAAAACATATTATTATTGGGGCTGGCAAGACGGCTCAGTATGAGACATTGACAAGGAGTTCTATTCCTGGGACCCTGGGTAAAAGAAGAGAATCACCTCTTTCAAGTTATCCTCTGAGGCAAGTGCCCCACAAGCCCTCCACCCTGCTGGCAATAAATTAATAAATGTGCAGACCGGCCCTCCTAGAGCCCTGACAAGTATATTGTAAAGAAGCTTCTTTTTGCAGCAGATGGAGGCTACTGCAGAGTTCCATAACTGGTCACACACAGAGAATATACATCGGAGAGATGCCCAGCCCCAGGTGACACATCTACAGTGGAACCTTTACACCCAAGGCTCATGGAACATAATGAAACAGGGGTAGAGAGAATACTAGTGCTGCCTTCAACTCTCACCAGAGAAACTTCCTTATACAACAGAGTGTGATGCACACAGAAGGCCACAACTAGCTAAGTTTTAGAGAATAAAAGACTGCACAGTGTGTGTCCCTGAACAGGACTCCTTTATTAAACCTCACCCACACAGGGCTCAGGGACCATTGTGGAAGAGGGGGCAGAAAGACTGTAAGAGCCAGGGGAGGTCCATGAATATAGGGAAACAGGTTTTCAAGCCACAGGAAGCTTGCTCACATGAACTTGCCACAATGGTGACAAAAAACACAAGACCTATGCAGACTCACTCAGACAAGGGCCCAGAGTGGAGTGAGGGAACTGGATGGTGGGCCGGCCCTAGCCTGGGAATTGTTGGAGATTGATTACTACTGCTGGATGAGGGAGAGTAAACCTTCCTTAAGATCTCTAGATAGGCTGATTAGACTCCAGTGGATGATCTTGCACCAAAGGACATCTGGGTACCAATGCCTGACCAGACAGGACTTAATATGTATAGTGGAATGCATGAGGTCTGGGTGGGGTGGTGTGGATGGGGGAGGGAGTCTAAATTTGATTAAGAACTGATGTATGAAATGTACAAAAGCTCAAAATATTAAAAATAAATAAATGAATAATAAAAAAGTTTAAGGTGGCTGGAGATATGGCTTAGAGGTTAAGAACACTGGCTGTTCTTGCAGAGGACCTGGATTTAGTTCCCAGCACCCACATGGTGGCTAACAACCACCTGTAACTCCAGGTCCAGGAAATCTGATGCCATCTTCTGGCCTCGGTGGGTAATGCACGACACAGGTGCACTTACACACATGCAGACAATACACATAAAATAACAATAAATGAACTTAACACTCTTACCTTATAAATTAGTTCAACAATAACCAATTGTAGAATGTCTCCAAATGTTTGAACTTGATCAATACAAGTACTTAAATAATCCAAAGCTCGATCCTAAAAAGCGAGAATGTATTTATCACACTCTTCATTCTGCAATGACTTAATAACAACTTAAAAATACACACATTACCCTAAATATAAAACAAATGAAGAAATCAGGGCAAAAAGAAAGTTATCAGGAAGAAAAGTGAAAGAAAAACTAACACATAACAATGTAAGACAGAAAATCAAGTATATTTCTAGAAATGGGCCATATATGTGGAATCTGAATTTTTTTTAACCGTTAAAGCAAAGGGCAAAATAACAGGTGCCACATGAGTCAAAGACAATCATGTAATTTAAACAAACCAACTACTTAAGAGTGAGGCTATTCCTAAGCTGGGGGTGGTGGCACATGCTGTAATCTTAGCACTTGGAAAAAACAGGCAGGAGGATTACTGCAAATTTGAGGCCAGTGTGATCTACATAACAAGTTCCAGGCCATCCAAGACTACACAAGGAGAGTCTGTCACAAATCAATCAATCAACCAATCAATCAATCAATCAATCAATCAATCAATCAATCAATCAGAAACAAGAATATAGGTATTCCTATTACTGAAACCTAAAAGAAAAGTCTTCTAAGGATTCTCATGCATGCATCAGACAATGTGACACACAGAATACGGACTTTAACATCTCTCCAGTAAAAACATCAATAAATTTCATAAACTTATCATACCAACAAACATCAATAAATTTAAGTGAACTGTTTCTCAGTATATTCCTTACTGCAGGTAAACAGCACAGCACCAAAAGTACAGCTCAGCAAAATCTTGTAAGAGGACAAAACACTGTGGGTCACTGTTTAGGAAGATAAAATGACAGTACTGCTTTTATCCACCTTACATCCACTGGATGACTACTACCAAAAACCAAAACTAGGGCAAGCAAGATGGCTAGGGGGTGAAGGCACTTACCATCAAGCCTGATAACCTACATTTAATCTCTGGGACCCACATGGTGGAAGGAGAGAACTGACTCCCTTAAGTTGTCCTCCAACCTCCACTTGTGTGATGTGGCATGTACATGCTCTTTCCCCAAAGTAAGTAAATAAAATGTTACACAAAACCAAACAAGTGTTGCAAAGACCTTGAGGAGTTGAACCATGGTACAGTGGGAATGTAAAATGGTGTATGTTGCTACTGAAAACAACATGGGAAAAAAGATGGACATGGTGGCACCCATCTGTAATCCCAGCACTTGGGACGCAAAGGCAGGAGGATCATGAATTCAAGTCCAGCCTTAGCACAGTGAGTCTGAGGTCACCCAGGGCTGCATGGACTCTGTCTCAAAAGGAAAAAAAAAAAAAAAGACAAGTTCTGGAGATGGAAAGTGATGATGGCTGAACATATGTTTATAATTAATACTTCTGAACCATATATTTAAAAATGGTTACGATGGTAAAAATTTATGTTACTTGTATTTTACCACAACAAAAAAGAGGGGAAAAACCCATTGAAGGAAGATCTAGATTTCAAAGAAATGAGCAGATTCTATAAATTTTCAGTTTTCATGCATGCTATTTTCCAGTTCTAATAATAAACACTAGGAAATGAAAGTTTTAAAAACTGGATGGCATTAAGATAAACAGGGTCACTGCTAACCTAAAGCTGATCTATACAGTTTACCTGCAAGCAGAATTCGATGTAGAGTTGGCATCTACTTACAGAACTGGAAGCACCTAGTAAGGATTTGCATCTCCAGTGACAGTCATCCTACCTCCATAGACTTGGTTAAGGGCAGATCGTAACAAAATTGTTTTTTTTTTTTTTTGCTATTGAACAATTTCAGTACTATACCAGTGTGAAAAAAAAAAAAAGCCCTAGAGTAGAGTGCTGTTATTAAACCTGAAAAAAAATCATGAGAGGGGTGCTAGTGGTATGATTCAGTTGTAAAGTGCACACTAAGCACGCACCAGGTTCTAGCATCAAGCAACCCACCCCAAACCCCAAACTATCAAGTGGCTGTTATGAAATACCTCTTGGATTATTTACTTAAAAAAACACAGCACATAAGTAGTATTTTAAAGAGGGTTTAAAATTTTTTTTATACACATTAAATCCCAAGCTATAAAAAAGAAACTCAAGCCACAGGTGTTCCAAACTAATTGCAAACATGATATAGTATTTTTAATTCTCATTTAAATATAGTCATAAAGGTATTTTTTAAAAGCATATACCTGATCTGCATGAATTAGCATCATAAATGCATTCCTTTTGCAACTTGCATCCTTCTCATTTACCAGGAAATCATGTATCAGCTCAGGAGCATCCGGTATAAGATGTTCAAAATTTCTTTAAATAAAACAGGTAACATTCACATTTAATAAACCTCTATTGTCCTATTTTACTCACTTTCTGAACAATACCAACATTAAAACCTAAACATTGTAATACAATTCTTTTGTTTTTAGTAGTTTGTATCAATCAGAAAAGGGGGGATCATAGGTTCTACCTTCTGTTGCTGTTATCAAATTATTTTCTAGTTTAACCAGAAAAAAAAACAGAAACTATCAATATTCACAATACTGTACCCTTTCTTTAAGAATTATCAGAGGGGGCTGTAGAGATGCCTCAGTGGTTACGAGCACTCTTGCAGGGGACCTGGGTTTGATTTCCAGCACCCACAAGGCAGCTAACAACCAACCCTAACTCCAGTTCCAGGGGGATCTGATGCCTTCACCTGACCTCAGTGGGCACTGCATGATAGACAGGGGTGCATTTACATACATGCAGGCAATACACTCATACACATCAAATAAAAATAACAATAAATTAAAAAAAAATTTTTTTTTTTTTTTGGTCTTTTTGAGACCCTGTCTAAAAAGGGAGATGGTGACTGACAACCAAAACCTGAGGTTGTTCTCTGGCCTAAGCACACACATACACCACAGAAACACGAACTTGTAGATGCACATACACACTATATATATTCTATTAGAACTTGGCAGTGCTGGGAATTGAATTCATGGCCTCCCTCACATATTCTAAGCGAGTGCTCTGCTACTGAGCTATATCCCCAGTCCCTACAATCTGCTTGTAAATGAACTGACAGTATTGACTGCAAAATTTAACACTCTAGCCTCCTTTACCTGATTCTTTCAATCGTTTTTAAAGTTCACATCATCAGCTTTATTATTTTTTTTAATGTGTATGAGTGCTTTGCTTATGTGTAAGTATAAGTGTACTGTGAGTACAGTGCTGAAAGAGGACAAAAGAGGGCATCAGATACCCTAAAACCTTTTTTACTGAAGTGTTTTTTACAGATAGTTGTTAGCCACCATGTGCGTGCTGGAAATTGAACCTGGGTCCTCTGCAAAAGCAGCCAGTGCTCTTAACTGCTGTGCCATCTCTCTAGGCCCCAGCTTTATTTTTTTATTTTGAAGACTGACCTGTGGCCTTATACATGCTAAATAAACACTCACTCACTGAGCCATATCCCTAATCTTTTCTTATTTTTAGAATCTCATTAAGTTGTTCAGACTGGCTTCAAACTTACCATCCTTCTCACATCCTACTCAGTATTTCCCTAGTAGTTGGGATTATGCTGGGCCAGGCTAAATTTTTAGCTGTTTCTCATTATAAAAGTTCCCTCCTCAAAGCGTCTAGACAAGACCCAGATTGCTCAAAACCAAAAGTATTCTAAAACCTAAAACAAGGTTAAAAACCCAATACTTTTACCAAGTAAATGAACTAAGTGAGTTGTAATAATACAATTGAGAATGATGACCACTGTCTTCAACTAGAAAGCATATAACAATTTTAAATGCTGCTGTGCCATTCAACTTTAGCTGACTATTGCTGGGATTGCCAGATCTTTTTGATCTTCCTGTGTTAACAATTTAATGATAATAAGGAAAATAAAGAGTGTGTTATCAGTAAAACCTATCTACAAGGTACATATGTTCTAGAACTAATCACCTTGGAACCTCTAGTTTAAAGGATCAAAAAGTTCTCATAGAAATAAATCAAAGGAGGGTCTTTATTTACCTGTAGATAGTATAGATGGCCAGAACAGCATTTCTCCTAACATAGCTGTGTCGGTGTTCCAAACAAGCACGGATGGCTGGCATTAAGGGCTCCAGCAATTCTGCTTCCTTCAATTTGCAAAGAAAGCGAAGAGTAGATCCACGAATAAACTCATTAGGATGCTGAAGATCCTGATATAAAAATTCAGAGTAGGAAATGCTGAATTCAGCTTAAAAAAAACTTTTATTACATTCATTTATTATTCATTCATTTGTGTGTATGTGAGTATATGTATATGTGTGGGCATGCTGTGAGGGCAGAGGCCAACTTATAAGAGTTGGTTCTAGCCTTCCACCATGTAGGTCTTGGGGATCAAATTCAGGTCATCAGGTTTAGCAGTGAGTATCTTTCTTTACTCAATGAGCCACCTCACTGGACTGAGGTCAGCTTTTCATAAAATTGGGTTTTAAATGTAAAAACTTTCCAATATGAAAATTTATAGTTAGTTTTAGGAGAAAGATCTCCATTATCAATTTCCTTCAAATTCCTCTTGATTAAAGCAATTTTTATGCATTTCATTACTATCTTATAGATTATACATGTTTTTTTAAATGGCACTTAAAATACACAGAAAACATTGGGAAAAGGTAACAATACAACTTTTGGCAATAACTCTTACAGGTATATCCAACCTTTTGTCTTTGCAACATGATGCTGTCATCTATAAAGTTTACAATGAGAATCATACAATAGGTACCAAACATTCCAAAAAAAAAAAAAGCTCATAATGCATTAAATAGTTAACAATTTTATGTTGGGCTGTCTTCAATGGCTGTTCTCAGACATGCAGCCTAAGCCTACAGGCCACACTTGCCAGTTCACAACTTCAATAACAAATATTTACTATTTTCATCTTATTAAAAATTTTATTTTGAAAACTAAAGCAAAGTCTAGTACAGCAATTTTATAATAATAAAAAAAAATCAAAGCAAATAGTTACGGTTTGGTTTACCTTTCTGTACGCATCGCATACAAGAATCATTTCATGTAAAAGTCTCCCGTCTGGAGTTGTTTTAGGGACAATCTCCCAAAACACTAGAAGCAGCTTTTTGATGGTGTGATCCTGAAGAGGCAGCACAAAACGGATGATGGTCATCAGAAGTCCAGGGAGCTTTTCACCATTCAGGATCATGATGATTACTTTCTTCAAAGCTTCAGTCTTCGACTTCACATCTCCTTTCTCTGATTCAATAATTTAAAAAACAAACAAGCACAATTATTTCACAAGAAAGTTCTGGAGATAGTTTAAAAAGCTAGTAATCAAACCAAACGAGGTATGTATTATCAGCAATGGTAATAAAGTTACAAATCCGAGGGAATGTTTGTGGCTCTTTCTGTCTGTGCACGTCATTTATCTCTGAACCTCAGACACTTTATACAGAATACTGAAGATAATTCCATTTCTGGTCCCTAACTAACTGAATTAGAGTTCATAAATCTATAGGTCTATCACATGACTTTGGTTTTCAAAAATATGTGAACTTTAAAAAAAATTTTATTTATTATTTTTATTTTATGTGTATGCGTGTATTGCTTGCATGTAGGTAAGTGCACCCATGTTGTGCAATGCCCATGGAGGTCAGAAGAGGCTGTTGGATCCCTGGGGACTGGAGTTATGGACAGTTGTTAGCTATCATGTGGGTGCTGGGATTTGAACCCAGGTCTTCTGCAAGAACCACCAGTGTTTTTAACAGCTGAGCCATCTCTCCAGCCCCCAGTGTGAACTTTAAAAAAAAAATTTAAGTAGATCCTTTTACGATAAATGTTTTTGAACTCAAAATAGCTTATTTTGTGTGTATTTTCTCAGAGTAACAACCATTCTTACAAGAGGTGTTATGAACAGGGTGATTAATATTTAAACATTTAGAAGTGTCCTTATATTCAAAAAGTTAAAACTAAAAGTTTGTGTTCTATTGGTTATATAATTTTAGACTTCCTTTTCTTGTTTATCTGAGCAACTGAAGAAAATTAAAATAGTCTATCAGTAGCCACTGTTTAGAATTAAGGATTCACATTTAAAATAAAATCCAAGTTCAATGTTACTTAGGCTATGAACTATTCAATATAAAATATTTTATGAAAAAAATCAATCTATAATTTTAATTACCAAAGCACACAGAAAAATTTATGGTATTAAAAATCTCCTGGATCCAAAATTCAAAGGCAGAACTATGGAGCAAGCACAGTTGTTGAGATCACAAACCAGGTATCTGAAGAGGGGGACAGAAACAGAGCTAAGACTTAATCCTAGAGCACCACAAGGAAAATAACAAGAACGAGTCAAGTTACCAGGATGCTGAATCCAGTCTAAATATTAGAAATACAATTCTAATTAACTTGAGTTAGTTGGCTACTTAAAGAGTTATTTTTTGCCAAAGAGACATAACAGCTTGGTAGTGTTACAAGAGGACTTAAGCTCCAGAAGAAGCCTACTATGGAATTCAAAAGTCCTTTGTGGCTGGGTTTGATGGTACATAACTGGAATCCTAGCAATCTTGAGGTAGAGGTAGGAGGATTAAGAGTCCAATGTCAGCCTCACCTACCTATTTTAAGACCATCCTGGGCTATATGAGACACTGTCTTAAAACAACATAAAACAAAAGAAAAAAAGTCTTTTCTCACTCTTAAAGACTATACATTATTATACATAAGTGTATTTCCTTATGTTACAGAACAGAGAAAATCCTCAGGTTATCTGAACTAATTAAGCAAGGTTTTAAGTGGCTAAAGTTGTAGCCACTGAGCCTCAAAGATCTTTCTTCTCTTTGTTCCAGAGTTCCCTTTCTGGCTTTTGTTCTGGTGCTGGGCTGACTCTAAAGCCTTCTACATGACAGCTCTACCACTCAGCTGTACCCTGGCTTCCTTTCCTATCTTCTCAAATGTTTTCCTCCCTACTGTTTGGTAATCTAAAGGACACAAGTCCAAAACCTTGACAGCTTCTGTTTTTCAAAAATTAGCCAATTTTCAAAAGCTGAACAGGCTAAACCTCAACTTGTAGGTACAGTTCTAAAAGCAAGCTCAGGAATAAACAAAGTATCTACACCATCCATATTTTAAGTGCCTCCACTTCAATTTCCCTCTAGTCCAGCAATTCAAACTGAGAAAGACATATCATTCCTTTCCACATCTTCAGAATTTTCAGTACTAAGTACTTCCTATTCAAGGAATGGAGAAACATCACAGTTTAGAGCATGTGATTAAAGGTAAAGGAAATAGTTAAACACCTCAATATTTAAATAGAAAAGTCTTTTTTACTCAAAATTGGAGACTAGCTCTGAACGGTTTTCTCTTCTCAACTTATAAAAGAAAAAAAAAAAGGTTTATAGCTGTTGCCGCTAGTGCACACTTTTAATCTCAGCACAAGGGAAGCATAGGCCGTGGATCACTGAGATTGAGGCCAGCCTGGTCTACATACAGAGTTCCAGGCAAGCTGGGGCTACAGGGAGACCCTGTCTCAAAACAGTCATTAAAAAGGGCTTATATTTATTCATGTGTATGTGTGTGTCTATGTATGACACATGTGTAGTGTGTGTATGTGGTGGAGAGCAGAGGCCACAGAGGGCATCAGTTCCCCTGGAGCTGGAACTCTAAGTGGTTGGGAGCTGCCCCACATGGACCCTGGGTCCTCTCAAAGAGCAGCAAATGCTCTTAACTACTAAGCCATCTCTCTAGGCCTTCATTTCAACTTCTTAAGGCAGAAATACACAGAAAACTGGACACTATTTTTTGCTTTTTTTGGAGGAGAGTGGTTAAAGCTGCTACAGTTCAGATAAGAAACTGTTCTAGCTGGGACAGGTTTTGTTCTTTATCTTCCTAGCTATACCCTTAAACATTTTGGGGAGCTAATTATAAAATGTTTTAAATTTTGAGGAAAAAAAGTAATGAAAGTGAATTTATTAATTTGTGTTCTATTCAACCATGTTAAAGGAATATGAAAAAAAGGAGAACTATATGTGGCTTTTGTATCTAATGGTACTGTTAGATATTATTAAGAAGAGGGCTTCTTTCACCTTCTATAAAAATATGTCTTTGTGGCTCAGGAGGCGGTTTAGTGATATAGCCCTTACCTGGCATAAGAGAGGCTCCAGGTGATCCCTAGCACTGCCCCACCTCCACCCAAAGACTCCAACAAGTGGGCAAAGAACACTGATTTTAAGTAGATAATTGGACGTTTTTTGAGACAGGGTCTTACTATGTAGCACTTGCTGGCCTTGAACTTGTGGGCAGTCCTCCCACCTCTTCCTCCTGCATGCTTCATTCACAGGTATGTGCTATCATGCCCAGCTTGGGCAAGTGAAAAACTCTTACGGATGTCTCTTTACAAAGGTCAAAGCACTGCCTAAAAGGTACTTTCAATATTTGAAATATAATTTTCAGTGAATTTAGGATGTATTTGCCAATAGTTCAATTAAATAAGAATCATCACTTTGCAAAGTATATTATTAAGAAATCTTTCTCATTGGCAGAATCACACTGTATACTGGTATAGGGACACAAATCTGGTATCTTAGTACTTGAAAGGTTAGAACAGGAGGATCTTGAGTTCAAGGCCAGCCTGGTTATAAAGCCAGCTCCAGGCCTAAAGAATAAGACCCTGCCTCCAACCTCACATGCCAAAATCACACAGTACATGTTTTTTAAAAAAATCCCCCTAGTATTAGGGATTGAACCCAGGGTCTCCTGAATGCTAGGCAAATGCCATATTCTGAGATGACCATGCCTTTGTTATTTCACTGAGACAGGGTCTTCCTAACTTGCCCAAACTGGTCTTGAGAATGTGGATTTGTTTTAGTCTTGTGAGTATTTGGGATGACAAGTCTGTACCACTGGGAATGGACAGTAGATACATTTAAAGGAGACGGAACACAGGCTTTCAAAATTCAAAAGAAACTTTTTTTTTTTACAAAAATATTTCTAAAATGAGAACATAAACCCTTTTGGGAAAGCTCATGTTTACCCCAGTGCTGACTTCATTTGTTTGGTTATGCCAAACTGCTAGCTACAGAGAACAGTCAGCTACATGTAAGTATAACACACTAAAACTACACAAGAAATTATACTATTTTAAGAGACATCTAACTAGCTGATTTTCTTTAAATTAGACTGATGTTACTTGATTTCCATAAACCAATATGGCAAGTCTAAAGACAATGAGTTTTTCTTTTTTAAAAGACAAAAGACCACTGAAAACATTCTAAAAAAAACCTAGATAGGCTCTTCCTGTAAGCGGCCTGAGGTGACCTGTGAAAATGGTTTGCTACTCTCTTGACCCAGAAAACCCTACAAAAATCATGCAAATCCAGAGGTTCCAATCTTCATGTTCAGTTTAAGAACACATGTGAAACTGCCCAGGCCATCAAGGATATGCATATCTGAAAAGCACCAAGCATCTGAAAGATGTCACTTTAAAGAAGCAGTGTGTGCCATTCCGGCGTTTTAACAATGGAGTTGATAGGTGTGCCCAGGCCAAACAGTGGGGCCGGACACAAGGTTGGTGGCCCAAAAAGAGTGAATTTTTGCTGTACATGCTTAAAAGTGCAGAGAGCGATGCTGAACTTCAGGGTTTAGATGTACACTCTCTGGTCATTGTACATATCCAGGCGAACAAATCACCCAAGATGTGTGACAGAACTTACAGAGCTTGCAGTTGGATTAACCTACATATAGCACCTCTGCCACATCAAAATGATCCTCACTGAAAAGGAGCAAATTGTTCCTAAGCCTAAAGAGGAAGTTGCACAAAAGAAAAAGATAAAAAACCTCGATAGGGAGAGGGCTCAATGGTAAAGAGCACGTACTGATGTACTGCTCCTGCAGAGGACCAGGGCTCAGCTCCCGGAACCACGTCAGGCAGCTCCTCAGTACCTGTCACTCAGCTCCAAGGGGTCTGATGCTCTCTTCTGACCTCTGAGGGCGCCTGCACTCAGCTGCACATACTCAAACACAGACACACAAGTACACATAAAAAATTGTAGACAAAAATTACACACTTCTGCCAGGCACATTCCTCCAACCCCAGCACTTGGGAACTTCCATAATGATCTTCTAAACCAGCACATGAAAGGTGAGTCTTTCCCTTTCAAGTTTTCAAAAATTCATTCTCAAAATATTATCAAAGTTTGCCTAGATCCTAATTTCTCTTTAAAATTGTGTGATAGGTGTGGTGGTACACGCCTTTAATCCCAGCACTTGGGAGACAGAGGCAGGCGGATCTCTGTGAGTTCAAGGCCAGCCTGGTCTACATAGTGAGTTCCAGGATAGCTGGGGCTACAGGGAGACTCTGACTCAAAAAGACAAAAAAAAAAAAAAAAAAAAAAAAAAAAAAAAATTGTGTGTGCATGCACACCATAGTGTGTATGTGGTCAGAAGACAACTTTTAGGAGTCAATTTTCTCTTTTTCTCTTTGTATAATGGGTTCTAGGGATCAAACTGAGGTCATCAGGCTGGGTAGCAAGTACTTTTATTTGTGAGCCATCTCACTGGCCTGATCCCAGCTTTTTAAAGTATGTGTCACAATCCAATTTGGGGTAGTATCACTGAATATAGTATTTGGCAACAGTGGATGGCTTCTAACCACAAAATGACACACAAAAAAAACCATTCATAATCAAACGCTTAATGAACCCAAGGCATTTTTGGTAGCACTTGCCTGGGTGGCAGTGCATGACTTCACTGCAGTCTTGGTTCTGAACACACAGCATGCTTGTATTATACTGTATATGCCCTCATGACATGCAACACCAATGAAAGTTGTCTGAAATTCATCAGCTCAGACCAAGACTCCTGTATGCTGTGAGGTGCAGTGCTTTTACTATACACACAAATGCTTTGCTCTTACAGAAACAATGGTTTAATTATGGGAAACAAAGACTTTTAATATTTTCCTATGGTCATTCCTTAGGTATATCAAATTAGTATATCTTTGAATTGCATTGTGTTAGAATGTTTGATTTTAAAAACTGCTATTGGAATGGGGGTGGGAGGGGGGCGTCAAGTGCTTGCTGTGTAAGCATGAGAACCTGAGTTCAATCTCCATTACTCATGTGGCAGAGCCGGGTATAGAAGCACACACATGAAATATTCACACTGGGGTGGTATTGACAAGAGGATTCCTAGGGTTTGCTGGTCATCCAGTCTAGCCAAATCAGCAAGCTTCAGGATCAGTGAGTGATCCCATCTGAAAAAATAAGGTGGAGCGGGACCAGTAAGATGGCACGGCAGGTAAAAGAACCTGTTGTCAAGCTTGAGTTCAATGTCCAGAACCCACATGGTAGGAGAGAACTGACACCTGAAAGTTGTTCTGTGACCTTCACAAATGTCCTGTGGCACATATGTGCCTTCCCAGCCCCAGTAAATATATAAACGTAAATAAATGTGTAAAATTTTAAAAGTATGGGGCCTGGACAGCCATTAAGAGTGCTGAGGACCTGAGTTCAATTCCGAACCCCTTCACAGTGCAGCTCACAACTGCCTGTAACTCCAGCTGCAGGTGGGTCCGATGCATCTGGCCCCTGTGGGCCCCAGAATACACATGCACATACCCTCACATGTAATCCAAATTAATGAAAAGAAATCTTGAAAATAAGTCCTGACCTACATCATCATAGAAGTTAAAAGTAAAATGCTGAGTGGTGGCCTGTGCCCCCCAGAATGTGAGAGGCTGAGGTAGAACTGATCTGAGTTTGCAACTACCCTGGCTTACTAACAAGTTCCAGGTCAGCCTAAAGAGAGAGACCTTGCCTCAAGGGAGTGTGGGGGGGATAACAGAGCTGGGGAGTAGGAGGGATGTGAAAGGTTCACCAATGGGTAGTGAATGACAGATCAGGGAAGTTCTGGCATGCTCCAGTATGCCAGGGTACTACAAGTAACAATGTACATTTTAAAAAACTCAGAGAAAAGAATTTGAAATGTTTTCACCATAAGGAAATGAACGTTTGAGGAGACAGTTGTAGTCAACTGGATTTTAAACATTATACAATACAGACATGTACAGAAATATCACATTAATGCCCAAGTTTTAAGTTAAAAATAAGTTCAATTTGAATAAAAAAAATTACCCAGGTCATTTTTTAAGCTAATCTCAGATGGTGGTTCTGAATCCATTGGCACATTAATTAACGTGTAGCATACATTCTCTGCAGCCGTCATGGTTTCTGCTTACAATCAACCCCACACAAGATGAAAAGTTTGGGAGGTGCCAGAAAACCTACAAAAATAAACACAGACGTTAGAAAAAAGTCCACAAACCAGTAGTGATTTCTTCCACCTTAAGTTCTTTCAGCGTAGCTGATGGATTCAAGCACCAGCAAGGGAGGGTGGATGGTATACTGAGCTCCCTGCACCCCAGGAACTCCAGCATGAAGTTCTCCCCACCCCTCTGGGTGTGAGGAACTGCGCAGTGGAATGAGGACCAGGGAGCAGAGACACCCCCCTTTACAGAGCAGGGATCCCTTCCCTTCCCCTTTACAGAGCAGGGATCCCTTTCCCCTTTACAAGACAGGGCCACCCCCCACCCGACCCCCTCCCCTTTTACAGAGCAGCCATTCTGACAGTGTCCCGGGTCATCGTGCAAGCGAAGACGCAGCACAACCTTCCGGGCTCCACCGCGGTCGTGGTCCTGACCCATCCCGCGGGTCCCTGGGTGGGTGTGCCCCGCGCCGTACCGCACAGCCCCCCCCCCCGCTCTCCTGCACCCCGCTCCCACCGCTGCCCGACTCTCCGACCCCCGCTCTAACCCGGCCCGCGCCGCCCACGGCCTAGTCGCCCGGCCGGCGTCACCCTGTCGCGGCTCCCCTATCGGCAGCTGTGCCCGCGGCCGGGGCTGGGGAGGCTACCTGGCTCCGGGGGGCAGTGGCCGGCCGGGGCGGACCCGCGGGACCGTGGACTTGGGCTCAGCCAGCGGCGGAGGCCCAGACCGTTCCTCCGGGTCCTGGGTTGACGTGGAAGGGGGCGGGGACACAACTGGCTGCAGCCACCTCGCCGCTACGGCGACTCAGGGAGGACAAGCTTTCGCCGTCCTGCGGCTGCGCGTCGGGAGCGCTCCTGTTTCCTTCCTGTAGGTCCGGTGCGGTCTTAGGCCCAGCGCTATTTTCCCGGTTAAGCACTGGGGTCACTTAGAAGTTACTTAAAAGTTGTTCTCCAGGAACGAAATCACAAATGAAAGTGAGTGCAGCGAAACCAGGGGCCCTTTTCTTGCTCTCTAACTGGAAAATGAACTGATTCTTGCTAGGCAAATGATTTTAGTTCTTTTAATAAAGCAGCTAGATTATATGAAAATACAATTTAGGCCTTAACATCTCCGGTAATCTGAACCTGCCTTTAAGCAGTTAAGCTGGAGTTACATAAGTATCAAAGGTTAACAACTCACCAGTTTTTTAAAAATATTTACTATTTTTATGTGTACAAGTTTATTGCCATGTATGTAAGTGCTCCTGTCATGCAATGCCTGTGGAGGTCAGAAGAGGGCATGGGATCCCCTGGAACTGGAGTTACAGATGGTTGCCAGCCTCAACCTGGGTCCTCTACAAGAACAGCCAGTGCTCTTAACTACTGAGCCATCTCTTCAGACCCATAATTTTTAAAAAATTTTAACAATGGCATCTTGTGATCCTTTCTGAGCACCTAGTAGTTTAAAATTTTTTATGCTAAAGGGAGATAGTCTGCTTTAAAGAATTTTACTCCAAAGACCCATTTATGACAGCTACAATTGGCACCTTAGGTTTTTTTCTTCATTTGCAATTCCATAGCCCATGCTAATGTTCTGTTCATATATTAATAACAAAATATTTGAAAGCCTAAGCAGGGTCTTCCTAGGTTGCTCAGGGTCTTGAAAAGCTGAACCTGTTTTAGCCTTTTGAGCAGCTGGAATTACAGGTGTGTACTACTGGGATTACCTATTGTGGATATGACTGGTTAGCTTCACTTAGGGGCATCAAATACAAAGAGTATCTCATTTACCTGGAATGAAACTGTTCTGAGAATTCTCTTTTTGAATCATTACATTAAAAAGTTCCTTGAGCATTCAAAATATATCAAAAAGACTACATCTTTGTAGTACTTTATTAGGCTACATATTTATAGCACTTTGTTAACAATGGCTTCTCTGGGTCTTACTCTGTAGCCCAGCCTGAGCTCCAACTCTCCATCTACCACCCTCCTGCCTCAGCTTCCCAAAACGCTGGGATTACAGGGACATGCCATCACACCTGGCCTGTGCATTAAAAAAAAAAAGCTTTTAATTTAGATAACTGTAGAGTGACATGATTGTAGTAAATCCTATATTCTTCATCTGGTTTCTCTGTGGTAAAATCTTGCAGGAAATTGGTACCTCTCATTCCGATTTCACTAGTTTTATGTTCTCATTTGTGTACTTCGTTCTAGACGGTTTAACTGTGCTCAAATTTGGATGATCACTACAAGATACAGATGAGTTCCATCACCAGACGCTCCCCTAGCCTTTTACAGTCAGTCACCTTCCCATTTTGACTTCACCTACTCTCTAATTTTGTACCTTAAATAATATGATCTAAATGGAATTATACAAAATCTTTTACTCGGCCTAGTTCTCCATGCTCAATTCAAGATGTATTCAAATTTGTTCCTTTTGTGTACTAGTTTTTAACATGGAATCATTACAACTGCAGTCATCAGTTTTCCAAGCTCACTTGCATTACCAAGAGGTAGCATACTGTCAGCAAGAAATGAGACCACACACAGTAGACACCAGGTTTAGCAAAAAAAAACTCAGTATCTAGGACCACTATGGTGTACTAACCATATCCATTTTAGTTCATGGTGATAAATTTGAAGGTATAGCATGATCCTGAGTCATTAAGGAAACTATTAAAAATACGACAAAAAGGCATTTTAGGTCTACACCAAAAGTGTCATTGGTAATGTAGATAGTTGCATATTTAAAAGAGATTTTTTAAAAATTATTTTTATTTTACGTGTTTGAGCGTATTGCCTGCATGTATGTGAGTGCACCTGTGTCGTGCAATGCTGTGGAGGTCAGAAGAGGGATATGGATTCCGCTGGAACTGGAGTTAAGGACGGTTCGTAGACACCATGTGGGCACTGGGAATCGATCCCGGGTCCTCTGCAAGAGCTCTTAATCGCTGAGCCCTCTCTCCAGCCCCTAAAACAGAGATTTTTAAGCAGACATAAAGATCCTATAGAGCCCAACCAGTTCTTATTATAAAGTGCAATTTGAGGACTTCTTACTCTAGCATGTAATTATATAAGCTGAATACTTCCCAGCTTATTTTAGTGTAAAAACTTTGTATGTAACAAGAATTATAAAAAGTTAGAAGTTGAGGAAATGAAGGCCTAAAGAAAAGTAAACATGCCCAGAGAGCTTACAACTGGAATCCTGGCATCTACTTTAAGGCTTTTTACTCTGACTGTGCCAGTTCCTCAGAGCCACACATGAGCATGCTCAACAAATCCCAGGTGAGTTATCTTAGTATCAGTGATACGACAGACTAAATGGGATAGCTGAGTTCAATAGAGTAAACATAAAACAGCATCACAATGAACTTTATTATGAAATCCTTAACATGGCATTTTGTGAGGTGTATGCACATGTGTACAGGCACACACACCTGTACTTGAGTGGAAGAACAGAGGATGCTCTGCACCCTGCTCTGTCACTCTGCTTTATTCCCTTGAGACAGGGTCTGTTACTGAACCTGGAGCGAGGCTAGCAGCCAGCAAGCCCCAGCCCTCAGTACTTCTGCATCCTGTAGCACCTGAGTCACAGGTGTGGTCGTGTCTAGCTTTTGCATAGCTGCTAGGGATTCAAACTCAGGTCTTCATGCTTAAACAGCAAGTGCTCTTACCTACCGAGTCATCGCTCCAGTTCCAAAGCGGGGAGTTTTAAGTTGGTGCCTAGGATTAAAAGCACATATATTGGGGGGGGGGGGGACAAAAAAACCTACTAAAATTGCCCCTAGAGCTCAGTGTAGATTATTGCCACTTTTTATTTGTAGCTGAGTTCTAGTCGACTAGTGGTTTACATTTAGGGAACAGATTAAAATTGATAATATTAAAGCCAGAGCCAGCCAGGGCTACAAGACAAGACCTTGACTCAACACAAACAAGGGGCTGGAGAGATGGCTCAGCAGTTGAGAGCATACTGCTCTTGCAGAGGACCCAAGTTCAGTTCCCAGCACCCACATCAGGCAGCTCACAACCACTTGTAACTCTAGCTCCAGAGGGATCTAACACCTCTGGCGTGCAAACCCTCACGAGTGTGCTCACGTACACATAATTTGAAAAATAAATAAGCTGGGTATGGTGGCGCACGCCTTTAATCCCAGCATTCGGGAGGCAGAGGCAGGCAGATCTCTGTGAATTCAAGGCCAGCCTGGTCTACATAGTGAGTTCCAGGTCAGCTGGGGCTACAGGGAGACTGTCTCAAAAGACAAAAAAAAAAAAAAAAACCAAAAACATATGCACAGTTTTTTCTTTAAATAGAAAACTGCATGATGAAAGGCACAGGGGAAGAGACACACTGAACATTAAATTTTATGCTACCTCCCCAGACTACACACCAAGTCTAGGAAGTTGGGAAGAGTCCCTTTGTGTGTGGGGCGGGCAGGGTACAAAATAGCCACCCGGTACTTGTAGCATATTCCCAAGCTTAAATGACAGATTCTTGAGGTTATTTACAGTGCAAAGACTGACATTACACACATATACAAATAATTAGATATTATTCCTTTAATGAAGGTACTGGGGGGCTCAGCTTTAGGAACACTGGCTGCTCCTGCAGAGGATCCAGGTTTGGTTCCCAAACCCACATAGTGGCTAACAACCATTGTAACTCCAGTTCCAAAGATCAGACCCCCTCCATGAGCACACTTAGATACTTGCAGATAAAACACCCATACACATTTAAAAAAAGCTGATTTTTTAAACCATTCTCCCTTCAAGAAGTTATAAAGGGATCTAAACAGGATTTTTTTAAGTTTTCAGAATTTGAAAAAAAATTAATACTGACTTTATAAAGTGTTTCAAATTCTTGCTTTTAAACTTGAATAATTCTCTGAAGGGCCTCTTTAAAATGGGGCTAAGTAATTTGTCCAAAGCCAACAGGAGCTAATTAGGAGACTTAGGTCTAAAATCTGGGTTACTATCCATAAATAAACCTCTTTTCTAGAAAGATGAACTATCTCAGACAATAATTCCTTTAAGTTTTAACACAGCAAAATTTTGAATTAAAAAAAGAAAACTAAAACACTTCCCCTAATTTCATTTTGCAAGGTGTAAGAGGAACCCTGTTCTGCAATACCTGAGTGCACGGCTCATGAGAATAACAGAAGGCAGCCTGCAGACTATGCTAGACTGGAGCTGGGTATGGCAGGAGGCTTGAGATTAAAGGTCCCTTGTGTTACTTTTGCAGCTTCCCAAAGCCCACAGCTATAACTAATGCCACCTGCTGGCTAGACAGAACAACTGTTCATTGTAATAACTTGCATTTTGGGGGGAGGTGGGTGGGTACAGTATCTAGCACTGGTTAAACAGGCTTTACTGCTTAAGGTACATCCTTAGCCAATATCACTGCCTTTGTTGGGAAACAAAGATTTTTCTTTTGTTTTTTAAGACAAGGCCTCACATAGCCCAGACTGGGCTATGTTACAAACTCCGTATGTAACAGCACCACCTTGAACTCTCCATCCTCTTGCTTCCCCCTCACGAGTGCCGCGTTACAGGCGTGCACCACTCACACCTGGTATGTGAAGTGCCGCATCACAGGTGTGCACCACTCACACCTGGTGTGGCTTCTCAGGTTTTAATCTGAGTGATCGCCAGGTGTGTATCCTGAAATTTGCATTCTGAGACAAGATGTGGATTTTCAATGTAGCTAGTCCATATGCTAGCAAGTCAATTTGTTTTAAGGCTGTGATTGATAAGAAGCATTTTCCTATAGCACTAAAAAGTCATTTGCTGTACAATCTGGCAAATATGCAAAGTGACGACCGTGGTATCAGCTACAGCGAACAGCAGAAGCTACTTAAAAACAGAAACCCAATACAATGGAAGTGAAACAATTTTATTTCACAGTTGTCTTTAAAACTGCAAAGACACTATTTTCTTCATATAAAAACATTGGTATAGATACCTATACTTTCTAGAAAATGATTAGACAGACCCTTTCAAAGAAAATGCTCTCCCTTATATGGTTTCAGGGAAGTTGCTCAGAAAAAACTTACATCTGGACTGATTCCTAAAACATATTATCCCACCACTCTGCAGCTCTTGGTTCAAAGTACAGATCACTGTCACCAGTATGCACCCCCATATCCTGATGTCCCTGTATCCTTTATCACTTAATGTTCCATCGGTTCATCAGCCTTTTCTGCAGGTTCATCAGCAGCTTGTGAAGGCTTTAAAAGAGAAATGAGAAGATGTAAAATGAATACTTAATATTTACTCATCTACTCTTAAATCACAAGTATTACAATAGAAAAATTAGTGAGCCAGGCGTGGTAGCATGCATCTTTAATCCGGCACTTGTGAAGCAGAGGGAGGCAATCTCTGTGAGATCGAGGCCAGCCTGGTCTATATAGCGAGTTTCAGGCTAGCAGGGCTACAAGGAGACCCTGTCTCAAAAAAAAAAAGAGAGAGCGAGAAAAGGGGGTCAGGCTGACATCTTGGATGTTTAATTTTAGTACTTATCTCCTGTTAAAAATTCTGAATAAATTTTGTTTTTGTTTTTTGAGACAGGGTCTTCCTGGAGCCCCAGCTGGCCTGGAAGTCAATATGTAGACCAAGCTAGCCTAGCTCTCACAGAGATCCATCTGCCTCTGCTGGGTGAATATACCACCATGCTCAGCTCTGAACAAATTTTAAAACTACATAATTTCAGTTGTGAAAATCTGGAAGCCATCGAATACCCCACTATGTCTACCACTCGTCCTAAGAGCTGAAAGCTTTTCTTACTTCATCACTTCTAAACTTAAAATAGAACCAGCACTTTTGAGGCCTCCTTTCCTCTTTACCAACAAACGCTGCAAAACTATAATCAGAGCAGCCACACAGCACTCTCCCTAGTCTAGCAACTTCAATATAATCTTGTCCCCAAACAGCTCTCATGGTGTCCTTTCAAGATGAGAAAACAAAATTCATGCTGGAAAAATTTTTTCCTTCTGGTTTTTGTTTGGTTTTGGAGAAAAGGTTTCACTCTGTAGCCCAGGCTGACCTAGATCTCTATGTATGTAGACCAGATTGGCCTCAAACTCAGAGCAAGCCTCACGTCTCAACCTCCTATGTGTTGAGATTATCGGCATGATCCACTACACCTGGCTACAGAAGAAATTTCTTCACCACTTTTTCTTTAGGTTCCACAGCTATTAAGTAAGCATCAGTTAACAGCAAGTGCGTGCCATCTGTGTGGGTGCACGCCTGTAATCCCAGCCTTAGAGGTTGAGGCAAAAGGATCGTAAGATTGAGAAAGAGAAAAAAGCAAATACGTATTCTCAGGAAGACTCATAACCTGAGATTCACTTTTTTGTTTTTTTTTTTGTCTTTTTGAGACAGGGTCTCCCTGTAGCCCCAGTTGGCCTAGAACTCACTATGTAGACCAGGCTGGCCTTGAACTCACAGAGATCCGCCTGCCTCTGCCTCCTGAGTGCTGGGATTAAAGGCGTGCGCCACCATGCCTGGCTGAGATTCACATTTTAAATTTGAACCTGGGCTATTCCTGGGGTTCGCTTCACCCACATGATGTGCAAGTTGAGCTTGTGCCAGTTCTGAGTTTCAGCCTTACAGACCAGCAACATTGATGTTTGAACTTTTGGACGAGCAGAGCTACCACCTTGTCAGAGAGGCCCTGCTGAGTGAGAGGCCCTGTGACGACAGACAGAAGCCATCACTCTAGCTGTCTGTGGCCATCGAGCTGCCTTTCTGAGACACCTAGAAAGCAGGTGAACATAAGAGAGTGGTGAAGTGCCCCTTCACCGAGATGCAGCATTTGGGAAATCCCAAGTGAAACAGAACCATCCAGGCAGGCCTCAGTCAGCCACGGAACCATGAGAAATGCTTTTTAAGCCTATAAATAAATGTTGGGGATACTTTATAGTAACAGAAAACCAAGTCAACTCTTCTCCATTTTTGTGTTTAGGGAAATCACTGCCCCTTCAATATTTTACTCAGTCTATAATTCTGTTATTTGAACTATGGGCCTATCTCAATAACCAAAGACAAAAGTGGTGGAGTTACATGGTTGTGATAGGAACAGCAGTTTACAGGAGAAGTAAAGCCTCTTGTGTTATGATTAATAATATACCTGTGCCTTTCTCTGTGGCCTTTCTTCAAGACCTTCCAGGAATGGAGACACATCATCATCATCGTAGATAGTAAACTCCAAGTCTTTACCAACAATTCCAATGGAAACATTCTGAGGAGGGAAAGGTGAAAATTAGTGCATATGATAAAATGTTGGGAAAAAGTTTATGTAACACTTGAATTTAAAGTTTTAAAACTGTACGTAGGATTGAAAAGAAGCAAATTATGGCTTTTTCAATGATAGATTCAACATTCATTTTGGGTTACAAGTAACCTCAAAGGTCTACGTTATTTAGAAATAAAGTCTTTATCTAGATACTAAATAGTAATTACCCAAAGATGAACAAAATACCTTTATAATGCTGGCTAATGTTTCTTTAATGATGCTAACCATAGGTACCCCTTACTTGCTTTTATGACCATCAACAGTCCACTGCCTCCAACCCTCTCCCCTAGTGGTGAGGACTGGATTTAGAACAAGTACCCTACCACTGAACCATAGCCCCAGCCCCAATTGTCTCTTAAGACATTTCCTTTTAACATTCTCCAATCACCTTACGGCTGAAAACCCTGTTCCTATTTCACTGAGAAAACAGAAACCACTGGGCTGCAGAGATGGCTCAGTAATTAAGAGCACTTACTGCTCTTGCAGAGGACCTGGATTCAGTTCCCAGCACTCACGTGGCAGCTAACAATCTGTAACTTCCAGGGGATCTGATGCCCTCTTCTAGCAACTATGGGCACTGCATGATACAGGTGTACTTACATAAATGCAGGTAAATCACTCATACAGAAATAATAAAAATAATAAAATATTTTTAAAAATAAGCAACTGGAAGACAGGGGTCTCCAGAGTTTTCTTCTGATTACAATGAATGAAAAATTTCCCTCTTGGGGTTGGAGAGATGGCTCAGCCATTAAGAGCACTGGATGCTCTTGCAGAGGACCTGGGTTCAATTCCCAGCACTCATATGGTAGTTAACAACCATCTGTAACTCCAGTTCCAGGGGATCCAACACCCTCTTCTGGCCTCTGCAGGCATTGCATGACATAGGTGCACTTACACACATGCAGGCAACGCACTTATACACATAAAATGAGAATAAATTTTTTTTTTTAAAAGAAAAATTTCCTCTGGAAAACCAGCTTTTCCACTTCTGTGCTGTTAAAGGACAATGTTCTGCCATTTTCCTCACATTTGTTACATAGGTGCTTCACTTTACACTGCATTATCACAGCCACGCAGCAAATGTGTGATTCCTCCCATTTTACCACATCATCTTTTCCTAGTCACTATTCCATTTCTCTAGGCTCTGCAACAGTCACCCATCTCCTCCAAAGAGCCATTTCAGTTCCTCTTCTGTTCTCTCCAGATTCCATTCTTCTGAGGCCTTTCCCTCTCCAGTTCACTGAGACTATCCTGTCAAGTCCTAATGTAATGGTTAATTTCAATCCGCATCTTCCTCCATTTATTAGTTGTTCATGCTCTTCTTGGATGGTTCTTCTTGGACTTCAACAATGTCTCACTTTCCAGGTTTTAACTCCCACATCTCTGGTCATCTTTCTGAATCTCTTGTTGACACCTACTAATAATGTCTCACTCTGAAAAGGTTAGTGTCTTTCATCTAGTCCTCAAACTGCTTAACTAGTAGATCCATTTAGGACTCTCCCCTACTCTCTAAGTAGTATTTCTACATAAAAACTCCAAAATTTTAAACTTTAACCTGGACCACTCTCCATAGAAATCTCATGGTCACTGGTAACTGTTTACTATCACCAACTGAACAAAGTGGAATTTCAAATTTTATATGTCCCAAACTGACTGCCTGATCTTATCCTAAAACCTGTTCCTTCCATTGTCTTACCTAACAATGTAAAATCGTAACTCTCAAAAACCTTGGACATATCCTACCTCCACCCTAACAAAGTTAGCAAATATTTTTGCTCTAACTTCAGAATATCCAACATCAAATGACTTCCCTATCACTGCTCTGGGACACACACAATCTGCCTCTATTTCATCTGATTTCTTTCCTTCCCCTCTTCTTGTGCACCGACTCCAACCGTACTGACCCTCGATCCCTGAATATTGGCCTTAGGAGTTCTGCACGTGCCTAGAATCAAAATCTTGTTGTAGACATCTGTATGGCCCACTTACCTTCTTTAGAACTTTGCTTCACTTCACTTTGTTGGTGAGATCATTCTTGATCACTGTATTTTAAATTACACTCACTTCATTACTGACCTACACTCAATTGGCTATTTTTTCTCCTGTGTTACCACTCCTAGAGCATCTATCCCTTCTGATTCAGTAAGTGACTTACTATGTGTACATTGTCTACCCCCTACTAGACTCTAAGGTTAATGAAGGCCAAGACATTTATTTTATTATATTCTCAATGCCTAGAGAGTATCCATATACATAAATGCTCAATACACAAATATTCTTAACTAGAGTAATTAATACAGGAAGAGCATGGTGGTACATGCTTGTAATTCCAGTACTTGGGAGGTAGAAGTAGGAACACCAGGAGTTCACGGTCACCATTGTTAACACAGTAAGTTTGAGGCCAGCCTGGGCTCCTAGAGATCCTGTCTAAAAAAGAAAAACAACAAAAACCAGAAACAAAATAGATATGTCTATCTTCTGAAAAAAAAAAATTGAAGAACATTCAAATTTACTGGTTTTACTGCTTTAGACCTCAAAGCTGGATCACTTGGTGAATAGCTTAAAGGGAAAGAATGAGCCAAGGCAACCAAATTAAAAAATTTAAGCGTATACTATTTTATTACTTATAATTAAGAATTAAGCTATATAGCTATCTTAATCTAACTGTGATGCTTTTATTTGAGTTCATTATAAATAAAGTGATTTTATTAAAGAAAGATTTACACTACAATGTTAAAATCTACAATTGGGAAACATGAATTTACCTTTGTAGTTAGGTCCTGCTCTGCAGGAAGTGTTTCTCTTAAGGCACGCAGACCATGTTTAACCAGTTCATTCAAATTGCCTATATGCAATAAATTAAAAATTATTTCATCATCATATAAGACTTTTATTTATCAAGTCTACAGTCTGAAATCATAGCTTTATGACACATTAAATATAGCATAATAAAAACAGCCAAAAATCTAACAGTTTCTAAGTAACTCTCTAGGTTACTGGTAGAATCGAATACCAACTAACAACACTGAAGACAATGTGAGGACAAGTGACTTTTAGTAATAAATCTGACCTGTTCTTTTGCTAGGTTAAATCAAAATCCTGATTCACAAATGCCATTCTAGTTTTGTAGACTGTGTTCTATAGAATGCTCATAGTCATTCTCCACAAAGAGTCTCCAACTCATCTATGTGGTCAATATTACCTTGATCCCAAAACCAAGACAAAATCACCACAGAAAATTACAGACCAGTATCTTATGAATACAGATACAAAAATAGGTGGCATATGCCTCTAATCTCAGCACCTGAGAAACTGGGAGGATGACGAATTTGAGACCAGTTTGGGTTACATAGGGATTTTCAGGTCAATCTCAGCTACAGAGTAAGAGCTTGTCTTAAAATCAAAACCAAAACCAAAACTAAACCATCACCACTACCATCAGTACCACCACAAGAATCCAGCAACATGGAAAAAGGATTATATATAATCAAGCAAGATTTTTCTCAGAAATCCAAAGTTAGTTTAATATTTAAAGTCAGTATAACACAATACATTAATAGACTAAACGGGAAAAAAAACCTTGCATGACCACCTCAGTAGAAGTATAAAATGTATGTGATAAACCCATAACTCCTGTGAATTAACTCTTTAAGTTAGTAACTGAAGGAAATGTCCATCTACAAAGTCTCATGGCTTACATCACACTTAATAGAAAATGCCTGAATGCTTCTCCTTAACATCAGGCAGAAACAAGATTGTGTGCTCTCACCACTTCTGCTCAGACTGCACTGGAAATTCTAGGCAGGGCATTAGAGGAGAAACAAACGCACCCATACTGGGCAGTGAGAAATAAGACTACGGGGTTCAGCAAGGTTGCAGGATAAGAGTTCGATGGACAAATGTCAATTGCTATTTCTTGCAATGAATAATCTACAAATGATATTGAGAAAATTCTGTTTAATATAACATGAAAAGAATAAAATGCTTACGAATAAATTTACAAAAGAAACACAAGACTTATAAAATGGAAATTACACAACACCACTGAATGAAACCAAAGACCTAAGAAAATGGAAAGAAACTCCTGTTCAGGCATTTAGAGACTTATATAGATGTTGCTAACTTACCATGTAGTTACCCACAGTAAACATGAAAGGTAAGTAAAACATTCATCTAGTACACTTTCCCTACTCAATGCTACAGCTTAGCAATGCAGTTTATTGCACAGTATCAGTTTACCTGTGTGGCCCTGTGGCTGGCTGCTACTGCCCTGCATCATGGGAGTATCTTACTGTATGTGCCTAGCCCAAGATAGATCAAAATTCAAAATCTGAAGTTCATTTTCCTCTGAATGCATGTTACTCTCATACCATCATAAAGTCAAATATCCTAAGGTGAGCCATCTTACCTTGGCATCATCTGTATTATAATAGTGGCAGTATTCCCCCAAATGACCTACAGGTTCAATTCAATTCTTACTAATTTTCTATCCAGACTGAAATGAGTTCAGCATGATAGTTCCCAATCAAACTTTGGACAATGAGTTTCCAGTGAGGTTCTCTGGATACAAGTGTCACACACATGCTCCTGTATGTATGCTGTGACCCCCAAAAGGTGAGAGCACAAGAAGCCTACAGACTTCTCTGACTCTTGTCTTTCCCCCAATGACTGAGCTGTGCATCCTTCTCTTACTGCTGGAAGTCTCAGTGAAGGGTATGACCACATGCTGAGTTTTGAGTTCTAGCAAATCACCTAATGTGAAGGTGATTTTGGGAACCCCCAATTCAATTATCATAATTTAAAATGTTATACTGTAAGTACACAGCATTTTCCAATCTTGTCTGGTCCTAAAGCTCCTTTTTCTCAAACTGACTTATTATCCTATAATAGTTGGCTTAAGTAATGGTTAATAGGACTACTACTTTTCTCTGTATTCCCTGAGCCACAGATATTGCCTTCAAAGAATACTGTATTGCCACAGGAAAACTTAGATCCCAAGAGAAATGTTAAAGCCCTGATATCAGCCCTCCCTCCCTTGTGAAGCAAAGCACTTGAAAGCCACCACATGACCTTACATCCTTTACCTTCCTTCCCCACAGCGCCCTGCCTTTTCTTGCTGCTTAAGGACTACTTAATGCAGAAATGTCTGTGCAAATCTGGTTGGGACAGATTCACAGAACACTCAAAAGTTGTAAACAAAGTTACAAACAGCAACTAGCACAATGGTTTTCAACTCTGGCTTGGGCATACTTCAGACCACATGAATCAAAATTTTTCAAGGTTGGAGACACATATAAAGTTCTATTAGTAACCAGAAGAAGTAAGTTCAAGGCCAGCCTGGTCTACATAGTGAGTTCCAGGACAGCTGGGGCTACAGGGAGACTCTGCTTTAAAAAGACAAAAAAAAAAAAAAAAATGTATGTATTACAGAAACAACATTTTATGGGCTTAAGTTTAAAAAAACTCAAAAGACTGATAATTTTCTTCTAAATAAATAAAGATTAATAAAATAAAGATTATTCACCACATAAAAGAACGGAGGAGGCAAAATAAAACAAACTAGTAAGCCAACGTATACTTACACTCCATAAACTCAGACATATGTCTCTCCAAGTAAGTTCGAGCTGACTGAGAACGGGCTCCGATGGACATAGCTCTGCAGTCAAAGTAGTTAGCAGATGGACAGGTTTGGAAAATGTGAGGGCCCATATCCTATAAACAGGGAAAAATACTATGTAATTCTTGACTGTGATTGGGCTAAAATTTATTTTTAGGTTTTCAATCATTAAAATATAGATGGGCCGGGCATGGTGGCGCATGCCTTTAATCCCAGCACTTGGGAGGCAGAGGGATCTCTGTGAGTTCTAGGCCAGCCTGGTCTCCATTAGCGAATCCAGGCCAGCTGCAGCTACAGGGAAACCTTGTCTCAAAAAGACCAAAAAATAAAAAATAAATAAATAAATAAAATACAGATGGATAATCTTCATGATCAACCTGAACTTTGGGTCCACCTGTGAGGTCATTTCCAGAGAGGTTTAAATGAGGAGGGAAGACCCACTATGAGTGTGGATGGCAGCATCCCATGGGTTTTTCCTGGACTTAGTTACAGGAGAAAATAAACTGAGCAGCAGTGTTCGTCTCTTTCTGCTTTCTACTGGGATTGGCCACCTTATGTTAACCAACATGATGGACTCCTCAAACCATAAGCCAAAATAAATCCTTTCCTTATTTTTGTCAGGTACTTTGTCACAGAAACAAAAAATGTAACTAATAACCATAAACTCACATCATAACCAGCAATAAGAAGTCCAACACCATATGGTCTCCGGCCGTACCGTTGTGTTGGTATCTGGGTCTCTTAAACTAGTTAAGGAACTTATTCTAACAAGGAATAAATTACTATCTTTACTTTCAAATTAAGCATAAATAACAAAGTCTCCTCGCTTTTGCCTTAATCATTCCATTAGTATTCCTTTAGCCTAATAGTTAACAAAATTTCAGTTGCCACCTGGCCCAAGAATGAATGTTGACACAATGATCTCTTCCTATGCCAGGATCTCTTTTGGAAATAAGGGGTCTAGGACTTTGGGGTTAACTAGAACCAGTAGGAAACTTCAAATATTCTCTAAATGATGGTTGGATAGTTTTCCTGAAATTGGGCTTATTTATGCCTGGAAAATACCAATTGCACATGAAGGCTAGTAAAAGAGTAGTCCAATTCCTTAAAATTTAACAATCTGATCTATGTTTAAATTATCTTATTCCAAATAAGTAACTTCAAGATTAAGTACCAAAGCCCTTTAAAGTTCACATTCATAATGTTAACATAAAGGATACTGCTTCCAATTAGAGATACAAGGCGAGATACAGGAAGTGGTCTGTCAAATACAAATCTGGAATCCAAACACTCCTGGCGCATAAAATTACTAAAAAAGAAAAACAATGTAAAGTTCATATTACAGAGAACAAATCCAGTCTAAACATTTAAACAAAGCAGTATGATTTCATTCTGCTTTCTTCCAAACATTTTCATGGAGTACATCCATGGACATCAGAAAGGAAAGACGATGGCCAAAAAGCTGCTAAACTCTAGGGCCACATGAAGTTTTCAAAATAAATGACTCAGTCAGGCATGGGGGCTCAAGCCTGTAATCTCAGCACTTGGAGGTAGAGGCAAGAGGATCAGAAGTCTGAAGCCAGCGTAGGCTATGGGAAGTACTATCTCATCATAAATTAACAAATAAGTGAATTAATCCTTATACAAAACCTAGGTTACATAGTACTTACAGAATACAGGAGGCTGAGCAAAGAAAAAAGGGCACCGTCTTCTCTCGTCCTTCCCACTGTCAGCAAGCGCACATCTTAACTTTAGGTCTTGAACCAGACCTATCTACTCTGTTTTTCGTGAAAGCAGATTTACCCAACTACAGCAGTTAAGATATAGAATCCACAGCAGGGAGTACCTGCTCCTGCCAATGTTACCTTTCTTCAAAGCACCACCCTAGAGACACATGCCATTAGATCGCTAAACCTCAGAGATAAGCCTGCTGAGTCAAGAAAGGTCAACAAGGAGGAAAAGGGCATCCGAGCCTATTAAAGAGGATAATCAGAAACAGATAAGCTCCTACTTTTTCACACTGCTTTCCTAGTATACTGCACACCTGATGACCAAGTTTTATTTCTTTTCATTTTAATTTAAATTATTTGTAGTGCTGGAGATCAAACCCTTATACAAGACAGGCAAGACCCCCACTCACAGGCCCCATCCCTAATGGAATGTCGATTAAAGGTTAATGAAGGTATCTGTTTAGCATTTTTTAGTCAATTTCCAAGGTCACCTAAAATTACACTGGTTAACATGGCAAGCACTAATTACATGTGGGTAGTAAGCCTTGAAAAGTAGCTTAACTAAAATGTATGGCAAGTATAAAACACACATTTCACGAACTTCAAAGACTCAAGACTAAAACCACAAATAGCATCTCACTAATAACATTTTCCTATTAAACAATTGCACAGTAATAACTTTAGATAACCTGGTTAAGTAGAATGTGTGATCATTTAACACATAATACATTTTGAGAGCAGACTTGTAATGCTGACACCATTCTACCAACTTAAGAGACTGTCTGAATAACTTAAAACTTTGAAAAATGATGCCGGTGGTGGCGCACGCCCTTAATCCCAGCCCTTGGGAGGCAGACGCAGGTGGATCTCTGAGAGTTCAAGGCCAGCCTGGTCTACATAGTGAGTTCCAGGCCAGCTGGGGCTACAGGGAGACCCTGTCTCAAAAAAAGATCCCCCCCTCAAAAAAAAACTTTCAAAAATGGCATTACTCTTTGTTTTTACTGGTTATATTCTTTCTTTCCTAATCCAAGGACAAACGGGAAAGACTAGCTTGGGCTGCCTTCCATCTTCAACTCTTCCCGTCCATCAAAGTCACTGTGCTAAGAGCACTACATACTAGGTTTACAAGAACCTTCTGAACACACGGAAAAAACTGAAAACAAATTAAGTAACTGGCTCAATCTCAGATACTAAGTGAAGAATTCGATCAGTGTGGCCTCAAAGTTTCACTTACATGCTACTTCTCAACAAGAAATAACCTTCATTCATTTCCTCAGGATGCTCACAGAAATTTACTTATTACTACTCTTCACTTCCCATCGCATGTTATAGATAAAAGAGATTTTAAGCTCCCTGAAGACAAGATCCATATATGAATCACTTTTCTATACTGTACATTATATACTACTGGGCTTTGTGAAAGATGTGTAATAAATATTGATGTATTAAAAAAAAAACCAGAAACAAGGGTGGGGGAATGGAGAGATGGCTCAACGGCTTGCAGAGGACCTGGGTTTGGTTCCCAGCACCCTCGTGGTGGCTAACAACCGGCTGTGACTCCAGTTCCAGGGGATCTGATGCCCTCTTCTGACCTCCTCGGGCACTGCACAACACGGGTGCCCTTATATACATGCAGGCAATACACTCATACACATAAAATAAAAATAATAAATAAAATATTAAAAAAAGAAAACTAGGGTGGTTCAGGTCCTCCTTAAACTCTTCCTAGACATGTACAGCTTCAAACAACATACAGTGCATCAACTATCACATTATTCAGCAACTTCCCAACACTGTCAACAAGTTTATTAATACTACAAGAATGAAAAAATGGAAATACTTAGTACGTCACCCAAACCCACTAAAATGTTCACAATCTTATTATAATCTGGACCTTTTCTAGAAATCAGTTATGAATCAAAAGCGATGTTTGATTTTTCATGATAGTACATACCATAACAGTCTAGCATCAGCAGTAAGACCCGCAATTGAGATTCCAATATGGTTGTCAACATGGAGAATTTTTTTCTGGTGAGCTGCAAGTTCTGACTGTGCCCTCTAAGTAGAGACATTGTAAGATATTTTAGTTTACAACTTTATTATTTATCCAGTGAAACGTACATTTCACAGTTCTGTGTTCTAGAGGAGGAAGATATAAATTACCACTTTACTCACCTTCAGTGCAACCAATACTGCATGGGTTTTGGACTTCAGACCAACTGTGGCTGAACCTTGCTTAACAGCTTCCATTGCATATTCAATTTGGTGAATCCTGCCCTAAAGAGACAAATTACACAGAAGAGTCTTTTACAAATTAAAAATTAGTTTCCAAATCTCAGATGAGCATGATTAAATTTCATTTAGAACCAGTAAATCTACTTTAATGCTAACTTTAAACTCCAGGAATATCTAAAATTATTATATTCCATTTATCACAGCCTACAATCTCACAAGTTTCTTTCTCTTTTTTTTTTATGACAGGGTTTTACTAAGTGGCCTCCAGTTCCAGGATCCACTGGCCTCAGCCTCTTGAGCAATTAGAATTACAGGTCTGCACTACCAAGCCCAGTTTATAATCTTGCAAGTTTCTGAACCTACTGCAACCATGTAAAGCCACTTTATAGATATGGCATAAATTATTTTACCTGAGGGCTCCAAACAGTGACATCATTGTCATACTGGTTACGAAACTGTAAGTGGAAAAAGATATGAACATCACAAATCACAAAATTTGCCACTGACATGTGCTTGTATATGTTTCTATTTGACTTTTTAAAACATTTCTGCTAATGCAAGTTCACTGGAACATTATTATGGTACTCAGTCACAGGTTAAGCCTACATTTACCACCAGCTGAAGGAAGGAGCAGACTGGGACCTTCCCAGTTTCCTATTCTGCCACCTTCCATAGCACTTTCCTCTGCAGACATTTGCTGGTGTTCACATATACCAGTCTTTCCACCTTTCTTACATTGTCTCTCACACAAGGCCCTAATAAATGGCTAAATGCCTTTGCTTGAAATTGGCGCAAACAACTGAAGTTTACCTCTTGAAGTTTTTGTCTTTTCTCCTTAAAATTTCCAGCACATATTCCCACAGATCTTTACATTTCTTTCCCTATTTCTTTTGAAAAACAGTCCCATGCAGCTTAGGTTATTCTCCATCTTGATACGTAGCCAGGAAGATCACCTTCAACTCCTGATCTCCTGACTCAACCTCCCCAGCGCTGAGATTACAGGTGTGTGTGTCATTATCCCTAGCTCTACACAACTTTTTAGTTTTCACATTATGATTAAAGTTTGTCTGATATTCATTCAGGAAGTTGAGGCCATCCAGAGCTCGAATGGTAGGCAGGATGAAGAGGCCCAGAGACATACTCTGTAAACCTGATTCCATCCTTCCGGAAATCCCTTCCCTTCTCGTCCTAGTTTACGCCTCTGTAAACTGGACAGAGAAATTGAAAGAAGGCTTTTTTGATGGTGCTTTAGGATGAACCGAAAGGACTCGAGGAAATGGACAAGGTCTAGGAACCCAGCCGGTAGGCTCAGGCTCGCACTGGCGGTGCCAGGAGGCGAGGTCCCATCTTTATCGTGTCCCTCCCATGCATAAGCACGGAGGACCGCGCAGGTTCACCGGGAATGGGCCACTGCAGGAGCCCGCGGGACCACCCGGGCGAACTGACCCAGAAAGACGCGTCCAGGCCCCATGGAAAGGGAACGAAGCCGCGCAGGAAAAGGCCGCCGCGGCCTCCGACCGCCGGGCACCGGCCAGGCCGTAGATGCTGAATCACCGCCGGAGCACCGAGGTCCCGGCGTCCGCCCAGCTCCCCTGCCCTGCAGCCCCGCGCCGCGAAGGCCCCGGGAGGCCGACCCCCGCCCCCCGGCAGCGGACCCCCGCCCTAAACCCGGGTTCAACGCACCATAGCTCCGGCGCTACAAGAAGCTGGTACAGCTGCGGATCCAGAAGCACAGCCCGAACTACCGCTCGGCGATCGACAGCGAAGCCTGCGAAGTTTTGACGGCGGCGGCGCAGGTAGGGCAGTCTATTCCAGAGACATCGATAGGCGTTAACGCTTTCCCCGCCCTCCAGCTGAGGTGGGCGGGGCTTGGACGACGGAGGAATTGAGATTGGCAGGCAGCCCGAGGGGCGGGTCTGAAAGGCTCCACGTCACACACCGCGTTTTCTCAGCGTGTGGCAGATACCCGCCAAATCAGATATCGACGGATGTGTGTTTCAAGCATCTGGACCCTGAGCACCCGGAGCCCTGGGCCTTCGTAGTCGCCCGGGAAGGTCTTCCTATCCTGGTTCTTGAGCTCATCCTTCCAGGCGCCACGGTCGCGCCGCTCGTGGTGGGTGGTGGGAGACCTTGAACTGCTCTGGAACCATCGATTTCCGTCTGCCCCCCGCCCCCCCCCCAAACGTGGGGAAAATGAGGCCCCACGGGGAGGAGGTCGGTTTCTTCGGAATCTTTTGTTTTGAGCATCTTTTCGTTTAATCCTCTAATCAAGCCCAGCTCAGCAACAGCTACCTACCTGACAGCTACCAGGGTTAGGTGTCTTGATGATGATGATGATGGGGAGGATGGAGATTCGGGGAGGGAGGAGCCCAAGAGAGCTGAATCTTGAACGTGAAGAAGCCTCATTTGATTTGTTCAAGCGCACAGCAATTGAGTACCACATTCTAAACGTGTGTGTATGTATATAATGTGTGTGTATACATATATTTGTTTTAACATTTATTATGTATATTTTGGGGAGGGTTCTACTTTGTTTCTCCAATGCTGTGACAAAACACTCTGACCAATACCAACTTGGGGAGGAAAGGGTTTATTCAGCTTACATCTCCCAGGTCACAGTTCATCTCTGAGGGAGCCCAAGGTAGGAATTCAGGGCAGGAACCTGGATGCAGGAGCTGGAGCACAGGCCATGGATGAACACTGCTTACTGGCTTGGCCCCCTGGCCTGTTCTCAGCCTGCTTTCTAATACAACACATGACCATCAGCCCAGGAATGGCACCACCCACAGTGGGCTGGGCCCTCCCACATCACTCAATAATCAAGAAGATACCCCACAGACATGGCCACAGGCCAGTCCAATAGGACAATTCCCCATTGAGGCTCCCGCTACCCAGCTGTGTCAAGTTGACGACCAAAGCTATCCAGCACAGGGAGGTTCATTTACTGGGCATGTGTGTAGGTCAGAAGACAACTTGGGAGACTTGGTTTTCTCCTTCATCACGTTTTCCCTGAGATGGAACTCAAGTCATCATCCTTGACAGCAAGTGCCCTGCAGAGCAGCTGAACCATTTTGCTGGTCTGTGTTTTGTTTGTTTTCAGAGACAGTCTCACTCTCTACCCCAGGCTGGCCCCAGACTTTCAGTCCTCTTCCTTAGCCTCCTAAGTGCTGGGGTTAACAGGCTGTGAGCCACCACACTGAGCTCGTGTATTTATTTTGAATATCAATCTGTGTTAAACATTTTCCAGGTCAAATGCTATTCTCTTCATCCTCTGCATTGTGGACATACAATGTTTACTCAGATCTCCACTGTTCAATAGGTTTCACCCAAACTCATTTATAGGCTACACAGTAAATTTTTGGGTACACCTATACACTTTTCTTTAGAATTACTAAAAGCTGAATTGCAGGCCCAAATGAAATAGATACTTTTAAAGGTTTTGGATTAAGAATGTTTCGTTGTCCCTCAGAATTCTCTCTTTATTAATTTATACGCTTTCAACAGTGGCTTGTGAGATTCACCAGCATTAGTTCTTGTCATTTAAAACAAAGTATGACTAATTTTAAACTGATAGATTAGTCCACTTTGTTTGCCCAGCATCTAACACAATGCCTAGCACATATTAAGTGCTTAATACATATGCTGAATAAATAATAAATGTTGAATAATGGTTAAATGATCATTTAAAATTTGTTATAGAACAAACATTTATGGAATGCTATGCCATCTTGTCAGACTCTTATTTTGATTGAAATGTGACAGTTCCCATAACTACAGTAGTTTGGTTTCCAGGACAAAAGTAACTTGTTGCTCTAGATTCTCAGATTCTTACCTTTCCTGCCCCATCAACCCCCAGTAATAGCAGACCAGGAAAGATGTTTATCCATCATCTGACATTCTTTAACCACTCACTAGTTACTCATAGTAGAGGCCAATTGAGTACAAATATGGGAAATTTTTCATTCTTCTTCCTAACCTCCTTCCTGTGAAAACTATTAGAAAGGATTCTCACTCTGCCACATGGGCCTGACTTCTCATAGCCCCTATCAGCCTGCTGTTTGCCTGTCTGTTTATGGCATCAATATCTCTTCTAATACATCTCTTATAAAAGGACAGTTCATGTCAGTGTCCCCCTTGAACTCTAAATTTGAAACTTTTCAATGTGCCTCAAGCAAATATGTAATTTTTATTGTTAATTTTATTTATTTTATGTGCATGGGTGTTTTGCCTGCATCTATTTAGAAGTGCACCCATGTCATGCAATGCCCGTGGTGGCCAGAAGAGGGCATCATAGTCCCCTGGAACTGGAGTTGCTGCAGCTAGTAAGCCACTATGTGGGCACTGGGAACCAAACCCAGGTCCTTTGCAACAGCAGGCAGTGCTCTTAACTGCTGCGCCATCTCTCCAAGCCTCATAATTTTTAAAATAAATATTTACTAAACTGTTTTGTGATTATAACTTTTGTGTACTTTCTTGATTACCACTTTCTGATGAATTTCTAAAACTGTGATACCAAAGGGAAGACATTTTACAATTACAATAAATAATAGATCAGTTGCAAGATTGAATATCAATTTATATTCTGCTGTGCCTGAGAGGCCACTTTGTTTATGCCTTCACCAACACTATATGTTGTTAACTCCTATCTTGTCAAGTTAAAGATTTTTTTTAAAAAAAACTTGAATTTGTCATTTAGATACCCAACCCAAAGTGACACATCAACAATGGAGTCTCTATACCTAAGGCTCACGGAACGTGGAACAGGGGATGGAGAGAATACTAATGCATCTCTCAACCCGCATCAGTGAAGCTTCCTCTTGCAACAGAGGGCGATCAACATAGAAGGCCACAACCAGCTGAAGTGTAGAAAATAACAGACTGTAGAGTGGGTGTCCCTGGATAGGACACCTGTATTAAACCTCAGCCACCCAGGGCTCATGGACCATTGTGGAAGAGAGGGTAGAAAGATTGTGAGAGCCAGGGTTGGTGCATCATTGGAAGGAAATAGAGTCCTTCAGGCTCCTGGGACTTGGCATCTCTCCAGGCATTCATAGTCATTGGGACCAGGTCTGGCATGTGATATAGCAGGTGCTCACTATGTCTCCATTGAATGAAGAGTGATAGAACTATCATTCCTAAAACTGTCCTTTTGATTTCCATCTCCTCAGCACATGCCTGGCATTTTGAGATGCATCCTTCATTCAGCAGACTCTGAAGAGTGGTTCGTCACAAACTCTACTTTTACGCTTAGAGGCCAAGTGGATATTGGTTTTGGTCGTTTTTTTTTTTCCCCCTCTAAAGACTTAAGGTCCTAAAGTACATGTTCAGTTTCAGCTAATATGCCTATTGCTTTTTTGGGGGTGGGGGATGGGATCTTTATATAGCACCAGATGGCCCAGGACCCACTGTGGACACCAGGCTGGCTTTGATCTCACAGAGATCCCCCCTGTGTGCTACCACACTTAATTCAGAAGTAACTTCTAATAAAAGCAAAACTGAAGCGTTTTCTCATGGACTTGTGACTCACTGTGGTGGTCTGCTTAGCAGCCGTGACCCTATGCTGAATACATGACTGTCCTCCTGCCATATGCAAATAGATTTGTTCCCTCCTTAAATCAAACCCAGTGTGGACTTCACGCCTCCATGCTCTTTGATGACATCCAGCACAAATTTTGTGACATTTTTGGTCATTCAAGTGAAAAAAAAGTCAACTAATCTAAAGTTAAGTAGTCAATTACCAAATGCAAATCAGTAATACATTCAGTATAATACGATGTTGAAGGAGAGGCTTCTTGCTTTACCTCACTTGAGCCTTCCAGAAGGGGAAATGGTTGACCTGTGTGTCTGCCTACGTTGTTCTTTCAACACTCTCTCCCATCACCGTCACCACCTAGGCTACCTTCTAAGGTGAGGCAGAGGAAGGTAAGTTCTGAAGTCGCCTGCTTCAGTCGCTCCCTAAGGGCTGGTACTCCGAACTGGCTCATGTTTATTCTTAACCCTTGTTGCTTCTGGGGCTCTGTGGAAACACCTCTTACCTCCCTGAGACAGTATTGGTCATCTCTCACACTTGGGTAAACAGGTCTCATCTGGCTGTTAGCTCATTGCTAATTGCTAACACCTGTGGGTACATAACCAGTTTCTTTGTGTGGAATTTTCTTTATCCTTCTATGGGACTGCTTTCGGTAGCTTATTATGATCTAAAGAAACACCTACAGAGCAATGGTTTGCCTCATACCTCAGAAACTGCGGACTTTGACCAAACCCCAAATTCATTTTTGCAATTCATCAGCCAAGATTTCCACTGGTTTGTTGGCATTACGAAGGCAGAGAGTTTTACTCTGTTTTGCTCACTGTTTTCTTGCTTGCCTAGAATACTGGCTGTGTGTGATACAACTACATAACTACTGATGGAACAGCTGCCTCAGATATGGGCCAGGCACTGTCTCCACAGTCATATATCAGAGTTCCACTAAAGCCTTGAAGCTCTTTCCTTAGGGATGGGTTGAGGAAGAAGCTATTTACTCATGGCGCACCCAAATTCTTAAAAATCCTCTAAACTCCCATTTTCCTCTCTGACCTAGGAATAAGTAGACAGTTGAGAGTTGCAAAAACAGCCCCTTTCCCTTTTAATGAGAATTTCTACTTCCGGTGGTTTTCCATTTTATGGTAGAGTAGTTGACATTTTCCTTTTTTGAAACTTCAGCCAAAATTGAGACAGAGCCCCATTTTACATCCTGCTACACACACGATACTTAATTCCACTTACTTGTTTACATGTTGTCTCTGTATATTAAATCATAAGCCTCTGGAATACAAAAACTATGCGGTGTTCCCCACTGTATATGTAGCCCTATATACTAATGTGGTGCACAAACTTGGTGCTCAGTGACATTTAGTTAAAGGAGTTAGTGCCAGCTTGCAGGACGGTTCATCAGGTTAGGTGCTTTCCACCAAGACTGACAACCTGAGCCTGATCCTCAGGACACACATGGTGGAAGAAATGAACTGACTCTTGCAAGTTTGTCTTTGTTCATGTGACACAATACATACAATAAACAAATAACATTTTAAAAGAAAACTTACACTCCTAGACAGATATCATGACCTTTCACTTCGATACGAGGATTTGGCCAACGATGCGTCTTGGTCTTTAACCAACAGCTGAAAACCTTATCAGTGCAGACATATTGTAGGAAGACCAGTTCAGCAAACCACTATTTCTTTACAGCAAGCAATGCCAGGCTTTTAAAGAATCAGAAAGAGTAACATTCAAATTAAAGCAAAATTGACATTTTTTCCCCATGGACTTTAATCTCACTTTGGTGATCTGTTCCACAGCTGTGACTATGCTGAATAATTAAATACAGCAGGTACCATATGCAAATAAGCTCACACATACACACACACAAGTAAAGAGTTAGTGGGCATCTGAGGATGTAGCTCAGTGGTAGAGCACTTGTCTAGCATGTCAAGACCCTGGGTTCGATCATCAGTACAAAAACTATTTGAAGGGCCAGTGAGATGACTCAGTGAGTAGTGGCACTTGCCACCAAGCTGGACACCCTGAGTTCAGTCCTTGGGACCCACATACCTGATGGAATGAGAGATCTGACTCCGTCAGGCTGTCCTCTGATCTCCATATGAGTGCTGTGGCACACACACACACACACACACACACACACACACACTAAAATGTAAATAAAATGTAAAACATAAGGCTATTAGAAGATGACGAAATATACTGTAGTGGTCATAGAATAGTTCCAAATACATTAAAAGTCCAAAGCTCTATCTCTAGTACTCTAGTCAGCTTTTTAGAATTTTGAAAATAGATCACAACTGTGGAATTTCTTACACTTTAATGTTCTTTCCTCTGAAGATCTGCTTTACCCATTTTGGATTGTATCAACAAAGTCCCTTGTCCTCTGGAAGACACCAGCAGGTGATCTAATCAGAAAGAATTGGACCCGATCCATCATCCCTTGGTTCCCTACCCACAGTGTCTTTTTCTGGGACAATGGGGGATACCATTTTATATTCTATTAATATTTTAGATTTTTTGGGTTATTTCCTGACACTGGGAACTAAACTCAGGCCCTGGTGCATGCTGACCTCTACCAATGAGCTATGATGGATTCACAGAAGAATTCTACAGATCTTCAAAGAAGAATTACAACCAATACTACTTAAATTATTTAAAAATCTAGAAACAGAGGGAGGATTTTCAAACTCCTATGAAAACAGTATTACTCTAATAAAAAAAACCAGGTAAAGACAGAAAAAGAAAACTGTGAAGAACAAAGGGGCAAAAATTCTCACTAATATTAAAATACTTGTAAACCTCACACAGGCATATATCAAAAAGATCATTCATGATGATCAAGTTGGCTTTATTCCAGAAATGTAGGGATGGTTCAACATATATAAGTCAATAAGTATAATAAATCATATAAATGTACTTGAAGACAAAAATCACATGCTTATCTCAATAGATGTAGAAAAGGCCTTTGACGACCCAAACATGTCTTCAAGATAAAAGTCCTAGAAAGAATAGGCCTGGAGGGAACATACCTCAACATAATAAAAGCTATATGTGACAAACCCACAGCCAACATCATACTACATGGAGAAAAACTTGAAGCATTTTCATTAAAATCTGAAATGAGACAGGACTGTTCACTATCCTCATTCCTTTTCAACATAGTGTTTGAAGCTCTAGCTACAGCAATAAGATAGGAAAAAGAAATTAAGGGGATTCTAATAAGAAAAGAAGAAATCCCTATTTGCAGATATTATGACACTATAGGGTTCAATTCCCAGCACCCACATGACGGATAACAATCATCTGTAACTCCAGTTCCAGGAGAATCCAACCCTGTCTTCTGACCTCTCTGGGCATTGCTCAACATGGGTGCACTTGCATACATGCAGGCAATACACTCGTACAAATAAAAATAAATAAAATATTTTAACAAATCATCTTACAAAATTCAGCAGCTTTTTTATATACCAATGGCAAGCAGGTAGAGAAAGAAACACTCCCACCCCAACCAACAAAGTGAAAGAGCTCTACAATGAAAACTTTAAATGTCTGAAGAAAGCAATTGAGAAAGATACTAGAACATAGAAAGGCCTCTCATGCTTAGTAGAATTAATGCTGCAAAAATGACCATCCTGCCAAAAACAACTTATAGATTTAATTCAATCTTCATCAAAATCCTCATGACATTCTTCATAGAAATAGAAAAAAAAATCCTGGAGCTGGACAAATGGCCTAGTGATTAAGAGCACTGGCTGCTCTTGCAGAGGACCTGGGTTCAGTTCCTAGAACCCATATGGAGGCTAACAACCATCCCTAACTCCAGTTCTAGGGGATCTGACACTCTCCTCTGATTTCCATGGGCATTGTATGACACAGGTGCACTTACATGCACTCATACACATAAAATATTTTTTTTTGCTGGGCGTGGTGTCGCATGCCTTTAATCCCAGTACTTGGGAGGCAAAGGCAGGCAGATCTTTGTGAGTTCAAGGTCAGCCTGGTCTACATAGTGAGTTCCAGGCCAGCTGGGGCTACAAGCAGACACTGCCTGAAAAAGACTTCATAATAAACAAACAAACAAGTAAATAAATATTTTTAAAAATAAAAAAATCCTAAAATTCATATGGAAATATAAAAGACTATGGATAGCCAAAGCAACCCTGAACAAAAAGAATAATGCTGGACAGATCACAATACCAGGTTGAAGATATAGTACAGAGATATAATAATAATAACAACAAGGCATGGTACTGGCACAAAAACATACATATAGATCAATAGGACAAAATAGAAAGCCCAAACATGAGTGCATGTGATTACAGCTACCTGATATTTGACAACGATGTCAAAAATACACACTGGAGGAAAGACGACTTTAACTTCTACTGGGAAAACTGATGTCCACATGTAGAAGAATGAAATGGCCCATGTCCATCACCCTGAACACATATTAACCCCAAATGGATCAAAGACCTTAATGTGAAACCTGAAACTCTGAAACTGTTAGAAGAAAACACAGGCAGTACCTACGAGATATAGGTACACAAAGGACTTTCTAAATCAGAAATCAGCTGCTCAGGAATTAAAGCCAGAAGTTGACAAATGGAACCTCATTAAACTAAAAAGCTTCTGTACAGCAAAGGAAACAATCAGATGAAGAGAGAGAGAGAGAGAATCTTTGCCAAATATACATCTGATAGAGGCTTAATATCCAGAATATACAGAGAACCAAAACAAAAATCAAGAAAACAGATGACCCAATTAAATAATTGGCTACAGTTCTGAACAGAGTTTTCAAAACGAGAAATGAAAAATGACCAAGAAATATCTTTAAAGTGTTCAGCATCCTTAGCAAGGAGGGAAATGCAAATTAAAACTACTTTAATATTTCATCTTACTCTAGTCAGAGTGGTTACAATTAAAACAACTGACAGCAAGTGCTGGTGAGGGTGTGTAGAAAAGGGGCCCTCATTGACTGCTGGTGGGATTGCAAACTGGTACCAGCACTGTGGAAATCAGTGTGGAGAATTCTCAAAAAACTGAAACTAGATCAATCTGTCCTATGACCAGGCTGTGCTACTCTTTGGCATATCCCCAAAGGACTTGACAGCCTACCACAGATACAGTCTGCTACAGAGCGGCCATGTTCCTGCTGCTCCTTTCACAATAGCTAGGAAACGGAATCAACCTAAATGTCCCTCAATTGATGAATGGATAAGGAGAATGTGGTAATGCACACAATAGAGTTCTAGTCAGCTATGAATAAAAATGAGATCATGAAATTTGTAGGTAAATAAATGGGACTGGAAAATATTATACAGCGTGAGGGAACCCAGACTCAGAAAAGCAAATGCCACAAATTTCCTCTCATTTGTGGATCCTAGCTCCAAATTTTTAGATGTGAGTAGATATCCTGAGGTTAGCACAGCAGCCAAGAAAGTAGAAAAGGACCATGGGGTCGGGGGAGGAACTCCAGATAGGAGGATAGTGGGATTCAGGCACTGCCAAGGGACAATGGGACAAACGGGGTGGGGGTACTTTAGGGAGAGGAAGGGGAGGGTAATATGGGGAAGAGGGAGGAAGGAGAGTGAAAATAATACAAAGGGTCTCTGAAAAACCATAGGGAAATGTATTATTTCATAAGTCTACTTAAAAAACGCCCATATTTGTGAATGGGTGCATGTAGTTGAAGGCTACATAACAAAAATCCCAGTGACAAGCCAGGGAGACCCCCTTTTGAGTTGTTGGTCAGGGTGGTACAAGAGACTTTCAAAATAATATAGACTATTAACATAGCCCTTGGCTGCCTCCAAGAACTTGAAGGTAAGATGCTATTGCTGAAGACACCACATGCTTAAAACACAGGACTTAGAATATTTGAGCTGGAAGTCTCCTCCTTGAAGACTAGCTCTCATGGTAGAAGGTGCTATGCAAGCTGCCGAAGGAGAAGACTGATCAGTAGTTCTATCCAGCTGTAAAGCCTATGAACCACAACTGACTGACCCAGCAAAGTGTATCTATTCGTACAATACTATCACTTTTATCTTGGAAGAGCAGTCAACAGCTGTCTCATTGGACTTAAGGCCCATTCAATAAGAGGGATCCATGCAAGGTATTGGAAACAGCCAAGTACACACTCTTTGAGAGATCATAGGCCCCAGAGATGAGCTTACCATTGCCACTTTCCCAGACGAATGTAATTTCTTATGATACTCTAAATATTTAGCCTTATATTTACAGATGAGTGTAGCTCTCATCATGCATCAAAAAGTTTCTTTTTGCAATATATGGAGTTTATTATAAAGCTCCACAACTGATCACAATGTAGAGAGTAAGTGATCATGTGGTGCCTAACCCCAATTGGTACATCTGTGATTCAACTCCTACAGCTAAGGCTCAGGGAACATTGTGGAAGTGGAGGCAGAAGCATTGTAAGAGCTAGAGGGCAAGAATGTTGCTAGATAGTGCATTCTGGACACGAGAGGGAAGCTGCACCCAGGAAATCTCCATGATACGGTCGCCTAACAAGACCTGCGTAATGACAACACAGGTTGACATGCCAATATGGATGGGGAAATTTCACAAGGTCCCACCTCTAGATGAAGAGCTACAGGCAGTCAATGGCGAGAGAGAGAGAGAGATCAGCTCTGTTATAAACACATGTACACAGGAGCACCACCAAATGGACTCAGTGCATTTTATATGTACATAATGTACATGTATTTGTAACAATAATAAGAAGACAAGAAATTGAGAGGGCGTGGGGGGGGAGGACATGGAAGGAGTTGGCATTGTGTGGAAATGATGTAATACAGTGCTCACAGACGAAATTTTAAAAAAGGGGGTCAGAACAATGCACTTCCACCCCATTTATAGGCTGCACTTATAAAGATGTAGCATACAGAAACAATCCTATTGGCTGCAGCTGGTATTTGCCTTATATGGTTATGTTTTGGTAGCTTTTACCCTCTGCTTAGCTGGAGGTTTAGCTGCTATGATTAGAAGAGACACAGCTGTTTATCAGCTAAGAGTATACTCCTGTGTTAGGTTACACTACCTGTGTAGGTTATACTACCTGTGAAGATGAGTTACAGTTCACTATGTTTGGAGAAGCTGTTAGGCCAAGCTTCACATATGTGTGGTGGCATCTTTGGACCAAACCAGCATTATTCCACTAACGTTTCATGCCACTTGTCCTCCTCCTCCTGGTCCTCCTCCTCCTGGTCCTCCTGATCCTCCCTCCTGGTCCTCCTGGTCCTCCTCCTCCTGCTCCTCCTGCTCCTCCTGGTCCTCTTCCTCCTGGTCCTCCTGATCCTCCTCCTGGTCCTCCTGGTCCTCTTGGTCCTCCTGGTCCTCCTCCTCCTCCTCCTGATCCTCCTCCTGGTCCTCCTCCTCCTCCTCCTGGTCCTCCTCCTCCTCCTCCTGGTCCCCCTCCTCCTCCTCCTGCTCCTCCTCCTCCTCCTCCTGGTCCTCCTCCTCCTCCTCCTGTTCCTCCTCTTCCTCCTCCTCCCTCTCCTGCTCCTGGTCCTGTTCCTCTTCCTGTTCCTCCTTCTCTCTTCTTTGAGGCACTGTAATACATAGCCCAGGCTACTCTCAAGCTTATGATCCTTTTGCCTCTGCCTTCTGTGAGCTCAGATTTTAGGCATGCACCAGTGTATGTCACATACTTTGAACTGTCTACTTACAAAATATTCCATCATATGAGTGTTTCATTATTTCCTTGGCCAATACTTGACGGTCTTTAGGTAACTCATTCCAAACTAGCCTTGTCTGTATTGTGCCTGTCTTTTTTTCCTCTATTTTTAATGGCTATTCAGAAGCTAAGGCTCTCTTCTGGTCAGAACTAATGCTTGAAAAAGAAAAATTGGAATTAGTAAATACTCTTGCTCTTGGGAATAATAATTTAGAGGAGTATTTAAACTGTATGATTTCCCTTCTTCGGTGTGTGTCATCAAAGGGGGCCTGTACAAAAGCTATTAGCATACTTGAGTTGCTCGGGATTTTTTCAGAAATTTATCAGTCATTATAGAATGACATATAGATAGTTTAATTATATCCTACGTTATGGGAAATTTTCAGCTGGGCTTTCAATTCTAAAAATATCGACGATCAATGGTCTTTAACAGTGGTTGGGGGAATAGTGTTGGTTTTCAGGTCTATGGTTCCTACAAAGTGCCCTTACCAATCAATTTTGCAACTACTGGTTAAGAATCCAGGTATGGGGGTAGAGAGATATTCAGAGGTTAAGAGCATTGGCCATTCTTGCAGAGGACTGGGATTTGGTTCCTAGCACCCCCATGGCAGTTCACAATCATCTGTAACTCCAGTTCCAGGGAATCTGCTGCTCTCTTTTGCCTCCATGAGCACCAGGCATGCATATGGTGCACAGACATACATGCATACAAGCAGCCATACACATAAAACAAAAAATAAATCTCAACAACAACAACAACAACAGAACCGAGGCGTACTCTGAGCCAAATTCCCAAATGATGCTTAGAGGAGCTAAAAATCCATCAGAACCTCTAGGAACCAAATGCTTCTCCTTCTATTGGATGACAGTGAGGCTCTGATGTGAGTCTAGCCCATCACAGAGTCACCAATATATATGCCAAATATATTGATAAAAGGATAGGTTTTGTAGCCAGACATTTCTTATTTGCTTCCTATATGCACACTTAGTATGTGCCAAGTACCATTACTGTGGCACTGAGAAGGCGTAAGCAAAGAAAATAGATTAAACCCTAAGAGGGAGGATGAAACCAGAGAGGAAGTGTGCTTGCTGTTCTAGCGTAGGGCCTTTAGACCATAATGAAGACTTTGACTCTGAGTAAGATATAAAATCACTAGAAGGTTTCAAAGAGAAATAATATGTGACTGGGTGTGGTGGTACACACCTTTAATCCCAGCACATGGGAGGCAGAGGCAGGTGGATATCTCTGAGATCAAACCAACCTGGTCTACATAACAAGTTTCAGGCCAGCCAGAGCTACAGGGAGTCCCTCTCTCACAAAAGAAAACCAAACAAGATCATCCTAATTCATGTTCATAATGAACTGTAAGAAGGTAAGATTGCTAAGAAGGTCGAGGATCTTAAAATAGCCCAAAGGAGAGGTGGCGAGTGAGCTGGTAGGAAATGGTTGCGTTCTGGATATATTTTGAAGGCAGAGCCAACAGGTCTTTGCTATCGGATGTGGTATGTAAGAGAAAGAGAATGTTTTTGGCTTGAGCAAATGGAAGAATTGAATTGCATTGAACTGGGATGAAGGAGGGACAGGAGGGACTGATCTCGGGGAAATCATGACTGCTTTTTTCACAGCTGAAGTTTAAGACATCTGTTAGACTTCCAGGTGCAGATATGAAGTTGGTGGGCATATGAGTTGGTGTTCTCTGGCTCACAGCTTGAGGGCCCATTAATCCATAATGGTGGGGAAGTCACAATTGCAAGAGCTTGCAGCAGCCGGTCACGTATCCACAGCCAAAAAGCAGAGAGAGATGAACGTGCTACAGAGAGAGATGAACGTGCTCAGGTGGCTTCCTCCTTTATATGCAAGGAGGGAGCCCAGCTCATGGGATGGTGCTGCCCACACTAGGGTCAATCTTTCCACCTCAATTAACCTAATCTAGCTACCTCTCCTCACCCCCGGGCATGACCAGAGGAGTGTCTTTTAGGTTATTCTAGATCCTGTCAAGTTGACAGTATTAGCCATCACAGCCTGGAATCCAAAAGTGGGGGTCATTTTCATGGAGAGTTTAATTAGAATAGACGAGTGAGACTAGTAGAAAAGAGCTCCAAGGGCTGCTATATGCTGGGGCGCTCCCAAGCTATGGCAGGTCTAGGTTTGTAGTGGAGCTTAGCTATTTAGAAGCTCCAAGGTCTTTGGTAACTTATTGTGTCTCTCCAAACCTTTGTGTTTTATTTATTTTTATTTTATGCGTATGAGTGTTTTGCCTGCATATATAGAAGTGCAATGCCCTCAGAGGCCAGAAGAGGGTGTCAGATCCCCTGGAACTGGAATTTCAGACAGTTTGTTAGCTGCCATGAGGGTGCTGGGTCCTCTGGAAGAGCAGTCAGTGCTTTTAATCACTGAGCTATCTCTCCAGCCCCTCCATGCCTTCATTTTTTTTTTTTTTGTTGTTGTTGTTGTTGAAACATGTTAAATAGAGATAATCAGTGGAGATGAAGTTCATTGGTAAAATGTGTGTCTAGCACTTGCAAAGCTGAGTTTGAGCCCCAACATTGCTCCAAAATATCAACTTCAAATGGATCAAAACCCTTAATGTAAAACCTGAAACTCTAAAGTTGCTAGAGAAAAAAGTGATGAAACACCTTAATATATAGACATAGGCAAGGACTTCCTGAATAGGACTCAGTTACTCAGAAAATAACACCAATAAGTGACAAGTGGGATCTCATGAAACTTAAGTTTCGGCACTGTGAGGAAACAGTTATTCAATGAAGAGACGTACTACAAAATGGGGGCAAATCTTTACTAGTTATGCATTTGACAAATTAATATCTTGAATATACATAGAACTAAAAAAACTTAATAAGAAATCAAACAACTAGTGAATAAATGGCCTAATGAAATGAACAGACATCTCAAAAGCTGAAACACAGATGGCCAATAAACATAGGAAAAAATGTTCATCCTTAATAGTCATCAGAGAAATCTAATTAAAATCACATTAAGATTCTCTCTCACCACAATCCGGATGGCAATCATTAAGAATACAAATAACAGCAAATGCTGGCAAGGATGTGGACAAAAGGGAATCCTTATACACTGCTGGTGGGAATTTAGTCCAGTCAATATGGAAATCAGTTTGGAGGTTCTTTAAAATATTCCCCAAAAGAGACTACCATACGATCCCGCCACCCTCTTCTTGGGTGGCTGCCCAAGGGACATCAAGTCAGCATATCATAAATACTTGCACCTTTATGTTTATCAAAGCACCATTCACAATAGTTAAGTTATGGAAGAAAACTAGTTCATCAAGAGGATGGATAAGAAAATGTGATGTAAAGTCGGGCATGGTGGCACACACCTTTGATCCCAGCACTCAGGAAGCAGAGGCAGGAGGTACTCTGTGAGACTGAGGCCAGCCTGGTCTACACAGTGAATACCAGGTCAACTGGGACTACAGAGCAACCTTGCCTCAAAAAAAAAAAAAAAAAGAAAAGAAAAAAAAAAAAAAAAAAAAAAAAAAAAAAAAAAAAAAAAAAACCCCAACACAAAAAAAAAAAAAAAAAAAAAAAAGAAAAGAAAAAGAAAATGTGATATATATATATTCCATTATATATATATATATGTAATGGAATTTTTCAACCATAAAGAATGAAAATATGACACTCATAGGAAAATGGATACAGCTGAGATGATCATTTTAAGCAAATTCAGTCCGTATCACAAAGATAAATATTGGATGCTTTTTCTCATTTTTGGATCCTAGATTTTATATAGATGCCTAAGATCATGTATGTGTATATGACATGAAAATAAAAGAAAAATTGTCTAGGGGAACAAAGGGGAACACAAGCAGTAATGGGAGGTGAGGAGGGGAGGAAATATGGGGGTACACTTAAAGTACATTGTGTACTTATATGAAAATGGTCCTGTGTAACCCAGTACCATGCACAGCGAACATACCCCAGTGGGAAAACGCAGATCATATTGGCAATGTTTCTTATGACAAGTGCTTAGTTTACTGCTGGGCCCATGGGAAGTACTCCATAAACTTTAGCTAACATTGTACTCCGTGTAGAATCATCAATCTTTCAGTGTTACTGTTGCCTTGGTGATCACACCTGCTTAGAATCAGGATAGCAGCAACGCATATTGTTTATGTAGCTCAGGAGTGGCACGCTAGATGTTCACAGCGACCTGCCCCCATCCACTCTCATTCTTAAATAAGTTACCCTTTTAGCTCAAACCTGCCTTTTTCATATTGCTTGCTTTTGAAGTCTTCCTAAATTTTTCGTGTTTATTTAATCTCTTTTGATAACTTTACTTATTTTTGACAGCTGCCAAGATCGGTGAAGCACCACAGAGACTCCCCTTTAAAACTTTGGCATTCAGGGTGACTGGTACAAAAGGAAAACTGTGCTGGTAGGGTTTGAAGTAAAGGCATCAGGGGTCCAGGAGGTGGCGGCTCATTGGACGCAGTAGTGAGTATCTGTAATCCCAGCCCTCCCCAGGTGAAATGAGACACAGAGACAGGAGAATCCTTGGAAGTCTGAAGGCCAGCTAGCCTCTTGCATGCAGCAGTGAAGAGGGGAGACCCAGCCTCAACAAAGGTGAAAGGTGAGGATTAGCACCTGACGTTGTCCTCTGACCTCCACATGCTATGGCATGCACACATCTGAGTGCACACACACACACGTACACACACATCATACATGCACACAAGTATAGAGAAATAAACCGAGATTTAAAAAGAAACCAAGACGCCCGTCTTTCACATATTTGAATAATAGTTTAATATAGAAATTATTTTATCCCGTATAAAATGCCTTCTTTTTAAAAGAAATAGACCTCCTCCTATACAATGAATATATTCTGCTCTGACTTAAAAAAAAATAGAGATGTATCCTGAGATTTTGGCATGTGCTCTCTGTACTAAAAACAACCGTTTCTTCTCTGGGTCCCAGTCAGCGTGGCTCTAGGGTTCTTTTTCCTTGGGCCTGTTTGTGAGGTGGCAAAGGTAACAGAACAGGCATTTTATAATAGGAAGAATGTTTTTGTAAACAAGTCAGACATTTTCATCTGCTTTGCTCCTTTCTCTTTCCTCAAAAAGAAAGAGAAAAAAATTCAGTTCCTAATGGTAGGCTAATGATTCCTGAGGTATTGCTTACAATAAAATAATGTGCCTTTTGGAAATGTTTTCTAGGATCTCAGTCCAAAGCTAAGTGTGCAATTCCCTTCTCTGCTGCTGGGTGGCAGTTAATGCCTTGGAGAGAAAAATAGATAAATAATAAATAAATAAATATTTTAAAAATTATTTCCTCACCCCAATCCCTGTGCCTAGAAAGATACCTACATTTTCTCTTCCACAAAATAAGAATTCTCTTGAGGCTAATAGTCTGCTTTGTTTTGCCCAAGTGAATTTACAACCATCTTCAATTGTTAAGAATTACACATACAAATCAAGCATCAGCTGCTCTAGCGAAGGAAGATTGGTCTCTTTCAGAGCCAGTGGCTCTATAGTGCGTGCTGACAAGTGGTGCAGAGGAGCAAGTTGCTACAATTTCCCTTCAGCAGTTTGTTAAGACTACGTATGAATTCCTATGAAAGGAAATCCAGTTGGTTATACTAACATTATGCCTAATATAACGAATTGTCAGTGTACTGTAAGTAAACAGAAATAATTCTAAAGACCTAAAGACAATTTCCATATGGCAAAAATCACTTTTTCAAGTGGCCTATAGAAAAAATAATTAACCATTTCTTTATAAAAATACAGAGAAATATTCTATATAAAATGAAAAAGAAAAACTTTTTCCCCCAAATAATTTCCATATTCCTAGCAAAATGATTTAAATTCAACACGAGTCTCTATTTGTAAGTTTAGAAAATCTGTTCTATAGCTTTACGGGGGTGGGGGGGTGGGGGGTGTTGTGTTACTAGTCTTCCCTCAGCCCAAGCCTGATTTCTCCAAGTATGCTTAGTTGTGCACACATTGCCCCTGTGACCGTTTTGCTGAAAAAGTATATGTAGTGGATGTTCATTTTATATAAGATTCCTAGTATCAAATTTCTGTTGAAAGACGAGTCTCAGTTTGTGTCTTAAACTAAAGACTCGGGGGTGGACTCTGATGACGCTGAGCGCCAAGAAGAAACAAACGCTGCTGCTGGCGTTCCCAGCCTTTCCTGCCTCCAGATGGCCCGTCTGTAGCCTCGCCAGAGCCAAACCCTTCCTGCTGCCTGTTCAGCTGGCCTTGGATGACAGCCCCAGACTACACCAGCTCCCATACCCTTTAACTCTTGAATGCCCAAGATTTTTATGAGGTAGGACTTCCAGTGTGAATTTTGTTGAAAGGGTGAATCAAGTTTTAAGCTGGAAGCTGAGTTTATAAGATATTTATCCTGTCACTCCCCCCCTCACCCCCAAGACAGGCTTCCTCCCACAGCAGCCCAGCCAGCCAACTGGCAGGAAAGAAGCACCGTTTTGGAAGGGAGTGTGTGTGGGCAGCTTGCAGGTGAGGATAGGATTGCCAAGGCAGACCGTGCGGTTTGTCCTGTGCCTACACCCAATGCCTGACTTGGGCCTTTCCAGAGCATTTGTGTACACAGAGCAGTTCTTCTGTTTGGGGTGTGGGTCATTTCAAAAAGTATTTTTCTTTTTGAAATAACTAGTTGACAAGACTTACATTCAGCAAACAAGAACGCATAATGCCAGATACAAAATGACCGAACATGGATTTAAGTGGGAACTTCTCCGAAGCAGTTGTACCAGGAAAACAAATCTGTTCTGTTTTTAAAGCACCGGTGGAAATCTTACCAGTGACTACTACTGTTTTCATTTTGAACCAACCTTCCTTCCTTCCTTCCTTCCTTCCTTCCTTCCTTCCTTCCTTCCTTCCTTCCTCCCATTTTGAACTTTGAAAGTTTGGTTTGTATGTGGTAACTGCACCAGGAGGTAACACACAGCAGAAGCTTAGCACTTGAAGGCAGTTTCCCCGCGGTGGCTTTGCTTTTCTCCTCTTAGAGAGACATCAGTGGCTCGTTTGCACTCAAGTGTGCGTCATAATTGACTAGAAGAGACATTTCCAGATGAAACCCTGTGTCCATGTCGCTTTCCTTCTTACTTCTCTGTGCTCAGCGTTTTTTAAGTTATTATTTATTATTATGCCTGTTGCCAAGCAATTCCACTTTCCACAGTTGATTAGAGACCTGAGAAATCCAGGCCAAAATCAAGTCCTTGTTTGGGGCTGGAGCTGCCGCCCTGCTGGCAGAGTGCCTGCCTCGCATGCAGAAAGCAAGCCCCGGGTTCCATCCCTAGGACACAAAAGGTGGTGCAGTGGTGTAAGGCTCTGTAATCCCTGCACTGCGGAGGCGGAAAGAACTTCAGCATCATCCTTAGATACATAGCAAGTCCAGGGGCAGCCTGGAATCCTGGAAACCCTGTCTCAAAACAAACAAACAAACAAATAAATAAATAAATAATAAATAAATAAATAATAAATAAATGTAAGAAATAAAGATCAGAGTGCATGAACAAAGGAGGAAAAATGCCAGCTTTTGGAGAGCTCTAAGAAGAAGAAGAGGAAGAAAGGGGACCAGAAGAGAGAGAAAGAGAGGAAAGAATGAATTCAGTGCTGGGAAGAACAGAGCTTAAATACAGGACTCATGGGAGGAAAGGGAATGGTCTTGAAAAGGAAGTACTCAAAGTCTCCAACTAGATCTCCCCTATCTGCTGATTTGCAGGGTTTGGCGGGAGTGATGGGTGGCCGGCCACTGGAGCAGCTGAACCTCTCTGCAGCCAGCATAAAAGGGCGCTCTGGCACAGGCTTCGCTTGTGGCTTCGCAACTAAAATGCTTCCTTTGACCCTGTCCACCCACTCCGCTCTGATCAGAGCTTTACTCCCTGGTTTCCAGCCTCCCTCCGGGGCTCTCTGCGTTTGTGTCCCCACAGATGCACAAAGTTGCTTTCTGTGCCCTGACCTTGTCTCCTTGCAACAAAAATGATGAAAATGGGGATAGTGCATCCAGCCCTGTGTGTGTAACATTCCTCCCAGTTGGACCCAGTCCTGGGGCTCTTTCCTCTGAAAAACATAGTGAAGTTCACTATGAAGACAGGCATTTAGGAAAGACTATGTCCCCAGGAGAGGTACAATATCACCATACTAGCACATTTTCAGAAAATAAGCTGAGATTCCAACTGTCACAGAGAGAGCAAAAACAGTTCATCTTCTCTGCATGTAAACGCCTGCTTTTCAGTTTCCCACATACTTTCTAACCAAAAACTGATACTGGTTGGACTGCAATTGATTTTCACAGAACAATAAAATACTATTCCCGCCATGAAGGAAATATGAGAAAAAAATTTACGGAAGGAGAAAAGGAACAAAGGTGGAATTAGACATCAGCTTTTCCTCTTAGAAAGTCTGAAGAAAAGCTCAGTTAAAGAAGATTGTCTTAGACTAAATTGTCTAAAAATGAGAAAAAGTAAGTTATCTAATACTGGCTTACTAGTTTCTAAAAAACTTTTTAAAGTACACTCTTGTAAAAATAATTTTACTTCTCTTTCGTAAGGGAAAGAACTACTCCAAAACTTAGGAGTAGTTCCCACGTTCTAGTATAAAGGAAAAATTTTTCTGGAATGGGAAAGATGAGTTAATATATAACAAGTTTCCTTCCTTAATTAAAATACTGTGTTTTTCTCTACTTTCTTCATTGCCACAAAAGCACATATATAAAAAAAGAGCATCCTTGCATAAAACCCTTTGACCAGATTTCTCAACTCTTATGCTAATAAGTCTTTATTTAGTTTCAGTCTTTCCAAACAAGTCTGCAAGTTTCTGACGCAGCACACAGCACGTACTCGGTTTTGGGCTTCTCCGTCCTGTCCTCTGTCCCTTGACCCTCTGTGGAAACCCAGTTCAATCTGTTCACCTACTAAGGTGAAACTAGACCCTATGTCTGCTGAGCGATTTGTTTTGTGCAGGGGTTCACAACACTGTAGGGGAGCTCCTTTCTGACCCAGGAGGACATAGAGACTGGCCGCCATCCAGCCCAGCTGCCTCAAGTGCAATTCTGTTTCCCTGTGGCTCTCACTGACAGTCCCTTCTCATTTGGCCTCTAACCAATTGGCAGCGCTCAGGAGCTCTGACCCTGGTTTCTCACTGTCCACACTCCTCTTCCCACATTGCTGGTATGTACATCTTAGAAGGGGGAAAAGCCCGAGACATATAAAGGAGAAGTCTTGACTGTGGAGCCCCTGAGAATTTTCTCCTTTCCCTGATGAGGGAATGGGACTACTAGTTGTAAAGAATTTCAATATGTTCTATGGAAATTTTGTAGAGAATTTAGCATGGTCTGTGCATCAGGATGGATGGTTCTGAAATCTCAGGAGAATATGCTACCTCTTCTCCAAATCTCATAATCTCTCTGCCTCTGTCTCTCTGTCTCTCTCTGTCTCTCTCTCTCTCTCTCTCTGTCTCTCTCTCTCTCTCTCTCTCTGATGCTGGGGACTGAATCCAGTGCTTAACTCCTGAGCTACATCCCCAGCCCTCTGTATTTGCATGGCCCACAGAAGCTGTTAATTTTTTTTTCTTGATATAGCAGTTTGCCACATTGCCCAGGCTGGCCTTGAACTCTGATCTTTCTGCCTTAGTCTCCTGAATACCTGGGATTATAGGCTTGAGCCACCTCACTCAGCTTGAAAGTCCACATTTAATGGAACTTAATATTTAGTGGGAGGCAAACATGTACATTTTGCCTTCTACTGTGTGAAATGGGTTCCAGGAAGAATGAATGCATCAAATAACTAGAACTTGGAGCTAAAGTTGTTTAAAATGCAATTCATCTCTCAATTAACTTTGAAAGAGACTCAACCAATCCATATTTAAAATCCTCCATGACATATGCCCCATCCCCTCCTGTATCTCTCAATAGGGTCTTGCTATGTGTACAGCGCAGGCTGACCTTCAACTCATGATTCGTCTGCCTCAGCCTCCCGAGTGTTGGGATTACACATGGGTGCCACCGTGACCTATGGCATTTGCTTTAAAAAAGAAAATAAGGCAGAGCAGTGATCTGGGATGGCAGAAGGCCTTTACGATGTTGAGGTGGAGATCTGGTATATTTTCCTAATTTCCCTTTGTTGACTTCAATGACAGTGACTCATTTCATACTTGACATTCTCCTCCTGATAACTCTGTCCAAACAGCCCCCTCCCTCATTTGAGGGTGACTGTAATTCATCCACCTAGCCTTTATTTACCTTCCCCAAACTGGCATTCAGCCGTACAAACAAAACAAAACAACAAAACAAAACAAAACTTTCCAGTTTGTTGGCAACTTGTTGCAGGCACTTGACAACTTTTCAAGAGAAACTGTTTCCTTCCCCTATTGTGTCACCTTTACCCCTAGCATACTTCTCAGAGCTCTGGCTTGAGTCTTCCTGTGGTGACCAGACAATGGCTTCCTCTAGGGGCGAAATTAGAAGCAGTGGCTTTTACTTGAGGTATCTAATTACCCAGGATGCTCTCCTCTCACAACGTCTGCACAGTCAGCAGTAGCACAGAATGGGAGGGCCTTCCCAGCTCTGTCTGTTCTGTAGATTTTTTACGGAGAGGAAAATGAAGTTCAGAGACCGGGGAAACCACGTCAAAGCAAGAGTGCCTTTTTCTCCGTCGCTGTCCACCTTGATAAGGCGGGAGAAAACTTTAGGGGTTCCCTCTCGGAGTGATTTTTTTCAACTGAATTTTTGAGATGTTCACAGAGTATAATTTGATAATATTTAATCACCTCCCCTATCTCCACTTCCCCTATTGCCCCTTCACCTAATTTAATGTACTCTATTATATATACTAAGGCCTATAGAGTCTAATTTGTGTCCCAAATGTCCTTCAGTGTGGGTCCATCCACTGGAGCCTGGTTAACTTACCAAGAGTCCTATACTTGAAAAAGAGTGTCTCTGCCCCTCTCACAGCCATCTGTTTGTGCAGTTTTCTTAGGTGGTATGGGAGCATCTTATCCCCTTCTGAGTGATATTTTTTAGAGCGTAAAATAAACCACATGAAGCTGGACCCCTTTCTTACACCATATGCAAAATTCACTCTAAATACATCAGATGCTTAAAAGTAGGAGTGAGAACTGTGCAATTCTTAAGAGAAAACATAAGAATACATTTCACATTGTGGATTAGATAGTAGATCGTTTGCTTAACTGAAATATTTCATCCATTTGAAATATATGGTTGTTTTTAATGTCTATAGAGTTGTGCAGGCAGCATCAGGCCTGATTTTTTTTTTTTTTTTAAAAAACAGTATAGAGAATTATTGGCTCATATACAGAGAATGTCACACAGTGAGACCAGGGCCTAGGTTGTTCTATATGCCATTCTGACTTTTTCTTAAGACAACTTTAGTGAAATGAATTTATAAACTATACAAGGCATCCATGTATGGTATATGATTCAATAGTTTTCATATACTTTCAGAGTTGCATTAAGCATCATGTAGGCAATAATTTTTTTAGCTATTACCTCAGAAGCCTATCAATAAAAGAAAAAGGTAGCCAGGCCGTGGTGGCCCACACCTTTAATCCCAGCACTTGAGGGGCAGAGGCAGGCAGATCTCTGTGAGTTCAAGGCCATCCTGGTCTACATAGTGAGTTCCAGGCCAGCTGGGGCTACAGGGAGACCTTGTATCAAAAAGATATATTGTCTAAAAATTAAAAACATGATTTATTTGTTTGTTACTGTGTTTGTGTGTGTATGATGTGGTGTGTGTGTGTGTGTGGTCTGTGTATATGATATGGTATGTGTGGTGGGGTGTGGGTGTGTGGTGTGTATCACCATGCTCAACTCAAAATTAAAAGTCTTGAAGAAAAAGATTTATTTTTATTTTATGTGTATGAGTGTTTACCTGCACGTATGTATATATGTATGTATGTATGTATGTATGTATGTATGTATGTATGTGCATCATATGTATATGCCTGTGCTCAAGGAAGCCATTGGATCTCCTGGAACTGGGGTTACAGATAGTTGTGAACCACCATATAGGTGCTGGGAACTGAACCCAGGACTTCTGCAAGGGCAGCAAATGTTTTTAACCACTGAGGCATCTGTCCAGCCCAGCAAAATCAAAGCTTTTATGTTACAAATAATAATATCAAGAAAATGAACAGGCAGTCCACAGAATGGGAGAAAATCTTTGCAAATCATAATCTGATAAGATTTTTATTCAGAACATATATATAAAGAACATCTGTAGTTCAACAATAAAAAGATAACCCAATTAAAGAATGGACAAAGGATTTGAGTAGATAGTTCTCTAAAGAATATATACACATGGCCATTAAGCACATGGACAAAGTTAGACATCATTAGACACTAGGCAAACTAGAACCACAAAGAAATACGGATTTGTGCTTACTAAGATGACTATAATAAAAAGGGCACATAATAACAAGGGCTGGAGAGGACACTGAGCAACTGACCCTTTAAACATTGCTGCTAGTGATGGAAGAGTTACAATCATTTCAGAAAACAGTCCAACAATTCCTCAAAGTTTTCAACATAGACTTACCATGTGGCCCAGTGATTCCACCCCTAAGTATAAACCCCAGAGAAATGAACACATACCTCCAATGATAACCTGTACGTGAATGTTCATAGCAGAATTGTTCATACTGAGCCACAACAGAGGCATTCACCTCACCCTGGGGCATTCAGGTAGGAATTAAGTAATCACTTGTAAGCGTTGTTAAAGTACTCTTAAATGCTTTTAGAATGATTAGCTTCATTTTGAGCTTTTGTCTTTACTATAAGCACTCTTTATGTGTGTGTGTGTGTGTGTGTATGTGTGTGTGTATGTGGTATATGTGTGTGTACATGTTCCTGTATGTATGTGTGCAGATGCACACACATGTATGTGTCTGTGGTGGCTAGAGGTCCATATTGGGTGTCTTCCTCAGTCACTCTCCATCTTATTTTTTTAGACAGGTCTTCTCGCTGACCCTGGAGCTCTCTGAGGCAACTGGACTGGCTGGCCAGTGAGCTCTAGGGGTCCACCTTTCTCTGCTAGGATTATAGGTATACCCCACTCTGCCCAGCTTTTACTTGGGAGCTGGGATTCTGAACTCAGATTCTTGTGCTTGTGTGGCAAGCATTTGACTAAGCTATCGCCTCAGTCCCATAACCACCTGCTTAATGGTTTCTGTGAATGATTAAAACTGTCAAGAGCTGGAATTTGATAGGCCCTTGCCTTATGCCTGACGACTTTGGGTGTGAGCTTTCCCAAGCAGGCCCTCTACTGGCCGTTGGTTGCACCGCCTTCACGGCAGCACAGCTGTTCTAGACACTTCACAGTCACGTTTGTACACTCCAGCATCTGAGAGCCTGCGGCCATAGCTGAACACATGCTCCAGTCACAACCGTTCCAGGCAGCCTGCCCCAGCCTCGGAAACAATCTGTCCATCAGCATAGCCAAATAAATAAAGCAGGGTATAGCCAGTTGATGGAAGATCTCTCGGCAGTTAAGAGCTAAAATTCCGAAGAGCTGGAGAGAGGAGGGAGGCTTGAGTGACTGCTGGAGGGTACAGGTTTATTTTGTGGTGATGAAAAGTGTTTTGAGTTGGGATTTCAGTCATGATTCCAGAATTCTGTGAAAATGGTAAAACCAATGAATTGTACACTTGGGATCAGGGGCAGACTCTCACTGTGTATCTCTGGATGGCCTGGAACTTGCTGCCGAGACCAGACTGGCTTCAACTTGCCCCACAGCCTCCCTATTCTTCCTACAAGTGCTGGAATTACTGGCGTGCATCGCCATGCCTGGCTGAATTGTTTACTCTAAATGGGTGAATTTTATATGAATGATCCCAATGAAGATATTTTAAAAAATAGAATACCCAAGAGTCTAAATAAAGGAAATGGAGTCTATTGACATCTAATGAATATTAGAAATCAAAATTATGGTAATGTGTTTCCTTATCATTATTTTTCATGATAAAGAATTGTCTAAATACATTTATTGTACCATAATTATTTCTTTTTCTTTTTGAGGAAAGATTTTATTTTTTAAAATTTTTATTAATTTTTGTGCATTTCATGTACTACACCTTACTCATATTTAGACCCTCCCCCTGTTTGTACCCCTCCATATCTGCCCCTCCCCTGCTGGATTTCATGCATTCTGTCATATACGTTAAGGCTTGTTGAGTCAAGTTTGTGTCCCCAAATGTCCTTCTGTGTGAGTTCAGTCACTGGAGCCTGGTCAACCTATCTAGCGTCATTGCCTTAAAGAAGACCAACTCTCCCTCCTACAGAAGTGATCAGTTGCAAACAGTTCCTCAGCTAAGGTTGGGGCTTCTCACCTATTTTCCCACTTCCTTGCTGCATTTTTGTCTGGTTTGAGTTTGCATGGGTCTTGTGCATTCTGTTACCACTGCTGTAAGCTCATATGAACAAGTTCCCAGCCACCTGGAAAACTGTTTCCTTGTGGTCATCCATTACCCTCGACTCTTACAATCTTTTTGCCCCCTTTTCTACAATGGTCCTTGAGCCCTGGGTGGCAGAGGTTTGATACAGGAGCCCTACCCAGGGACTTGCACTCTGCAGCCTTTTATTCTCTATGTTTTGGCCACTGTGGCTTTCTATGTTAATCACTATCTGTCCCACCATGTTCCCCAAGCCTTAGGTGTAAAGGTTACATTGAAGATGTGTCATGTAGGGCTGGGCATATTACAGTCACTTATTCTCTGTGTTTGACCAGTTGTGGAACTCTGAAATAGTCTCCATCTGTTGCAAAAGGAAGACTCTTTGATGAGTGGTGAGAGGTTCACTTGTATCTAAGGATTTGGAGCTAATATCCACCAATGATAGAGAACATAAATCGCTTGTTTTTCTGAGTCTGTGCTACTTCACTTAGTGTAACTGTTTCTAGTGCCATCCATTTATCTGAAAATTTCATGATTTCATCCTTCTTTACTACTGAGTAGAACTCCATTGTAAAATGTACCACCTTTTCATTATTCATTTATCAGCTGAGGGACACTTAGGTTGTTTCCATTTCTTAGTTATTGTGAAAAGAGCAGCAACAAACATGGCTGCACAAGTGTCTCTGCGTTAGGATGAGTCCTTTGCTCATATGCCAAGGAATGGTATCACTGGGTCATATGGTAGACTTATTTTTCATTTTTAAAGAGTTCTCCACACCACGTTGCACAATATTTGCACGAGTTTGCTGTCCCACCAGCAGTGAATAAGTGCTCCCCTTTCCCCACATCCTCACCAGCATTTGGTACCATTTGTTCCCTTGATCTTAGTCATTCTTACTGGGGTAAGGTGGACTCTTTAAGTAGTTTTGATTTGCATTTCCCCAATTATTAAGGCTGTTGAACAGGTTTTAAGGTGTTTCTGAGCTATTTTTATTTCTTCTTTTGAGAGCTCTCTGTTCAGATCTGTAGCCCATCTTTTAACTGGGTCACTTTTTTCTTGATTGTTTTTTGAGTTCTGTGTTTTGTATATTAATCTTCTGTCAGATGTGTAACTAGTGAAGATGTTCTTCCGCTCTGTGGGCTTCCTCTTCACTCAATTGGTTGTTTCCTTTGCTGTACAAAAGCTTTTTAGTTTAATGAGGTCCCATTTGTCAATTGTTGACCTTAATTCTTGAGCAACTGATGTCTGATTTAGAAAGTCCTTTACCGTACCTATATCTTGTCTGTGTTTTCTCCAAACAGTTTCAGTGATTCAGGTTTCTGTATTAAACTATGAGATATGGCAGTGGACCTGTTAAGACCATGATTTTGAAGTACGGATTAGAGTATATGGTATTTTGAGATACCCACCTGCATATAAAAACAGTAGGAAGCTATCTCTGATTTCTCCTGGTGTAGCTTGTAAGGACTGCTGGTTCTCTGTGCTGCATTAATAATTGAAGGACCATATGCCAGTGTAAACCCATGAAAGAGAGGAGGCAGAAGAGGGGGTGGGGCACATTCTGGAGGAAATACTGGGTTTCAGATAGAAGTAAAACAGGATGCAATTTTGTTTTCTCTCCAAGTTCATGAACACCCGGAATTCTGTTTATAGACTCCTAGGGGATCCTCAATCCCAGGATGAAGATCTCTGTAGTGAGGGAGTGAGACAGAGACAGAGGCCTGTGTAGCTCAGCTGGAAGAGTGCTTTTTTAGCATGTTTGAAGAGACCCTGCCTTTGATCTTCAGCATTACATAAAACCAGGCATGGCGGTACAAACTGTAATCCCAGCGTTTCATCCTAGGCTATCTAGCAAGTTTGAGGCTAGCCTGTGCCACATAAAACCTTGTCTAAAATAAAAATTAAGACATCTTGATTCAGTTCTGTGCTCTTTCTACATAATTCTTTATTTCCCACTTTTTTCCCAGTTAATTATTTATTTAATAACCACATACTTAGAAGAAACATTTCATTAAAACAGCATTGACATATTCAATAACAATTTTCTGAGCTAAAATGCATCTCTTTCAAAATTGGCTGTAAATTTTTAGGTTTACAGTTGAATTTACAGTCATATAAAATTGAACTCAGTATAAACCCTGTAAGACATAAAACTGAATGAGGTTTTAGCCTTTAAAAAAGATCTCCATGGGCTGGAGAGATGGCTGAGCGGTTAAGAATGCTGACTGTTCTTGCAGAAGACCCAGGTTCGAATCCCAGCACCCACATGGCAGCTAACAACTGTCTGTAACTATGGGGTTGCCCTGTCTCAAAAAGACCAGAAAAAAAAAAATTAAGGGGATTTATTAAAAAAATTTTAATAACTAAATGATTAGACAAAGCATTTCACTACAGATTTAACATACTCAGTAACACGCTCCAGAGCAAGAGTACATCTCTTTCACAAGTGGGTGCAAGTTTCTAGGTTCACAGTTGAGTTAATACAGTTATACAATATTGAACTCAGTATAAGCCCTGTAAGATGTAAAATTGAATGAGTTTTTTAACCTTTAAAAAAGAATCTCCATTTCATTTTAGAATATATTGTTCCTTGCAGAAAGACTCATTGTTTTTGCTACTAACACTGACATGCTCACGCATGCATCTCTAATCTGTATGCATCTGATTATTACTGGTCATACTTGGTTGCACTTGGACCCTTGGCGCCTGTGTATGTCTATGAAGTCATCAGGTGGATTTCAATGGTAATGTTTATCACCTCTACTAATTAACATGATGTAAATTTCTGTGCTTCCTCCTCAATTATAGTACATTTAAAAAAAAATTTGTTGATTTTTTTTGTGTGTATATCATTCAGAACATCCCAAACCATCTTATTCAACTATACACCCGCTTCCCAGATGGCCCTCCCACAGCCTCCCTCCCCCCACTAGAGCCCTTATACGCTGATATCCCTGTTACTGTCTGATATCCCTGTTACAGCCATTCCCCACTACTTGCCCTGCTGGTGAATCTAGTCAGCCTATCTGGAGGTCTTTGTTTTAGGAGGGTCAGCTGTTCCTCATCTAGCAGCAATCAGTTGTCAATATTCCTTTGGATAAGATTGGGGTCTGCTGTTCATTTTCCCAGTTCTATGCTCGGTTACTATTTGGGAGTCCCTTTGTTCACCCTGGCCGACAACTCAAAAGAAGGTATCTCCTATCTGGCATTGTTGCTTGTTATGTAGCCTTTAGCTATGCATATGGACTCTTAAGAAATTATATTGGCCCCTTTAATCTTTGGTTATACTTTCCTTTTGGATGTTTAAGGCCATACAGTTGGCCCTGATATACCAATTTATTTTTACTCTTAAGGTCATTTGAGGATCTGTTCCTCAGGGGTCACATGGGCTTGGGAGGAGCCCCTGGCTCCTTTCTTTTACCATATCCACCTATGTGAAGATAAGTCAAAGGTCCTATTCGACCATGGTTGGCTTCCCTTGGAAGCATGGAGGAAATGTTTCCTCTGTGTTGACCCTCCTCTTTGTAGACTGGACACTGGTTCAAGTCCATCTGGTGGGGTCTCCTCAGCCTCTTTGATCAAGGGGACAGGTGACCCACTACCATTACAGGACATTTTGAGAGATGCTCATAGTCCCCTGGAACTAGTTGACCTAGGAGGGCAAGGCCAAAAACTGTCCTTTATGTCCCTCTTACCAAATTAGTATAAGCTCAAAGTATATCTGTTAAACATCCAAGAATGTTAGTTCCACCAGTCTGGTGCTTTTAATTACCATGTGCCATGTAGATAAAGTTGGGCAAAGACCAAATGTTCT
>NW_008355789.1:6943168-6943710 GCF_000622305.1 Nannospalax galili
AATTGATCTATGGGCCTATTTTTGTGCCAGCACCATGTTGTTTTTATGACTATAGCTCTGTAATACAACTTAAAATCTGGTATAGTAATCCGCTCCCCCCGCCCCAGAATTGCTCTTAGTGCTCAGGGTTGTTTTGTCTATCTGAGGTCTTTTGTGCTTCATATGAATCTTAGGACAGTTTTTTCCAATTCTGTCAACAATGTCATGGGGATTTTGATTGGCATTGCATTGAATCTATATATGACTTTTGTTAGGATGGTCATTTTCACAATATTAATTCTTCCAATCCATGAGCATGGGAGGTCCTTCCATCTTCTGATGATCTCTGTCTTTAACAATGTAAAATTTTCATTGTAGAGATCTGTAATGTCTTTGGTTAGGTTTATTCCAAGATATTTTACTTTTTTTGCAGCTATTGTGAAGGGGAGTGTTTCCATGCGCTCTTTCTCTGATTGCTTGTTATTGGTATATTAGAAAGGCTACAGGCTTTCATAGGTTAATTTTGTAACCTGCCACTTTACTGAACTTGTTAATAATTTCTA
>NW_008355789.1:6944609-6945676 GCF_000622305.1 Nannospalax galili
TTGTTGTGATGTTTCCTCTTTAATCTCTGATTATGTTGATTTGGAGGTGCTCTTTCTTTTGGTTAACTGGGCTAGTGGTCTGTCAATCTTCTTTATCTTTTCAAAGAACCAGCTCTTGGAATTGCTGATTCTTTGTATTGTTTTCTTTGCTTCAATTTCATTAATTTCTTCCCTGATTTTTGTTATTTCTTCTTGTCTGCTGGGTTTGGGTTTTGTTTGCTGTTGCTTCTCAAGTGTGTTGCATTGCAATGTTGTCATTTATTTGTGTTCTTTCCGATTTTTTGATGTAGGTACTTAGAGCTATCAACATCCCTCTAAGGACTGCTTTCAACATGTCCCAGAGGTTTTGTTGTGTTGTATTGTCCTTTTCATTTAGTTCCAGGAATACTTTTATTTCTTTCTTAATTTCTCTTTTGACCCATTCATCATTCAGGAGTGCGTTGTTTAATCTCCATGTGTTCATAAGGTGATTATGCCTTCTTCCGGTGTTGATTGTATGCTTTATTGCACTGTGGTCTGATAGAATGCATGGAATTATTTCAATGTTTTTGTATTTGTTGAGGTTTGTTTTGTGCCCCAGTATATGGTCAATTTTCGAGAAGGTTCCATGTGTGCTGAGTAGAAAGTATGTGCTTTGGTGCTTGGGTGGAATACTTGGTAGATGTCTCTTAAGTCCATTTGATATATGGTATTGTTTAATTCAGATGTCTCTCTGTTAACTCTCTGCCCTGTTGACCTATTTAATGGAGACAGTTGGGGTATTAAAGCCCTCTACTATTAATGAGTTGGGATTAATTTGGGTCTTAAAGTCTTGTAGTATTGTTTTGATGAAATTGGGCGCACCAGAGTTTGGTAAATACATGTTCATGATTGTAATATCTTCTTGATTTATTGTTCCTTTGATCAGAATGAAGTGGCCCTCTTTATTTCTTCTGATTAGTTTTAGTTTAAAGTCTCTTTTGTCAGATATTAGAATTGCTTACACCTGCTTTTTCTTAGTACCATTTGCTTGGTATCTTTTTTCCATCCTTTCACTTTAAGATAGTGTCTGTCCTTGAAAGTGAGAT
>NW_008355789.1:6945909-6946511 GCF_000622305.1 Nannospalax galili
TTTGTATTGCTCCCAGAACTCTCTGAAGGGCTGGTTTTGTGGACAAGAATTCCTTCAGCCTATTTATGTCATGGAAGATTTTTCTTTCCCCTTCAACTATAATAGACATTTTGGCTGGATATTGAAGTCTGGGTTGGCATCTGTGGTCATTTAAAACTGGGAATACTTTGGTCCAGGCTCTTCTGGCTTTCACAGTTTGCATTGAGAAGTCAGCTGTGATCCTAATGGGTTTTCCTTTATATGTGACTTATTGTTTCTCTTTTGTAGCTTTCAGTATTGTCTCTTTGTTTCGTATGTTTAGTGTTTTTACTATGTTGTGCTGTGGAGAGTTTCTTTTCTGGTCTTGCCTTTTTGGTGTTCTGTATCCTTCTTGTATTTGTATAGGCATGTCTTTCTTTAATTTTGGAAATTTTTCTTCCATGATTCTGTTGAAGATCTGGTCCATGCCATTATGTTGGGATTCTTCTCCTTCCTGTATGCCTATGATTCGTAAGTTTGGTCTTTTTATGGCATCACACAATTCCTGCATATTCCATGCTTGTGATTTCTTCAAGTTTTCATAATCTTTGCTTGAGTGGTCTAGTTTGTCCACTTTATCTTCC
>NW_008355789.1:6947048-6982719 GCF_000622305.1 Nannospalax galili
GGTGTTTTCTCTGAGCTTCCAGTTCTCTCTTTTGATTTTATATTGGAGTGGCCAGATTGCTTTTGTCTTCAGTTCCCAGAGGCCCAAGTCAGATGAGGATCAGATGCTCTCAGGCTTTCTCCTAAGGTCTGGATCCCTCCAGGATATACTTTGGCCTCAGGAATTTGGGGGTTGGACTGGCCTGAGAGCTGGGCCCAGGAAAGATGCTGGTCTAGTGCAGCTAGTGGCCGTCCCACCCAGAGATGCAAAGGAAGATGAGGGCGGGAGGTGGCTCCAAGGGCCCCTGGGGACTGCGCTGAGGAGCTGGGTTGGTCTGGATGCAAAGGACCAGGAAGAGGAAAGGTCAGCCCTGGCCTCCAGGAAAGAGGCTGGTGGGTTGTGCAGACCCAGGAAGCAGAGGGAGGTGAGGGCAGGGTGCAGCTAGTGGCCGTCCCACCCAGAGATGCAAAGGAAGATGAGGGCGGGAGGTGGCTCCAAGGGCCCCTGGGGACTGCGCTGAGGAGCTGGGTTGGTCTGGATGCAAAGGACCAGGAAGAGGAAAGGTCAGCCCTGGCCTCCAGGAAAGAGGCTGGTGGGTTGTGCAGACCCAGGAAGCAGAGGGAGGTGAGGGCAGGGCCAAGCCCGAGTTCTCCTGGGGACCTGGGAAGGAGCTGAGTTGCTCTGGATGCAAAGGATCAGGAAGCAGTGGTGGTTCCTCTGGTGTCTGGGGCACCAAGATAAGGAATGGGACAGGACCTAGGCTAGGAGGAGAGACCGGCAGGGAGATGGGAGGGTGAATGAGGCTGGGGGAGTCAAAGCGTGGAGGGCAAGAGGGACTTACCCCAGAGAGAGAGGACTGCGAGTCCTTCAGGCCCAGGGAGGCCGGGGGAGGTGAGGGAGGGGCCAGGCCTAGAAGCAGTGCTCCTGGGACCCTGAGTTAGAACTGAGTTGCTCTGGATGCACAGGATCAGGAAGAAACAGTGGTGGTTCCCCAGGTGTCTGGGGCACCAAGACAAGGAATGGGACAGGACCCAGGCTAGGAGGCTATTTCCCAATTTTTTAAATAAAGGGGATTAGATGCATGAGAATGAGTTTTATTTAATCCCCAAGACAGGGTCAGTTTTTAAAAAGGGAGGGCACCTGGGATTGTAGCTTAGTGGTCTAACACTTGCCCAGTCTATACAAGGCCCTGTGTTCAATAATCCCTAGTACTTAAACCAATCAACCAACACCAAACCTTTGGTCTGAAAAGAGGAGAGGAGGTTCTGACTTTTTTCTATGGCCCTCCCCTTTCCCTCCAGCCTGCCCTGACCCCACTCCTACAGCTATATACCACCACCCTCCCAATGGTGCTCTGTTTTCCCTATCATCAGAAGACACTGAACTGGAGAAATAATTGTTGTTTAGAGATTTAGAATAAATATGGATTTTGAAGTATCCTCAGAAGAAATATTTTAAATATGTTCTAAACTTTGCCTTTTAATGGCTGGCAAGGCAAAAGAGTCATCAACAGAGATTGAACCAGTGGGAGACAGAGTGAAGTAAAATGATTTCCACAATAAAAAATGGAGTGTATAGCATTCCTGCCATTATTTGAAAGTAAGGGTGGTGAGGTTTCTGGATCCTTCTCTGAACTGCCCCCCCCTTGTGATATGGAGGTGGTGTAAGAACAGCAAAACCTTAACCTGGCTTAGAACTGGAATTGAGACTGTGGTTCCCCCCAGAACTAGAATTTAAAAGGTTAGGGAAACCTTTGAAAAATGATAGTAATATCTGTATTCAAAGCAAAACAAAAGACTGGGCTAGGGGTGTGGCTCCATGGTAAACACATGCTTAGCATGCATGTCGAGACCACAAGTTCAACCCCCAAAACCGAAACGGGAGGACACAAGAGAGTCGTATTTTCAGCATGTGACTTTGTATGTAGAAAGAGCTTACTGTAAGTTGGATGTGGTGTTACACAACTGTAATCCTAGTAACGTGGAAGGGTTGCTGTGAGTTTGAGCACCCCCAACTATTAATAACCAAACAACAATAAAGAAAGTATTTGTTATAAAATGTTAAACTGAATTTCAATGTAGAAAAATATGATACTTCTGTTGGGTGTGGGGGCTCACACTAGCATTCGGAAGGCTGAGGCAGGAAGATTGCTGCAGGTTTGAGGCTAGCCTGGGCTACATAGTGAGTTTGCACCAGCCTGGGCTACAGTGTGACAGTTTGTCTTAGAAAAGAAGAAGAAAAAACTGGCAGTTCTTGGTGTATACCTCAAGATAGGTCCTTGCCAGTCCTATTACTAGTTTTTGAGTTTAGTTTTTATTTAGTAAAAAAGATACATTACAGTTTCTATTTCTGGCCTTTGATGAAATGGGCCTATGGGTTGTTGTGAATTTTAATATGAAACATTGCTTGGGATCTGCACATCTTATTTTGTTTAACTTAATAAAATTCCCCGGATGTGAATTAACTTCCTTTGTTCAATATTTATAATGGTTTCATCCTCAGTGAAATGGGAACAGTAAGCGTTTTGATAAGTGGGTTGAAAGCGCCTACATCTCACTGTGGTCTATCCAAGCCCTATTGTGCTCTGTAATCTGATTTTGTTATTTCCTTTAATGAAAACCACATCTAACGAGATGTTCTTGTCACCTCGTAGCACATGGCAACAGTAGGCAGCTCTCCCCCTGCCTGCTACATCCTCCTGGCCAAGGAGTGTCAGCGTGCTCCAGACCAGAGCTCTGCAGGGGCCTGGGAATAAGAACATGCTGTGTCCTGATGCTCTGCCTGCAAGAGGGCGGCACTAGCAGGTAATGGTTTGTGGGACTGGATCCTTTTTATCTTAGCAAAACAAAGCACATTAATTCTCCTCAACCTCATCTTCCCATAACTGGCAGTGCCTTGTATTTGGTAAAATGTACCTTAGGTGAAGGGGTGGTCTTTACAAACTGTGAGCAGATGCTGAGAGACAATGGTCGCATATGATGGCCTCACAGGCTGTGAGCGCATCTCTTCATCACACCTAGCTTATTATTTCAAGTTCACATAAATAGAAAAGGGTCATTAATATGAGTTAGAGCCAAACAGAGCTCAGAGTAAATATATTCATGTATTTCATAAACAGTCAAGGAATCAAATAAAAATAAAGTGGTCTAATTACATAGAAACATTCTGTTGTCTTATTCCCACAGCAGATGGAATGAACTTTGAGAATGTTTACTGCCTTTGGAATCCTTAAAATATGGTGGAGCCCTTATATGATGCAAAAAAAATTATCTTGATATACAAAGCTATTTAAAAAGTACATATGAGGCCATTTGACTGGTGGATATTTTCTGACTGTTGGGCATACTAGTTGATTTAGGTCAGGAAGATCTCACAGTAATGATGGGACTTACTTCTGTCATGTAAGAAGACTAAGAGGAGAAAGAAGATAAAGAGACAGAAAGGAAAGCGGCCAAAGGAGACTACAGACTACAAGGCAAGCTGAGTCTGAAGGTCGGGACTCAGTCCAGTGTTATTTTTGCTGCCGTAGGTGATAAAATTTATTGTTTTATGAGAAAAATAGTTTTAGAATTTATTACATTTTCTTATATAGAAAATAGAACATATGATAATGATTCTCAGTGTACAAATCCATAGGTAAGGAATTATAAAGATTGCACTTCAGCATTTTGCAAATTTGTATTAGTTTGTCAGAATGTGTACTACCTTTCTGCAAAGAGCGAGAGGAAATGCTGCAGACTTGTCTAACTTATACTAGGCGCCCTGGTTAGTTTTTATGGTCGACTTGACACAGCCTAGAGTCACCTTGGAGAAAGGAACCTCAAATGAAGGATCGCCTTGATCCTATAGGCCATGTCTGTGAGAGATTGATGACTGATGAAAGGGACCCAGCCCACTGTGGGTGGTGCCATCCCTAAGCAGGTGGGCCTGCGCTGTGTAAGAAAGTTATCAGAGAACAAGTTAGAGATTGAGCCAGTTAGAGTGCGTCTCCATGGTTCCTTCCTCTGCTCCTGCCTTGAGTTCCTGCCCTGACTTCCTTCAATGACGGATTGTGACCTGAAATAAACTTTCCTTCCCAAGTTGCTTTTGCTCACTGCTTCATTCCAGCAATAGAAAGTAAACTAGGAGAGGAAGCCTAAGAAAAATCATAGAGTCATAGGGAAGTGGAAGAGGAACTTCTTGGATAGAGGATAGGGACCAGTGAGAGAAGGAGGGGAGGGATGGGATGGTAACATGGGGGTGAGCGTGAGCGAGGTGCAGTAGTAATCTGTAGGAAAGGCACACGCCTTTAATCCCAGCACTCAGGAGGCAGAGGCAGGCAGATCTTTGTGAGTTCAAGGCCAGCCTGGTCTACATAGTGAGTTCCAGGACAGCTGGGGCTACAGGGAGACTCTGTCTCAAAAAAGACAAAAAAAAAAAAAAATTCAGAGTAAAAAAAGAAACCAATTATTTCATACACTAAAAAACGTAGTTGAAAAATGGAAAAAAGTCTCTAGGAAGAATGTTGGTAATATATTCATCCAAGAACTCTCCAGGAAAGCTGAATGTGGTGGCATACATCTGTAATCTCCATTCTTGTGGGACTGAGCTAGGAAGATCGTGAACTCAAGGCTAGCCTGGACTACATAGGGAGACCCTATCCTTTCCTCTGCTTGCCCACTGCCAACAATCCTTCAGAAAGAGAGAGTCCCAGTTGAATACTGAAGCTTACTGGAAAGACATTGTCAAAATAAAGTAATTCAGAAGATTATGCCCAATGACATTTCCAGGGTTTGCAGGCATCTCCATTGTAGCATTAATGTGTTGATAACTAATCCATTAGGATATGGTAACCTGTTTCTGATTCCATGTTCATCAAGCAACAGTCTGTTTAGAATTGTGTATACTTGACAGAGTGTGGGGGGTGGTGAGCTTGCTATGCACATGTGATCTGTTGTGTGATAGTCATGCACACATTAATAAAGAGGTTTTTCTAGTTTAATAAAGTGTTGCTAAAATTCCTTCTGGGAGGTGTGAACGATGTCCCCCTCCTCCCTTGGTTCTTACAGAAAAGCAAGGTATGATTTCACCAAACTGCAGTTTGGAAAACCAGCAAGTTTATTGGGTTGATTTACAGAGCAGTGAGTGAGGGTTCACTTACAGGAGTGTGGGTGTTCCCCTTCTAAGGCCACACTGGAAAGTCTCCATTCAGGCATGGATTGTGACTTCCTAGCAAACCTATAAACGGCTAGAGTCCTTTCCTATCTGCTTCTCATCTTGGGCACCCTCAGTCCCTCCCCCTTGTGCGACTAGGACTGATTGGTTGGTTGGGAGGTGTGGCTGACTCTCCCTGCCCCTCCTTTCTTGGGGAGGGTCAACAGTCAACAAGTTTCGTGATGATCGTAGGCAAGCGGGTGCAACCAAGCTTGGGAAGAAGGCGGCTGTCGTAGCTTGCTGGTTGGAGGACAGCCCTATGCAACATAAAGATACGGGAGAATTTATTAAAATATTGATTTTATTTTATCTTCCTTGAACTTTTCTCTTCACATTTCAAACGGGAATGAGATCTTATAATTCCTTGCTGTGGTGATTTCAGTAGGATAAAAAGTAGAAACAGCTTCAAGCGAGTGGTTTTGCCCATGTGGTTTTCCCACATCTGGCAAAGCTACACCAGTAGATCAAATGATGCCTGTGTCCTGGAAGCTGGAGAGAGAAAGAATCTTGGAGGAGTAAGAGGCTTCTCTGTGCCCACTTTGAAGGGAGGAGAAGATGAGCTATCAGAGGACAGACAGCTAGAAGGCCTCGTGAGGAATGCCCGCAGGAAGGCTGGATCCCAGCACTAAAGTCTCCAGGGTCCTAGTCTCTCAGAGGGTTTTGTCATCATTCCCTAGAACATCCTTCTGACTTCAGTGGTGGTGTTTTGGCGGTCATCAGGCTGACAGTGCTGAGCAAAGAATTATGTAGGCATGGAATTTCCCTCCAGCTCATCCAACAGTTTAGAGTTCAGGGTAAGCTGACTTAAAGAACAAAAGGAAGTTTGCCTATTCTTGTACACTGCATAGAAGGAGTTTGTTACATAAAGGCAAACTTTATTCCTCTAATCAATGAGTGTTTGTTGCAGCATTTACTTGACATCTTTTCAGAACAGGTATTTTTTTGCATATTCATGACTGCATGGTGCATATGCGTGTATGTGGGCACGTGTGTGTGTGGGGGGGTGCATGTGCACACATGTACATGTGGAGACCCAAGGTGGACTTCCAGTGTCTCCCTCATCACTTTCCACTCTTTACTGAGGCAGGGTCTCTCCCTGACCCCTGAGAGTGCCATTTGTTTAGTCTGACTAGCCAGCTCTACTCTGGGGTCCTCTGTTTCTGCCTCCCTGTGCACTGGGATTACAGGTGACCATCATTGCTTTGATGTGCTGGTTAGTTTTTTCAAGTTGACACAAACTGGAGTCATTTGGCAAGAGGGAACATGGGACTGGAGAATTTCCCAGATGCGATTGGCCTGTGGCCATGTCTGTGAGCCAGTTTCTTTAACTGGTAGTTGATGTGGGAGGGCTCAGCCCACTGTGGGTGGTGCCATCCGTAGGCAAGTGGGCCTGAGCTGTATAAGAAAGGTGGCTGTGCCAGCCAGGGAAGCGAGCCAGTAAGCAATACTCCTCTGTTTCTGCTTCGGTTCCTGCCTCTAGGTTCTTGCCATGAGTTCCTGCCTTGGCTTCCCTTGATGATGGACTGTACTCTGTAAGCCAAATAAATCCTTTCCTCCCCGAGTTGCTGTTTTGTCACAGCAATATAAAACAAACTAGAACATGTGGGTTTGGAAAATCCAAACTCTGGTCGTCGTCCTTGTGCCAACCCTTTACCCAATGAGTCATCACTCAAATCCTCATAGCAGGTACTTAAACAATCCTTCTGTTTTATAATAATTATAGATTCATGGGAAGTTTCACACATAATACGTGGTGGTCCCAAATACCCACTACTCAGTTTGTCTCTGTGGTACCATCTTATAAAACTGTAGTATGGCTTCAAGTCCAGGAGACTCACATTAGTATATAGTGTACAGATTCAGGCTTTACCTTGTATTACTCATTTTTCTCTTTGCTATGACACAATATTTGACAGATGCAACTTAAGAGATAAATGACCTATTTTGACTTACAGTTTCAGCACATGGAATGTCAGATTTCGTAGTGACTTGAATATATGGAGGAAGCTCCTCACATCCTTGTTGATCAGAAAGCCGTGACCTTGAGCCAGAAGTGGGGCTGGGTTATCCCTCTCAAAGGCCCAGTAACACACCTCTGTCAGCCATGCCTCCTGCCTCAAAGGTTCTACAACATCCCAAAACCGCACCACTAGGTGGGGACAAAGCTGAGACTGTGGGACGTTTCACATTTAAACCGTAACACCTATTTTTGTGATGTTGAAGGTTGAACTCTGGGTATCATGCATACTGGGTACAAACTCTACCACTGCTGTACATCTCCAATCCCAAGATTTCACCATTTTAACACATACTTACATCGTTTTTTGTGTGTAGATGCATTACATGTATCATAGAAACAACACTAATCCAGATACAGCATGATTTTATTACCACAAAGATTCTGCATACCACTTCGCTATGGACACCTCTACTCCCCTATCCCTAGTTGCTCTCCTCCTCTGCAATTTTATCATTTTGAGAATGTTATATAGATGGAATCATATAGCAGCTCCTAGGTGGATACTGGCTTTTTTTTTCATTCAGCACAATTCTGTTAATATCTATCCAAGTTGCCACACATATTACTAGTCCATTTGTCATCATCAGTGAGTAGTACTGCATGGCACAGATGCATTACATTTCGTTCCACCAGTCACCTATTACAGGACATTTGGGCTTTTTCCAATGTCAGGCAATTACCAGTAAAGCTACAATGAGAATTGTTTTAATTCCTTTGTGTCTGTATCTGTGTGCATGTGTTCCTGTGAGAGCATGTATGTGCACATGAGTATAGGGGTCAGGGGTCAACCTCGGGTGTTGTTCCTTGGGAACCCTTCATCTTTTTTTAAAAAATATTTTATTTATTTTTATTTTATATATAAGAGTCTTTTGCCTATATGTATGTAAGTACACCACATATGTACAGTGCCCACAGAGGCCAGAAGAGGGCCTCAGATCCCCCTGGAACTGGAGTTACAGACAGTTATAAACTGTCATGTGGGTGCTGAGAAACAAATCAGACTCCCCCATAAGAGCAGCCAGTGCTCTTAACCTCTGTGTCATCTCTTCTTGTTTGTTTTTGAGACATGATCTCTCACTGGCCTGGAGCTCACCAAATCTTAGACTAAGCTGGCTGGCCAATGAACTCCAGGGGATTATCTGCCTTCGTCTGCCCAGTAACGAGATGAGAAGCACGTGCTGCTGTTCCCAGTATTTTCACGTGGGTTCTGGATATCATCAGTAAGTCCTCACACTTGCCGTTTACTGACTGAGCTGTCTCAGCCCTGGCAGTGAGTATTCTTATACATTTGTGTGTATGTAAATACTTCATTTCTCTGAGTAAATGATCAAGAGTGTGATTCCTGGATCAGATGGTGAGCACTGGTTTCATTTTTTTAAACAAATTGCTGAGTTGTGCCACTGATTGGCTATACCACTATGCCACCCCCACCATACCTGGGAAAGTCTGTTTTCTCCACCACATTTGGTGTGGTCAGTACTTTTCCCACTTTTCCAGGGTAGTGGCACCTCATGGTTCAGTTTGCATTTTTCTAGTAGCTAATGGTGCCGGACATATTTTCACTTGCTTGTTTGCCGACTTTGTAGGACTATTTCCTCATGTTTTGAATCATTTTCTAATTGGATTGCTCATTTCCTTACTGACTTTGAGAGCACTTTATGGTCTTTCGTCAGATGTCTGGGTCACAATACTTCTAATAACACTGCTTCCAGTCATGTCTTTTCATCTTTAACGTCATCTTTTTAGTTTGTTTGTTTTTTGTTTTTGTTTTTTTTTTGTTTTGTTTTGATTTTGAAACAGGGTCTCCCTATAGCCCTAGCTGGCCTGGAACTCTCACAGTGATCTGCCTGCCTCTGCCTCCTAAGTGCTGAGATTAGAGGTGTGTGCCACCACACTTGGCTAACAAGATCTTTTGTAGAGCAAAAGTTTTAAGTTTGATCAAGTAAATTTATCAGTTTTTCTCTTACGGTTCATCCTTGGGCATCAAATCTAAGAACTCTTCATCTAGCCCTTGGTCCTGAAGATTTTTGGCTTTGTTTTTATCTAAAATATTTGTTTGTTTGTTTATAGTGTCTCAAGTAACTCAGGCTGGCCTTAAAAACACTCTGTGCTGAGGATGACCCTGAACTTCTGTCCTACTATCTCCATCTCCTGAGTGCTGGGCTTATGCTTGGTTGACGCAGTGCTGGGGATGGAACTGAGACAACCATTCTACCAACACATGCTAGAATGTGCTAGACAACCATTCTGCCAACCAAGGCACATTTCCAAACTCTAAAATATTCATAATTTAGCATTTTACTTCCAAATAGCTTGAGCATTTTAAATTAATAATAAGATGTACAATTAGGTTGAAGCTATTTTTTTTTTTTTTTGAGACAAGGCTTCCCTGTAGCCCCAGCTGGTCTGGAACGTACCATAAAGGCCAAGGCTGGCCTCAGACTTGCAGAGATCCTCCTGCCTCTGCCTCCTGAGTGCTGGGACTAGAGGTGTGTGCCACAGCACCTGGGGAAGTTACTTTCTTTGCCTGTGGATGTTCACTACTTGTTGAGAGACAAGAGTTTGCCATTGCATTATTAAAAAGCAACCATTTCTGCAGAGCGACTTCTCTGCTCTGGGGGAGGGGGTGTCTGTTCCATCGCCTGCATTACATTGCTTATACTGTCTTCCTTACCATAGTCACTAATACTTGAGGTCCATTAAAAATGCATGTGTGAGGGATGGAATTCTTTCCAATTACTTCTGTTTTGATTATTTCAGTCTGGTCTCAGCACGCTGCCCATGCTGCTCTCGAATTCAGAGGCTCAAGTGCTCTTCTGGCCTCATCTACTTGAGATGCTGGGAAACAGGTGTGGCCCACCACACCCAGTTTCAGTAATGAATACCTTTTTTAAAGTTCTTATACATGCCGGGAATTACTCTATGTACTTCACATGCATAAGCTCATTTAATCTTCGTAAAAGTCTATGAAATGGTTGCATTAGACCCATTTTATAGATAAGAACACTGAATATGGAATGCTTAAGCTACTTGCTTGAGAGACAGATTTAAACTCTGGCCCACTCTCTAAGCACTAGGCTGTATAGTGAACATATTTTTATCTCCTCTCAGAACTGCTTGCTTCGGACTCTGCACTGGCATTTTGCCAGGGACCTACGCTGAGAAACAGGATAAGAGGCAGCTCTCTGACACTTACTGTTGCGTTTACTGCAGGCAGGTTGAGGATGTGGTTCATTATGTCACATGGTGTCCTCTTTAGGTGGACAGATGGGAAATGGTCTCTCACATCTCAGCCCCACAAATAGATGTTTCTCCTGAGCAAGTGTTTTGTTTTCATCTCTTGGACACTGTGAAACTGTAGAAATGATTACACTCTGTCTTGGCTGCTACAAAGCTCAGAGCTGAAATTTCAGCCTCTCATGAACAGTGATGTACACTCTCTAAGTGTACATCACTTGCAACATTTCTGACTTATTTTAGTATTTTCTGCCCTAATGTGTTCTTCTCTGTTATTTCCTACAATTTGCTTTGTTCTTTGAAAAAAACCACCCCAAATACAGAAACACATAGTTTAAAAGTGATGTACATGATTTTTAATAACAAAATGGCGGTTCCTTTGCCTCCACAAATCACCTCTGATTCTGCCCTACCCTGCCAAGTGCTGTCACAACTTTAGCTGCTTTTTCTGGGGCTATAGGGTTTTTTTTCTCTTTTCGTTTTTAGATATTGTCTCTTCATTTCCTGGTCATGTTAAGGGTTATTTCTTACAGCACCATCAGCAGCACGTCCTCCCTCATCTCCGTGTTTTTATTCTGCTATAATTGTGCTCAGACCTTTTTTCAGTGTTTACACTCTTAAGATTATGAAAAACTTGAGCTACTTTCTGTTCACTCCATACCTGCTATGATTATTTTGTTTTTCTTTAAGGTAATTAAAACATTCGGCCTCCATCACCGATTTCCGTCTCAGAGCTCTGACACTGGTTTCCACCTCCCGACCTGTCAGTTCTGTTTCCTCACAGATATCTCTGTTGGGTGTTAATGTGGAGTCCCCCACTGGCCCAGCTCTGGTCTGGACCAGTTGTTTTCTAGGCAAGCCGTCCAGCTGTCTGGGACTCCTTTCTTCATCACTTTGGGAATTCCATCTGTACCGTTCTTTCGTTGGACAGCCTCTTGTCCAATATTTCCTAAGTGATTTCCTTACTTTAATCTTCCAATTCCTATATAATTAAAATCTTATTTTGCTAACGTGCTGTGATGTCCAGATGGTTTCTTCCTGGTCGTGTGGGTGCTCCCCGCTCCCGTGTCTTGCTTCTGTTTGCTTTGCAGGCGTTCTGCTCTCCTTGCACGTATGTCTTCTCTCACCTCTCTTTTCCTTTGGGTTACGCATGGGTTTGTTGCAGCTCATTTTGCAACAGCTTCCTTTTTCATTTCCTTATTTCAATTACCCTTGAACTTCTGATCCTACCGTCCCCACCTCCTGAGGGCTAAGATCACAGGCATGGATCATCATACCTGATTTCTGTGGTGCTGGGGATCAAACCTGGTCTTCATGCATGCTAGGCAAGCACTTCTGTCAGTAGAGTTACCTACTCAGTCCCCTGCAATAGCTTCCTGAGAAAACGTTCCGGGGAGGAAAGTTTTTGAACTCTAGCACAAACACACATGTCTTCAACATCACGCTTGGATTCCAGTTTGAATATACACTTCTAGGTTGTAGCTGTTTCCCTCCAAGTTCTAAAGGCACCGCTTGTTTTTTACCTTGCTTTCCACGATGCTGCTGAGAAAGTCGGCATTTAATGCCTCTGATGAAACTTGAAGAGATCTCCCCTGTCCCTGAAAGGTTGGGGGTTCTTTTCTTCACTTCTGAAGTTTCAGGATGATGTACATTAGAACAGGGTCTCTCTCTCTCTCTCTCTCCCTTTTCTTCCTTTTTTTGTAAATATGCTGTGAGGAATGAACCTGAACACAATAAGCATTTCTGAAAACATATATTTTTTTTTAAGTTCTCAGGAATGATCAGGTATATTGTCATTTAAGAAATTCCCTCCCGGGGCTGGAGAGATGGCTCAGCGGTTAAGAGCACTGACTGCTCTTGCAGAGGACTCGGTTCGATTGCCAGCACCCACATGGCAGCTATGAACCATCCTTAAATCCAGTTCGAGGGGAATCTGAAGCCCTCTTCTGATCTCCATGGCATTGCACAACATGGGTGCACTCGCATACATGCAGGCAATACACTCATACACATAAAATAAAAATGATAAATAAAATATTAAAAAAGAAATTCCCTCCCTTCGATAGTTTTTTTTTTAAATTTTTATTTCATTTTTTATGTGTATGAGTGTTATGCCTGCATGTGTGTGTGCCCATGTCATGCAATGCCCACAGAGGTCAGAAGAGGGCATCAGATCCCCTGGAACTGGAGTTACAGACGTTGTGAGCTGCCGTGTGGGTACTTGGAATTGAACCTGGGTCCTTTGCAAGAGCAGTCAGTTCTCTTAACTGCTGAGTCATCTCTCCAGCCCATAGTTTCTTTTTTTCCAGGATTCCTGATTCAGTTATTGGATCACATGTATCGATCTGCTTTACTTATCTTTGACCCTCCCCCAGCTGCTTTACTCATTTTGCTTTTCCAGTTCTTCTGCTGAATTTAACATTTCTTCTTCCATTCTTTTATTCTAGTTTTTCTTTCCTTTTTATTGAATTTTTGCGAATTTCATACTATATATATTTAATTGATTTTTTGTGTATTTCATACAGAACATCCCAAACAATCTTGTTCATATTTATACCTGCATCCCAAATAGCACCCTCCCATAGCCTGCCCCTCACCCCAACTGGAGCCCTTATACTCTGTCCTCCCTATTAGTGTCCACTGCATTATCAGTGCCCCCAACCATTCCTCAGTGCAAGTCCATCCGCTGAGTCTAGTCAGCCTATCTGGAGTCCCTTGTTTTAGGAAGATCAGCTCTTCCTCACCTAGCAGCAATCAGTTGCCAACATTCCTTTAGATAAGATTGGGGTCTGCTGTTCATTTTCCCAGTTCTATGCTGGGTTACTGTCTGGGAGTCTCTTGGGCCACCCTGGCTAACAACTCATAGGGAAGGTATCTCCTGTCTGGCATTGTTTCTTGTTATGTAGCCTTTATATACATGGACTCAAGAAATATACTTGTTACTTTAATCTTTGGTTATACTTTCCTTTTGGATGTTTAAGACCATACAGTTGGCCCAGATAAGCCAATTTAGTTTTACTCTTAAGATCGTTTGAGGATCTGTTCCTCAAGGGTCACATGGGCTTGGGAGGTGCCCCTGGCTCCTTTCTTTTACCACTTCCATCTATGTGAAGATAAGTCAAAGGTCCTACTCGACTGTGGCTGGCTTCACTTGGAAGCATGGAGGAACTTTTTCCTCTGTGTTGACTCTTCTTTGTAGACTGGACACTGGCTCAGGTCCATCTAGTGGGGTCTCCATGGCCTTCCTGAACAAGAGGACAGGTGACTCACCACAGTTACAGGACATTTTGAGAGATGCTCCATAGACTCCTGGAACTTAGTCAACTTTGGAGGGCAAGGAGAAAAACCTATCTTTTAAGTCCCTCTGATCAGATTAGTATAGGCCTCAAAGTATGGCTGTTAAACATCCATGTTTGTTGCTGCTCTTTTCACAATAGCTAAGAGATGGAAGCAACCTAGGTGTCCCTCAACTGATGAGTGGATAATGAAAATGTGGTACATTTATACAATGGAGTTCTACTCAGCAGTAAAGAAAGATGAAATCGTGAAATTTGCAGGTAAATGGATGGAACTTGAAACTGTCATACTAAGTGAAGTAATACAGACTCAGAAAAACAACAATGTATGTTCTTCATATGTGGTTCCTAGCACCAAATATTTATAAGTGAGTATGTATCCAGACATAACTACAGGAACCAGGATAATGAAAAAAAACCAGGGAAGTAAAGGAAAAGAAAGAATCTGAGAGAGAAGAACAGTAGGAAACAGGTGTTACTAAGGAAGATATTGATAAAAATGGGGTTATTTAAATGGGAGGGGGGAGAGAGGGTTATACAAGGAAACTTGGGGATAAAAAGAAAGAAGGAACTCAAGAGAGGTGGGACCATTGGGGAAGGGTATTATTAAGGGAGATATGGGGAAAATGGGGGCACTTTAAATGGGGAAACCATGGTGGAAGGGTTAGACAGTGAGAGAGAGAAATAATGCCTAGCTAGTTTTAAAAAACCAGAGGGAACCACATTAGTCCAACAACCTTCTGAAAAATTATACACACAACTAGTTCAAGGCACAAAATATATGGTGAAGGTTTATATGAGAACATTTGGGTTTTGCCCAAACTTTATCTACATAGCTCATGTTAATTCAAAGTTCCAGACTGGTAGAACTAACCTTCTTGGATGTTTAACATACAATATATTTTTTAAAAAATTTTATTGAACTTTTGTACATTTCATACAACAGTTCTTAATCAAATTCAGACCCCCTCCCACATCCATCCCCCCAACTCCCCCACCAGACTTCATCTATTCCATCATACATGTTAAGTCCTATCCAGTTAAGCATTTGTACCCTGATGTCCTTTGGTGCAAATTCATCCACTGGAGTCTAGTCAGCCTATCTAGAGATCGTTGGTATGGCCTACTCTCCCTCACCCAGTATAATCAGTCTCCAACAGTTCCCAGACCAGGACCCAAATGGGTCCACCACCCATTTCCCTCGCTCCACTCTGGGCCCTTGTCTGATTGAGTTGGCATGGGTCCTGTGCTTGATGCCACCATTGCCACAAGTTCACATGTGTAGGCTTCCAGTGGCCTGAAAGCCTCTGCTTCCCTATGTTCATACAATATGTTTTGATCATATTCAGGCCTCTCCCCATCTATGCTCCTGTTACAGCCCTCCCACCACATTCCATGTACCCTGTCATATATGTTAAGGCCTAAAAGAGTCAAGTTTGTGCCCCCAAATGTCCTTTGGTGTGTGTCCATCCACTGGATCCTGGTTATCTAGCGTCACACCCTTAAAGAAAACTGACGCTCCCTCTCCCAGCAGCTATCAGTTGCCTCAGCTAAGACTGGGGTTCTTACCTACTTCCTCACTTCTATGCTGGGATTTTGTCCGAGTTGAGCTTGTGTGAATCTTAAGGCTCAGGGACCATTGCTGAAGAGGGGCAGACAGATCGTAAGAGCCAGAGGAGTTGGATGACCACAGGGAAACCATTTCCCAGACAGCTGGCAGTTACTCACATGAACTCACAGTAATGGCAGCGTATGCACACCCTTTTATCTTCTAAAAAGATAAGCAGAGGCATTGTAGGGGTAGACAGGATTGCATTATGTGAAACTCAAATATACACAAAAGAAGTTATAATTACTGTCATAACTAGAAGTTTAAAATTCATTGCAAATCCAAACTTGCCACTTAGGAGGTTTTCTAGAAGACCCAGACACTAAATTTGCTTAACTCTTGATCCAACTAAATGACACTTTGTCTGGTATATTCTCATGATTTTATTTATTTATTATCTTTATTTTATGTGTATGAGTGTTTTGCCTGCGTGCATGTAAGTGCACCCACGTCATGCAAAGCCTGGGGAGGTCAGAAGAAGGTGTCAGATCCCCTGGAACTGGAGTTGCAGATAGTTGTTAGCTACCACGTAGGTGCTGGGAACCAAACCTGGGTCCTCTGGAAGAGCAACCTGTGCTCTTAATCACTGAGCCATCTCTCCAGTCCCTTTCTCATGATTTTTTAACAGGAACTTTGCTAATAAGACTACTTCAGTTGTCTTCTAGCTGACTCTTACTTGTGGAAAATCAGCAGGTCTGAGGATTCCAATTTCCTGAACTACTTCCTCTGCGGCCACTGTTTCTTGGAGCTATCCCTGTGTGAGACTCCAAGTGCAAAGAGGTGGTTGGGCAAGCCTGGACCTCTGCTGTGAGCACAGTTAGGTTGTACACCTTTGCCACAACCATGGGACAAAGGTATGGTGAGACAGCAACTCCCACTCTTCAATAGCAAGTTCAAGGGTAAAATAAAATGAGTTGGGTCTGCAGCTAAGTAGTCAAATGATTGCCTAGCATGTGGGAGGCTCCAGGTTCAGACCCCAGTACTGCAAGGACAAACAAGGGAATTTATTCATTCTCAGGAGAGCAGGTTGTTGTGAAGCAGGTCGGGTCATGCTTTTGTCTCCCCTTGTGCTGTTTGTCCTTTCATCTCCTGCTATGTACTGACACCCTTGGCCGGCATCGCTGCTCTGCCCTTGGACTTGATAGTCTCCAGAACCAGGAGCCCAGATACTCCTCTGTTCTTCATAAGTCATTCTCAAGCAGTCTGGTGCAGCAACAGAAAACAGACTAAGAGCAAAGCAGCGTTCGAAGTAAAGTCAGGGAAATGGTACCTGTCCTCAGATACAAAAGATGAGATAAAGCAAGAAGCTTTCTGCAAGTCAAGGAATAATTGTATTAAAAATCACAATCCTGAACCAGGTATCCAGGTGTACACTTGTAGTCCCAGCACTTGGGAGGTGGAGGTAGGAGGATCAGGAGTTTGAAGTCAGCCTCGACTAGATAGAGAATTTGAGCCCAGCTTGGTCTTCATGAAACCCTGTTCAAACAAACAAACAAACAGCAAACAATAACAAAGTCCCATAGTACTACTTCAAGCTGAGGAGGTGGGACAGTTCCTTTTGCTGACCCTAAGTGATGCCTGAGGGAGAGGCAAGTGTGAACAGAGGACAGGGTGAGTGTAAGATCAGAAACCTGGTGGTTAAAAAGGCTGAGGAGAGGTTCCTGGTTTCAGGACTATCTAAGGTCAGCAACAGTGCAGAGATGATGAAAGCCCAACCTTGTGTGTGTGTGTTATTATTTTTGGTCTTTTTTTGAGACAGGGTTTCCCAGTAGCCCCAGCTGGCCTGGAACTCACCATATAGACCAGGCTGGCTTTGAACTCATAGAGATCTGCCTGCCTCTGCCTCCTGAGTGCTGGGATTAAAGGCAAGAGCCTTATTATTGGTATAGAAGTGAACAGGGAGGCCTGAGGTCTTAAAAGGGGGGCACTGGGAGTGGGCTAGGTTGTGGTTTTCTAGCCCCTCTGTCCAGTTGGCCCTTGAAGACGGGCTGGTCCATAATAATCTGGTGGTTAGGGATATTCTACTTTATTACTACCCTAAATATAGCGGGGCCTATGCAGTTGGAGTCCTTCCTCCTCAGAGAGGATGCTGTTAATGAGGGAATGAACTCTTCGTTGTTGCACCAGTGAAATGTGCCATAAGATAGCCAGACCAGCCATGTGCTGCCAAGGTTGGCCTCTCGGAAAGTTCTGAAGGGGAATGGTAGTGTCCCTAATATCATATTTAATAACCTTAAGGAAGCTTAGGTAGAGCCTAGCTTCACTTAAGGGATGATTCAGAGTTTTCAAGCAAGAAAGGAAGGAAGTGATGGAGGAAGGGAAAGAAGGAGGGAAGGAAGGAAAGATGAGAATTTTCGTGTTTTATCCTTCAAGAACTGAGGCACAAGACTTCACTATAACCAATGTTGAAATCCCAATGGGCAGAGGAAGTTGGCATTTCAGTAGGGTGTGGAAATAACTCTTTGATCATGAGAGAATCTGACAAAGGAAAGAAATAGTAACAAGATGGGGTGGTGACTGCAAGTCAGAGGAATTTAAGTTCTCTTCTTCCTGGCGACACTGGGAAGATTCCCACAACTCTGTTATCATCTGGAACTTATTTGACTATGGGTGGAGGGAGACAAGTGACAGCTAGCAGGACCAGTGGCTTCCTGGAAAGATGAGTGGAAAACTCAGGGTCTGACACAACCAGAGAGCTGAAACAGAAAGGAAACAGCCATTAGAAGCAAAATTAAAGTGTTGGCTGCCTCTGGCGCTCAGCATCTGTCATGCAGTCCCAAGCAAACGAGGTCTCCTAGAAGAGAAGAAATAATGCCAGTGTTGCTGGTGAGGGTAAGGGGCTTTCTGAGCGTAGATCAACCAGGAACCCTTAATAACTATGTAGAGTCACATGTTTAAAGCTCGGTTAGTATTTTCTGTTGATAACAAACATAACTGTTGCATACTGAGTTCCTTAGAAATAGACTCAGAGATGCATATTTGCACAGAGGGTTAATTGGAGGAGTACCCAGGGATTTAATATCAGAGGAAGAGTATAGGTATAGAATTGCATAGGCATTGAACTATAATGGATGGAGTCACAACACAGGTCTCTCAGCCAGTCCTGCTGGGAACCCTGGAGTCGGCCTGCTTTGAGTAAAGAAGGCTGGGCTGCATACCTGCCAGTGGCCCAGTCATTGGGTGTGGGCCACCTGTAAACTTGGATGAGGTGAATCTCCCCAGACAGAGGCAACATCAGGAGAGACAGTTATCTGGAAGCCATCAGCTGCCAATATTCCTAGCTGCCGAGGGAATGATTACTTCAGTCCTAATGGGAATCTGAGCATCACATTGTGGCATCAGTAAAAGCCAACCTTTTGCATGGGATTGACTTGCTTTGTATAGCAAATTCTGGGAACAGCTCTCTGATATCCTGGTTGGCCTCTTCTTGGGGGAAACGTAAAGAGAAAGGCTCCTGTGGCAAACTACGTTAGTGCTGTTGATCTCACTACTCACTGTCTCTGAAGCTCATTTTATTTTCTTTAGCCCTCATCTCTACTGTCTTTGTGGCGAACTTGGTGGGCTTCTGGTTGCTATGTCCTTTCAAGGTGGCTGTGACTGCTCTTGTTTCAATCTATCAAGTGAACGAATAACAAGAGATACCCCAGTCAATCACCAAAACCTCTAAACTCTCAGAGCTCAGAGTTGCAGGGAGAAGAAGCCAGACATCACAAGTGGGTCAAGGATGATGAGAAGCAGGCCCAGGGCCACTCTTACCCTTGGTTCCCAAGACTATGCGTTACACTTATTGAGACATATTCTCATATGATACTTGTAGATTTAGAGTCCATGCTGCAATTATGTAGGACATCACTCCATCTTTACAAGGTGTCACCCACAAAGTAGTACTTTGTTGTACCTTTAAAGGTATACTCACGACTCTGCCAGCTGACAACTTTGGCGAGAGAAGCTGGTATGGACTAGGAGCAATTAACCCGTTGTCAGTCACCACTCTCTGTTATGAAGTGGCTTCCCAAATCCAGTAACAATATTATACAGGACTCTGTGATGATGGGGAAAACGCTCTACATGTGCTTAGATATGGTGTGGGCTGGGGCCCTTAGGGAAGAAAAAGCAAACCCATATTCCAACTATGTGTTTATTCTAGTCAAAATAAATCACTTACTCTTCCAGTATAATCAATTTGCCATCAAGTAGATGGTTGGTCTTGTGAAAGAACTAGAAAAATATTGCCTATTGAAGGTTCAGTGTTCGTAGATGGCACAAAGTGATACAAGCTGGGCATGATGGAGTGCACCAGTAATCTAAACACGTAGGAGGTTGAGACAGAAAGATCGATGTGAGTTTGAGGCCAGCCTCAGCTACATAGTGAGTTTGGGAAATGCTTGGACTACATAGTGAGATCCTGTCTCATCTAAGACAGAACAAAATAACAACCATAAAATCCAAAATCAACACCACCACCAAAACAGTCAAATGAACCAATGACAGAGTCACCGCAGCCACTACCAGAAAGAGGCTTCCACAGGCACTCTGTGGGTGAGATGATCCCTTAGCACTGTCCTGAGGCAAGCACGTCTCCCATCGTTGGCCAGTCACTGGGAGAGGCTGAACCCAAGGAGAAGGGAGTAACCTTGGTCAGGGCAGCTTTCTTCAATGGACAGCAATTCTTGGAGAGCCACCTGGCCATTAACTCTCTTAAGAAAATGAAAGCTTCTTGGTGAAGGGGGTTCTGGGCAGTACAGCACAGGAGTCACTGCAATTACTAAATAACATGAATTGTTATAAATTTCAGTAGTTTTGGGGAATTTTAGAATGGAGATGGTTTGGAGGAGGGTAAAGAATTATGAAAAATATACTATCTGCTAAATTCATAGTTGGTTGTATAGGTAAGTTCTTTGAAATCTGCATTTATTATAGTTTTTGTGTATTTAGCCAGCACAAATTACACATTGACCTTGTCATTAATGATTTCTTTAAATACTTCTGCATATTAAAATGTGTGTGTGTGTGTGTGTGTGTGTGTGTGTGTTGGGGACTGAACCCAGGGCCTCATGCTTGCTAGCTAAAAGTTCTGCCATTAAGCCACACCCTAATCCCTCTAAAATTGATATCTTATTTTCTTTTAGGAAAAGCAAATTAATGTGTTGATGTCTATATTTTATGGTCAATACTTAAAATTTGAATCTTCAAATAAAAGTAGATTTTAATTTATTTGATTCCTCTTAATTTTTTGAAGTATACCATATAAAGTGTGTCATATCTCTTTTCGAGTAAATTTGATTTAAAAGTATGTTTGTACAGCCATAGACACATTCCCATGAATATGTAAGCATGAAGATATGGAAGGGAAAATTTAAAAGTGATTGACTTTGGAGGGTTAGAGTATAGATGAACTTAATATGTTTTCATTTGTCTATTATGATGTATATATGTCAACAATTAACACCTATGACATCTTTTCTTAGAAAAGGAGAAACTCTCTAAATAAGATGAAGAAAATAAAAATATTAACTGTTAAATACCAAGGCAATTACAAGAAAATAAAAAAGGGGAGCCAGGTATGGTGGTACATGCCTTTAATCCCAGTACTCTGGAAGTAGAGGCAGAAAGATCTCTGTAAGTTCAAAGCCAACTCATTCTTCATAGCAAGTTCCAGGCCAGCCAGAGTTACATGGTGAGACTTTGAAAAAAGGAGGAGGAGGGGGGGAGGAGGAGGAGGAGCAGGGAGGAGCTGAAGGAGGAGGAGGACGGGAGGGGGGAGGAAAAAGGAGGAAGGGCACCAGGAGGAGGAGGGGCAACCTGAGGGGGAGGAGAGGTGGAGGAGGAGGGGGAGCAGGAGGAGGACTAGCTCCAAAGCCCCTTTAAGTGACTCAGCATGATACTATGCAGACCTCTGTGTGAGCACAGAGCTGCTCCTTGGTGTCTCTGAGATGCCCACTTCTGTCCCCATTGTCTCAGCTCAGTTCCCAGAATTTCTCTCTGATTGCAATGGCATCTGTCTCTAGCTTTTGGCCTAGTTGGGTTACCATAGTGACTACTGGTCAGGGATTTCTTTCTGAATTTGTGGTATTGGACTTTCTGGGTAACTGCTTTAGTCTCTGAAGTCCTTCATCTGTCAACCCTAAAATAAGGGCAGTGTTGAAGCTGATGTCTCTAGCAGCGAAGGTATAATCAGGAAAACAGAATCCCTTCTAGAGCTGTTAAACCCAAAGGTTTTAATTTGGACAGCTTGCTACACAGGTGTTGGAAAGTGGAAAAGAGAAACATTTGGGGAAGTTATGAAAATCCTGAGATTACCCACAAGACTTGGACAAGAAGAGCGAGGGATGGTGTGAGCACCTCCACCCTCCAGGGCTGCCTCTGCTCACAGGAGACTGTGTGTAGGTGCTGGGATGAGGTGTTCCGCAGCTGCTGCTCAGATCTCAGCAGGAACATGGTGAAGGGATCTTGGGCTATGGAGAGCTGACTTGGTTCACCCTTTCAGAGAAGTGAGGTCCGGTTGTTTTCGTCTTTAGAGACGAGATAACTTGTTATGGTCTTAGGACCTGCCCTTTTACTTGAGTTACCTCAAAGGAGGTCTTTGTGTCTTGCAAACCAAACACCCTTCCACCATCACCTCTGAGTAGACTTTAGCTCAGACTTCCTCTGTGGCATTTTCCTTCACACTGAGAATTCAGAACACTCCTTAAATTGAGCTAAGAAATTTTCTTTTATTAATTTTGGACTATTTCACACATGTCTATAAAGCCCTGTGATTACATCTTTCCCACCACCTTCTCTCACCCTTCCCACTCTCGTTTACCTCCTTCTTCCCAACTTCCCCTCCTACCTTCATGCCCCTCCTTCTCTTCCTCCTCCCTCCCTCTTCCCCTTCCTTTACATGGCGCAGGTCTCGTGCAGGTCTCATGGCTGCTGTGTGCTCAGGACTGCAATGACCACGTCACACGCAGAGGCCAGCACTGCACAGAGCACCTCGCATCCTCCAGACCCCACAGATCTTCCAACCCTTCCTATGTGATAATCCTTGGACCTTGGAGAAGGTGACCAGATGTTGCAGTTAGGACTGAGCATTCAATTCAAAGTGCTCATTTTCAGCAGTTTGAGCAATTACGAGTCCTTGCTTTGATTATCGCCCACTGCCAGAAGAGGCTTCTTTGTCCAAGGCTGAGAGCTGCACTAGTCTATGAGTATAAAGAGAAATATTTAGAAGGCAGTCTAACTTCACGTCCATTTAGCAAAACATAGTAGACCTAGCCTGTGACTTTCTAACCACGGGCTTTTGACCAGTCTACAGTGCCAGGCATGAATTCCCTACTGTATAGTAAGCCTCCAGTGAGTCGGCAACTGGCCAGTTTTCTCCAGAGCATTCATACCACTATTACACTAGTAGGACACATCCTGCCAGGCAGTTCTGCATTGCGGCATGCAAGCAGACAAAGGATTTCTGCCATTGCTGTGTTATAACACCACAATATTCTAAATCCATGAAAAATTCTGAAACATCACCTTTTCTCCTCTATCACTAACAGATATTCCTCTGGCCTCCGCGGGTAACTGTAGTCAAGTGTACATACCTTCCTGCTCCACACATACACATGATTTAAAAAATAAAATAAGGAATCAGAGAGGTGACTCAGTGGTTAGGAGTTGCTCTTGCAGGGGACCAGGGTTTGGATTCCGGCATCCACTTGGTGGCTAACAACTGTCCTCACCTCCAGTTCTGGGGGATCTGATATCCTTTTCTGACACTGCAAGCATGGGTACACTTACATGCATGCAGGCAAGACACTCATACATATAAAATAAAAATTAATAAAATATATTAGTAAAATAAAATAAATCTTAAAAAGATCACCTTGGCTGCTATTTTGGTAATAAACTGGATGGAGGCAGGAGGAGTTTGTCAGGCGACTAAAGTCACACAGGTATGGCTGGAGCAAGGTGGGAAGAGTGAAAAGTGACTATATTCTAAATATATTTTCAGTGTAGAGCTAATATGATATTTCTAAAACTTAGACATGAAGTTTCAAGGGAAGAGAAGGCTTTGGGACCAGTGAGATGGCTCAGTGGGTAAAAGTGCTTCCTGTGTAAGCCTGAACCTGAGTTTGATCCTTGGAGCTAAGGTGAAAAAGATAGTAATGACTCTGAAAAACAGTCTTGTGTCTCCACACACATTCATGGGCACATACACATGTGCATGCATGCATGAATGCATGAATGCATACACACATAATAACTAAACTTTAAAAAAAGAGAGGTTTGGGTAACTAGCTTGATGTGGTTGTGTTCTACATCACATGCATGTTCTTCTCCCTCCAGTTCTACCCCCTGCTTTGTAAAAAATATTTAAAAATTTATTATCTTTATTCTTTGTGTATGTATGTGTTGCCTGCATGTGTTGTAAATGCAGCCCTGTTGTGCAATGCCCACGGAGGCCAGAAGAGGGCGTTGGATCCTCCAGAACTGGGGTTACAGACAGTTGTTAGCTGCCATGTGGGTGCTGGGAATCGAACCTGGGTCCTCTGCAAGACCAGTGCTCTTAACTGCTGGCCTGTGTCTCCAGCCCCTACCCCCTATTTGGGGCAGTGGCAGAGCCTTATCTAGGGGACAGTGGATCAACAGCTTAGAAGGTGTTTTGGCAGGAAAATTCTACCCAAATATGTGGCAATTAACTGTGCCAATAACCTTTTTCTTTTAAGCATCTGAACTGGAGAAAGAAGAAAGAGGAAAAAAAAAAAGCGAGAGCAGAAGCTGTGCTCAGACTTCATGAGTAAGCAGAAACCGCGAATAAACAGGCGCTCTGAGCACACGAACCCATGAGGCAGCAGAGAGCATCGACAGAGGCGATGGAAGATAACCAACCAGCTCCCACTCCCAGGACAGAGTCAGGGGTCTGGCTCACAGCCAACAAGAGCCAGAGGTGCTGTCGGCTCCTCTGTTACAAGAAACGGAGACGTGCTGGACAGGGCATCATGACAGGTGTGTGATGCACAGGCCGCGTAGAATCTGGCTAGAATCAGTGTGCCACGGCAGCCAAAACCACATAAGAGCCGACGCTAGAAGGGTGCAGGGAAGCCGGAAAAGCACAGGAAACCTGTCTGCTGAGAGAAGCGAAAAGGACGGCAGGCACCCAGGAGCACAGAAGGCAGAGGATGTAGCCACGTCAATAGAGCTGCTTCTGATCTGTGTCGGTCCCCTCCCACGGTGGCCCGCTGTGGGGACCTGGTGCTGAAGTGTTCCCAGAGGTTGCTTCTTGTGTCTGTCTCTCTGGCCTTTTCTACTCGAGGCAGTAGGAGTAGATTCTGGTTTGTTTTCCGGGGATAAAGATGATGTATTTGGCAGGAAGTTTCTTGCCTACTAGCTACTTACCCCTTGAGTTGGAACATAGCGGATGAGGCACAGCAGTGAGATGTGGAGCACCTTTATCTAGGCTCACAGAGGTCTGGTCCAGTCCGTAGTCTGTTCTCAATGTTCATGGATTCTGTAATTGCACATTTGAACCCTTGATGACATTTGTTCGTAAGCCCAAATCGGTCCTGGTAGAACTTCTGTGGCTTGTCACAGATATGTGCAGAGTGGTAATATTTTTGAGTTGTCCAAGGTGCACATTCCCAGTTCGGGGGAGCAAAGAATACCTTGTCTTGTTCAGCTCTTATGTAGAAACAAGCCCTTTTTTGCAGTCTATAGTGTGGCTATGCTTTCCCCATTTTTGTGTTTTTGTTGGTGACATCACTGCTTAAAATGGCCTCTAACTGTAGAGACAAAGTGTTCCTATGCACAAGGCTGTATGTGCCTTATAGAGAAAATATGTATATCAAGTCAGCCTAATTTAGTCATGTTTTATATGATGTGAGACTTGAGTCAAATTCTCTCTCTCTCTCTCTCTCTCTCTCTCTCTCTCTCTCTCTCATTTTTGAGACAGGAGTTCACTATATAGCCCAAGCTGGTCTCAGATTTGTGATCCTCCTGCCTTGACCCTTAACACCAAGATTGTAGGTGCTGCTGGGCAACAATGGATAGTAAATAAAGTGTCTTTAAATGAATGGGATGAGGTTATGTATGAACTGGTTGATGAAAATGTGAATTGGCACCTTACAGGAACCTAACTTTGTACTTCTCCTAGGAGTAAAATCATTAGCAAATGTGCATTTAGAGTTCACATGTATACAGAGCATAGCTCCCATGAAATCAAGAACCGACCATGATATGTCCAGGCTTAGGCAGTCTGTGGAAGGGTGTGGGACCCAGCTCCATTTCTGAGTCCAGATGCCCGGTGCTCACTGCACCCCACCATGCTGCTTCTCAGAAGAGGAAGGAATGCTTTTCAGTTCAGCTTCCCATGCTCCGACTGCTGTGTAATGCTGCCGTTTCTGGAACTTGTAAGAAACGAACAATTTCTACATGACTGAGACAGCCGTGAGTAGCACCCTTGTCTGCACCTTTCTCTTAAACTGTGGCAGAAATTGGCAGTTTTATTTAGCTCCTCTTCCTGTGGAGCCCAGATAGAGTTTCATAATTCTCAGCATAAGACGTCAGGCAACCATTCCCGGTTGGTCAGAATTGGCATCCATGATGAAATTTAAATAGTCTATGCATGATGACCTGTTTCTTTATAAGACCAAGTACACAACTGGAGATTGGAGTTGCCAGACTTTAAAAAGTTCAACAGTTTAAGTACATTTACCAGTCTGTTTCAAAACCTAGACCTTATCATAGCTCAGAGTATCTCTGGTGACTGATTTAGAAGGGCTTTATGGGGCCCATTGTATAAGACTTTGCTCTGTAAGATTTTGATGAGGCCTCTTTCTTGTTTCTCTCTGAATCTCTTGTCTGGTATAGAGCTGGTGTTCAAAGTTTAGTGAATCAGTTCTTGGACTTCCAGATCGATACCTGTTGTAGTCAGACTTTGTTGTTGTCAAATACCTGCTGTTAACCCAGCAGGATTTCTGATTCATGCTTTGAGCGGTTACAGCCTGTAGTCACCTGGTTCCATCACTGCTGGGCCTGTGCTGAGGGAGAACATCATGGTGGAAGAGTTTGGTGGAATAGACATGCAGTTGGGAAGCATAGAGGACAGAGGAAGAGGTCAGGGACAGTGTACAGCCCCCAAGAGCATGCCCCTGGTGGCCCGCCTCGTCTAAGTAGGCCCCCTTCAGAAGTTCTAACACCTCCCAGCAACGCCATCAAAGCTTGAATCCACCAATGCATGAATTTATGGATTAAGCCAGAGTCCTCAGGCTCAATGACTGGACACACCAGCTGGAGACAGAGTCATCAACACGTGAGACTTTGGAGAGGCATTTCATATCCCAAATCATAACAATATCTGTCTTCTACAGGGAGAAAGAATGATGGTGTGGGCTGATGACAGGATAGAAACCCCAAGAGCACATGGTGAAGCCGGCAGGGCTAAGGGTAGAGGTCTTTAGAGCAGGAGTCAATGGACTGAAAGGAACCTGCGCTGGACAGTGATTCTATTGGCTGCCTCTGCTTAACTTTATTTCTCTTTGCTTCTCATGTGGCTGACCTCCACCTCTTCTAGTAACTGGACCTTGGGGTCCTAAGCAGGAATGGGCTGGAGGCACACAGAGACAAGGAGGTAGGAGGCACGTGGCTTGAGCTGTGATGTAGTCCTGGCTCCAAACCAAAAGCCTGAGCTGCAGTGTCCACACCTGCTGGGCACCAGGGTGGCTCGTGTTATGCAGGGCTCTGGACTCTTATCCCTTAATCTACCCAACCCAATTCTTCTGTGTCATCTTTTCCCTTCCCTTTTTAAACTGGATTTTTGTTATTTTCATGTAATTTAATTTAATAGTATTTAGATCCCCTCCCCTTACTGTCCCCTGCCCAATTTAATGTACTCTCTTCCATATATTAATATATATTAAGGCCTATACAATATAATTTGTGTCCCCAAATGTCCTTTAGTGTAGGTCCAGCCACTTGAGTCTGGTTAACCTAAAAGTCATATCCTTGAAAGAGACTGAATCCCCCTCTCCCAACAGCCATCAGTTGCCAATAATTCCTTAGGCAGGGTTGGGGTTTCTTAGCCACTTCCCCATGTCTATGCTGGGATTTTGTCTGGTTTGAGCTTGCATGGGACTTGTACATGCTGTCACCAGTGCTGTGAGTTCATATAAGTAACTGACCAGCTGTCTGGAAAACTCTTATTTTCTTGTGGCCATTCACCACCTCTGACTCTTAAAATCTTCCTGTGCCCTCTTCTACAATAATCCCTGAGTCTTGGGAGACAGAAGTTTGATATATGTGTCCCATTCAGGGATAAGCACTCTGCAGCCTCTTGTTCTCTGCACATGGGGCAGTTGTGGGTTTTTGTGTTAATCACCATCTGCTGAGAGCCAAGAGATGCATTAATCTATGAGCATAACAAAAAGTCACCAAGAGTCAGTTTAATACTAGGCTCTCCCTCTGCCCTGTGACGTGTCTAGCCTCAGGGTCTTAGGTCTGATGTCAATGCCAGGTAGAGTGGTATGACTGGCTCATATTTTGATCAATTTTGGGCTTTTTGAGGACTCTGCACACTGATTTCCATACTGGCTGCACAAGTTCACACTGCCACCAGCAGTGGACAAGAGTTCCCTCTCTCCACATCTTTGCCAATATTTGTCACTTTTTTATCTTAGCCAATCTGAGTGGGGTAAGATGAAATCTCAAAGTGATTTTAATTTGCATTTCCTTGATGATTAAAGATGTTGGACATTTTAAGATAGTATTTCTCAGCCATTTCCATTTCATCTTTAGAGAACTCCCTGTTCAGCTCCTTGCTTCACTTTTTAATTGACTTGTTTATTTTTTTGATGTTTAGCTTTTTGAGTTCTTTGTGTATTCTAGAGACTAATGCCCTGTCAGAGGTGTAGCTGGTAAAGATGTCTGCCTACTCTCTAGGTTACCTCTTCACCCAAACGATTGTGTCCTTTGCTGCACAGCAACTTTTCAGTTTCATGTGGTCCCATCTGTCAGTTCTTGGACTTATTGCTTGTGCTATAGGAGTCCTGTTTGGAAAGTTCTCTCCAGTGCCTATGGGTTCCATTGTATCCCCTACTTTCTCCTGTATCTAATTCAGAGTATTGGGTATGTTGAGGCCCCTGATCCATTTAGGCTTGGGTTTTGTGTGTGGTGAGAGTTAGGGCTCTAGTTTCATTCTTCTACATTCCACTAGCCAGTTTGACCAGCACCATTTGTTCAATATGCTGCCTTTTCCCCAGTGTGTATTTGTGGATTGTTTTTAAAAAAAATCAAGTGGCTGTAAATGTGTGGATTTCAATCTGGCCTCTCAAATCTATTTCACTGATCAATGTGTCTGTTTTTATACCAAGGCCATGCTGTTTAAATTACTGTAGCTCAGTAGTATAATTTAATATCAGGTTTGGTAATGCCTCCAGTAGCTCCTTTAACAGTTTAGGATTATTTTGGCTATCCTGTTTTTTTGTTTGTTTGGGGTTTTTTTCCCAGTCCACATGAAAGTTGAGATTTTTTTCAATTTCTGTGAAGAATTGTGTTGGAATTTTAATGGACATTGCATTGAATTTGTATATTGTTTTTGGTAGAATGACTGTTTTCACAATATTAATCTTATTGATCCATGAGCATGGGAGTTCTTTCTATTTTCTGGTATCTTCTAGAATTTCTTTCTTCACTGATCTTTCTTTACTGTCTTAAAGTTTTTATTGTATATGTCCTTCACTTCCTTTGTTAGACTTATTCCAAGATGTTTAGTGAATTTTGAGACTCTTGTAAATGGAATGATGTCCATGGTTTCTGTCTCAATATGCTTGTTTGATGGTATATAAGAAGGCTACTGATTTAGGGGTGTAAATTTTATATGCTGTTACTTTGCTGGATATATCTATCAGCTCTAAGAGTTTTCTGGTATAGTCTTCAGGGTATTTTATGTGTAGAACCATATCCTATCAAGGTACAAGAGGCATACAGAGCACCAAGTATAACAGGATAACAGGATAAGAAAAAAACCTCCCCATGACATATAATAGTCAAAACACTGAACATAGAGAACAAAGAAAACATGTTGGAAGCTGTGCGAGAGAAAGATCAAGTCACCTATGAAGGTCTATCAGAATAGCAGCTGACTTTTCAGGGTAAACTATGAAAGCCAGAGGTCTTGGACCAATGTCACACAAGTCATGAAAGAACACAGATTCCAGCCCAGACTACTTCAGCCAGAAAAACTATCAGATGAAATTTAAGGAAAAAGAAAAACTTTCCATGATAAAAACAGATTTGAGGAGTTTATGTCCACAAAACCAGCTCTACAGAAAATACTTGATAGATTCCTTCAGTCAGAAAAGATTAAACACTCTTGAGAGGGCACAAAGAATTTATAAATTATCTCAGAACAGTCAGCCCAAAGAGGTCTAAGAAAACAGCACAGCACTACACCATCAATGTAACAGAAATTGATAAACATTGGTCAATAATAACCCTCAATATTAATGGTGTCAGCTCCCCAGTAAAAGGTCACAGACTAACCGACTGGATTATGAAACAGGATCCATCAATTTGTTGCCTCCAGTAAATGCACCTCACCAACAATGATTGACACCACTTGAGGTAAAAGGATGGAGAAAGGTATTCCAAGCAAATGGAACTAAGAAACAAACAGGTGCAGCCGTTCTAATGTTCGACACAATAGACTTCAAACTAAAACTCGTTAGAAGCAACAGGGAAGATCACATCATAGTCATTAATGGAAAAATCCATCAAGAAACTATTTCACTCCTAAACATATATGCACCCCACATGGGCACCCCATTTCATAAAAGAAACTTCATTAGCTCTAAAATCTCACATTGGCTTTAACACAGTGATAGTAGGTGACTTCCATCAACAGACAGGTCAACCAGACAAAAACTGAATAGAGAAACCCTGGAGTTAAATGACATTATAAATCAAATGACCCTTACAGACATCTACAGAACATTCCACCCAGATACCAAAGAATGCACTTTCTTTTCAGCAGCCCATGGAACTCTCTCCAAAATTGACCAGATATTAGGACATAAAGCAAGTCTCCACAAATTTACCAAAATTGAAATATCATCTTGTATTTTATCTGATCACAAAGGAATAACACTAGATATTAACAGCAATAAAAAGGGAAAAATATTTATTTTATAGGATCATGGTGATTGATTAAAAGAACTGAGGTCCGTTAAGGTTTACCTTTGTGTGTATGAAGTGTGCTCATAAAACTTAGATGATATATTTATATATTTTAAAATTTATTTTTATTATTTTAAATCATGTGTATGTGCTTGTGTCTGTATGTGTATGTGCACATACGTGCAGGTGCCTGCATAGGTCAAAGGCATTAGATACCCCTGAAGCTGGAATTATAGGCAACTGGGAGCAGAACTCTGGTCTTCTACAAGACAGTAAGTGCTTTTAAGCACTTAGCCATCTCTCTAAGCCCACTCCAATGGTATATTTTGTGCACACTAGTAATACCATGTGTCTGGTATTTACTTGCAGGTGGTGAGGTGTCTTCTTTTTGGCTCTGAGCAAGTAAGCAAAACATACCAAATTTCTAGGACTCCACAAGAAAGGCAGGTACAGGGATGTTAGAATGTTATTTTCTATACTAGAAGCAATTCTGGTAGTGCCAGAAAGTCTGCAGGTTTCCTCATCAGGGATTAACCTTGGGATGATGCTGTTAGCTTCTAAGAGTGAGTGACTGACTAGAAAAAGCCTAGAGGCTGCCCTACCTCTGTAGGCCTGAGTATAACGTGTGGTCCTCTCCAGTTTAATCAAGAAATGATCCTATAGAGCAGAAAGACCCGGATGCAGCCACTTTTAGCCTTGACACATTTACCTGGGGTCTTTGGCACAGTTTCTTACAGCTTGACTCACTGTGCACGTCTCCCCACTACACACCCTGTCCTGTACAGCAGCCCAGTGCTCGCTCACCACCCCATCGTATTAGTTTCTATTGCTGCTATAACAAGTGGTCATACGCCTGGGCATGAACCTCACAATTTTACCATCCTACAGTTCTGAAGGCCAGAAGATCAGAATGGTTACACTAGGTTAAACCGCAGTTGTCCACAACGCTGGGTCCTCCTCTAGCAGGTCAGGAGGAAACACTCCTTACCTTTTCCCACTTCTAGAGGTCACCTACATGTCTTGGCTTTTAGTACACTTCCCTCTTCAAAGTCAGTAGTGACAGCTGAGCCCTGATATTGGGTCACTCCAGCTCTGTTTCCACCACCACATCGATGGCCTTCTGTTATGATTTGAATGTGCCCCTTCCAAAATTCATGTTAAAACTTAAATCTCAGCCGGGTATGGTGGCACATGCCTTTGATCCCAGCACTAGGGAGGCAGAGGCAGGCAGATCTCTGTGAGTTCAAGGCCAGCCTGATCTACATAGTGAGTTCCAGGCCAGCTGGGGCTACAGGGAGACCCTGTCTTAATAAGACCAAAAAACAAAACAAAACAAAACAAAACAAAAAAACAAGACAAACAAACAAACCAAGCCAAAAGCACCACCTTAAACCTCACCATGATGATATTAAGAGACAGGGGCCTTTTGGGAATTGATTAAGAGCTTTATAAAAGGTCTGGAGGGAACTAGCTTATGTCTTCTGTGCCTTCTCCATCCGTTCATGTGAGGACATAGCGTTTGGCCCCTCCAGAGGATGAAGCAACAAGGTGCCATTTAGGAATTAGGGAACGAGACCTCCACCAGATACCCATCCAGTTAGTGCCTTCATCCTTTACTTGCCAGAAACCAGAACGGCAAAAAATGTCTACACTTTATAAAGTAGCCGGATAGTCTGCCATGGTAGCATCAACGGACTTAGCCATCTCCTGATTCTTCTGCTCTCTCTTCCACATTTTAGGACCTTTATGATTATACTGAGCTGCTCGAATGAGCTAGGGCAATGACTTCGTGCTTAAGTCACCTGATTAGCAGCTTTAGCTCCATCCACAGTCCTTGCCATGATTCCGTGACCCACATTGCTGCGTCTCAGAACATGTTCATAGATTGTGGGAAAAGGTGCGGACTTCCTTGGGAGCCATTCTGCCTTCTAACTCTCTGATTCTAACATCAGGACTAAAACTAGTAAACTTCTCAGTTATCAGGCCTGAATCATCCCTCTATAATGGCATCTGTGAGTCCCATGCCTGATGGACCTGTCTCTATTTGACTTGACTGGCTCCCTCCCTGCCCCCTGACTTTGATGGAAAATGATGCAGTGCACACGCAGATTCACAAACAGGTGAATCAAAAAAATTGGTCTTTATTTCCTCAACAACACTCATGTTACTTATTGTGATAGACAGGCTGATATGTCCTATTTTTCTTAAATGAAAACTTCAAACATAATAAGCCTATCCATTCATGCTATGCCATAACCTTATCTGGTAGTACTTTTTTTTTTGGTCTTTTTGAGACAGGGTCTCCCTGTAGCCCCGGCTGTCCTGGAACTCACTATGTAGACCAGGCTGGCCTTGAACTCACAGAGATCCACCTACCTCTGCCTCCCTCCTGGGTGCTGGGATTAAAGGCATGGGCCACCATGCCCAGTTCTGGTAGTACTTTTAAAAAAATATTTTATTTATTATTTTTATTTTATGTGTATGAATGTATTGCCTGCATGTGAGTGCACCTGTGTCGTGCAGTGCCACGGAGGTCAGAAGAGGGCTTCGGATTCCCCTGGAACTGGAGTTAAGGATGGTTCGTAGCCGCCAAGTGGGTGCTGTGATTCGAACCCAGGTCCTCTGCGAGAGCAGTCAGTGCTCTTAACTGCTGAGCCATCTCTCCAGCTCCTCTACTAGTACTTTTAAAATATTTTATTTATCATTTTTATTTTATGTGCATGAGTGTATTGTCTGCATGTATATAAGTGCACCCGTGTCATACAATGCCCATTGGAGGTCAGAAGAGGGCATCAGATCCTCTGGAACTGGAGTTAGGATGGTTGTTAGTGGCCATGTGGGTGCTGTGAACCGAACCTGAGTCCTCTGCAAGAGCAGCCAGTGCTCTTAACCACTGAGTTTTCTCTCTCGCCCCTTATCTGGTAGTACTTTTATTAACTCAGTTAATGCCTGGGAGAAGTCTATACAAACTATAATAATCATTAACTGCTTCCTCTCCTCCTCTTCCTCCTCCTTTTCCTCCTCTTCCTCCTCCTCCTCCATAGGGTCTCACTATGTAACCCCAGGTGGCCTGGAACTTTCTATGTAGGCTATCCCAAGCTGGCCTCCATATCACAGAGATCCTCCTGCCGCTGTGTCCCAAGTACTGGGATTAAAAGTGTGCACCACCATGCCTGGACCACCTACTAGGTTCTTAAACCACCTAGAAGTAACCTGTATTTTTGACATACATATAAAGGCATATACACACACAGAGACACAGACACAGACACACAGATACAGACACAGACACACACACACAGACACACACACACACACACACAGTGGATCAGTGGTGGGAAAAAGATGTTAAATATCTACTAAAGATGTTCTAAATGGCGTCTTTAAGGAGAAAGGAAAGGAGGGAAACAACATTAATACTGAGAACCTCCTCTGGGTTACCAATTTTATATTCATCAGCTCACCTTAATTCTCATGACAATGCAGCTCTCATAAGCTGAGGCCCAAGGACCATGTAAGGAGTAAGAGGAAGGACTCAGCATCTGGCAGCCTGTCTGGATTCAGAGCTATTTTTCTTTCACCTGACCAGCTTTTAACGCAAGGTGGATGGACGAAGTGCAGCAACTCAAAGACAGAATGGACTGACTCCCTGTGGACCTGGGGTGAGATTGCTGGCCCCGGGGGCATGAGCAAATGCTAACAGGTCTATGGGAGTTGCACGGTCTGATAAGGTGGGCTCTGAGTCATGGCGGCGTGGGGCTAGGCACTGGGTATTCATTCCTTTGTAAGTTAATAAATGCATATAAAATATATTATATGGTTTGTCTGATGTGCAGGAGACCCAGAGAGAATTCGGGCCACAGAATTGGCATAGTCAGCAGGATATGATGAAACTGAATGAGTTTTAGTAGAGCACTAATGGAGGCACTGATGTGGTTTTTGCAATAGGTTATTAAAAAGAGGACAGCCATTCAGAAGCGTGGGCCACAGCTATGCTGTAAATGTGGGGATATGTTGCAGGCATGTAAAGATTTGTTAAAAGTTGCTCAAAGGCTAGAAAATCATTTATCTGCTCTGGACCCAAAGGGAGCTCCCAGAAAAATAGAGCAGCCATTTTACATGATAAAAGCTGTGCCCCAGGCAGGGGAGGCTGAAAAGGCTGCGCTGAAAGACCCAGTTACAGAGCTGGAGAGAGAAAAAAGGTGGGACACTTTGACTTGTGTAAAGTCCAAGAACTTAGAGAATAAGACAGACAATAGTAAAAAAGAAAAAAAAAGATAACTGTACTATAGCTAGGAACTATTCCATGCTAGAACTGTTAAAACTAGCAAAAACTTACAAGCAAGCAAGCAGAGAGCCCCTGGCCACATGGCTTGTGAGAGTATGAGACATGGGAGCAAATGACATCAGTCTGAGTCCTTCAGAAGCTTCACAGTTGAGTTATATAATCACCCATCCATCCTTATGATATAGGCTGCTCAACCTAGGTCAATGCAGTGGGGAGCAGTCCTTAATGGGGTGGCTGGTTGAAGGCATTAAAGATACGTGGTTGTCACCAAGGGAGACTAACATTATTAGCAGGGGTTGGAGGACTGTAAAGGAGCGGCAGGCATTACTGAGAAAACTAGGTATGAGAAAAGTAATATATGATGTCCAGTTCACTGGGCCAGATGAGACTGTGTTCACCAGAGATATGAAAGAAAGTTTAATTCAACAGGGACCTGGAGAATGGTATGGGGCTTTAATGGCTTTACTAAGCCCTTTGATGGGACAGGATCTTTGTAAAGTGAGAGAAGCTTTGGAAAATCTAAATGATTCTGACCAGCATGCAAAACTTGTCTGTGAAATAACAGAACACCCTATAGGAGATATAAAAAAGACCAGACAGAGGAAATGGTCCACTTGGTTTACTCGAAGACAAGTGTGGCAAGACTTATGTCAAGCCCAAATCCCCAGAAAAAAAATTAATTAAAAACCAAATTCGGTACTAAGGCACTTCTGGAAGGCTTTAAAACCAGAACAGTTTACAAAGGACATTCAAAGGATAACAACTGTACAAGGGGTGGTTAAGAATCCCCAACGAGACTACTATCCTCAGGCCTCTTGGGGTAAGTATATAGCGCAGCTCTCCGCACCGGGACTCCCTAAGCCTCATTCACCCTTCCATCCCCCCCCCCCCCCCCCCCCCCCCCC
>NW_008355789.1:6988704-6999808 GCF_000622305.1 Nannospalax galili
AAGAATCCAAGTGCAACCGATTAGAACTAATAATAATCAGATGCATACAGATTAGAGATGCATGCGCCAACATCTCAGTGTTAGTAGCAAAAACAATGAGTCTTTCTGCAAGGAACAATATATTCTAAAATGAAATGGAGATCTTTTTTAAAGTTTAAAGCCTCATTCAATTTTATGTCTTATAAGGTTTATACCGAGTACAATAATGTATAACTGTATTAGTTCAAATGTGAACCTAAAAATTTAGAGCCAATATTGAAAGAGAAGCGTCTTTGCTTTGTTATTGAATATGTTAATGCTGTAATGAAATGCTTCTAATCATGTGGTTATTAAATAATTTAAAAAAAAACTAAAAAAAAAAAAAAAAGAATCCCCAACGATTAAATAAGATGTATTTCTTTTCTGATAAAAGCTATACTAGGGGTGGAAGCAGGTTTTCTCACCAAGTTCTCCCCCAGCAACCTGGTATGGTCAACGGGAAGAGGACAGATGTGGCTACAGTCAGGAGGCAGACCCAGAGCCTGTGTGACTCAGGGAACCAACAAGTGCAGCGGGAACAGGAGAAGCCCCCTGCCTCCTTAGCCCAGTGCAGGGTCAGGCAACTGGAGACAACACCTGTAAGTGTGTCAAGAATAAAAGAATCCAAAGAGATAACTAAAAATGGTAAAGAGCTAACCAAATTAATGCCTCATACCCATGCTATGGTACCTAACAAGGATCTATGGAGAAAACAGTTAATATGAATGTACGAAACCTTTCCAAGCTTTATGAGACCTTGTCTGTGAGTGATTTAATATGTAATGTTAACATTCCTTCGCATGTTTTACAGATGTAAAACCCATTTAAGAGATACCTGAAGAAACAAAGGTCACCTATAGACAACTGTTAAGAAAATCTACAGTACCAGGGTTGGGTTGCCCCGCTGTGAGCTGTTGGTCACAGAGAGACCCTTGAGGTCCTCCAATTTACCAAGGCTATTGCTATTAATGTCGGTTGTACACTAGAAAGGTCAGTAAGGCCATGTTGCTGAGGAGACTGCATGTTATGAGCACAGAAGAAGGAGAAGGAGAAGAAGAAGAAGAAGAAGAGGAAGAAGAAGAAGAGATGAAACCGAGACTAAGCCAAAAAAAAAAAAAAAAAAAAAAACCTCTGTGCCACTGGATGGATGACGTTCATATTGCCAGAAGACTCTATACAGATGGTTGGGAAAGAAAGGATCCCCTATAAGTCTACTCAACAATAGACCCTGTGTGCTGCACACTACAGACATGCCAAGCAATACCTGCAAGTGCAATAATGGCTCGACTACATATGTACAACTGACAAACTTCTAATTGGATAAGGCCCACTCCTAGGGGTGGAAAACACATCCGGTGCTGTAGACCAGGCCAACGCCTTTTGTCAAGAAAGGCTACAGGCCCTAATGGAGAAGCCATCATGAGTACATTGTTTAATAAATATAGTACACCTATTGGAATATCTTCTAGGCATCTGTATTTACATTCATGTTTGTTTAAATGTGTCTACTTCCTTCCATTTGTCTTTATAGTAGAAGAAAGACCACTGAGATAGATCAGTGACCACAGCCTAAAGACGACTAATGGGGAGGCCCAAGAAACCACTCTCTCTCCATGATATAAGAGAGATCGCCCTACATCTATCACCCCCTCCAAGGCTCAGGGACTTTAACTAGGAAGTGAACTGGGAGCCATCTTGGGATGGAAGCCAGGAGCCACCGGTAGAGGGTGATGGTGTAGGAAACTCACAGCCAGTACAGCAACTCAAAGACAGAATGGACTGACTCCCTGTGGACCTGGGGTGAGATCACTGGCCCTGGAGGTGTGAGCGAATGCTAATGGGGCTATGGGAGTTGCAAGGCTGATAAGGCAGGCTCTGAGTTGTGGTGGGGTGGGGCTAGGCACTCGGTACTCATTCCTTTGTAAGTTAATAAATACACATAAAATATATTATATGGTTTGTCTGATGTGCAGGAGACCCAGAGAGAATTTGGGCCACAGCATCTCATAAATTACAGTGTCAAAGTGAGTCACCACCCTAAGAAAGAGCAGAGTGAAATGAAAATCACATCTGCTTTTCCGTTATTTTGTTATATAGGGGTCTTGATATGTTGCTCAGGCTACCCCCAAATTCCTGAGCTCAAACTATCCTGTGTCTTTCTCTTCCTTGGCCCTTCCTCCATCCTTCTTCCTGGATCACCCATGTGATCTTAGCTGCTCCTTGGTCACCAATGGACCATGACAGTGAAGGCTACAGCTCAGCAGTGGAGAGCAGCAAGGTGAGCCTGGGGCCCTGAGATGATGATGGACCTGATTTTCTCTTTCTGCTTTAAGACTTGTGGCAGAAAGTAAACTATAGTATTTAAGGTGCTTATATCATGTCTGTTCCTGGCAACCAATACCAATCCAAACTGACATACTCTGTGTATGACACACCTTGGGTTTTAAAACACTGTTCCAGTTTTGTGAATGAGAAAACTGGTTTAGCCAAATAAAATAATTTGCCGACATTTCCCATTTATTAGATGAAAGTGAAGCCTGATTTTCGGCAAGCCCGTGGACCTTTGTCCCTCTCATGGCTTACTTCAAACCACAGGAGTATTATTTTTTAGCCTTCTGTGGTTGGAAAGAAGCCTTTTTCTAAGCCCGACATCATCATGAGACCCCTGTCTCTATCTTGTCCTTTATCGTGTTTTAAAAATGTGTATGATCAACAAGCTTCATGGTGAGGCTCAGTTACATATCACCTTGAGAATACTGGGGTATCACTGCCACCACCAAGGAACTGGCTCACGTGAGATGCTTAGCCCTTTAGGGGAAAAGAGAAAGAGAAGATTTAGTGTCTAAGACTTTACTATTACTATATAGTCATAGAATCTATATTCGGTCTCTATTTTACCTCAACTTCTCCGTGGAACTTGGCACCTGTGATTCCCCAAACTCCCTGGACCCCACTCTTTCCTATGGTTCCCCCCAATCTGATCTGTGTGTAGTTAAGATGACGGACAAATTAGAGACCAAATATTTCAGATCCACTGTGATAGCTCCCCTCAGCAATCCCCTGGGCTTCTAGTAGCTAGAACACTTATTGACTGCAACCCTCCATGTGACCCACCCAGGGGTATGATAGAATTGATACCATAGGTAAATAGATCACTAGATAAGAGGCCAGGACATCACACAGGCCAGCCTCAGAGACAGCCTAAGCTAACAAAGAGGCCTGTAAATGGGCTCATGTTGGGGGCAGGAGCTGCAGGACATTCAACCTTCACCTTTCTTTCCCACCACAGTGCAGATGAAAGCTGGGTCTTCGTGTAGAATGAGAGGGACACGGAATAGCCTCAAATACCTGATTCCACACTGTGGAGTGACACAAAGCTTTCCACACTGGGAAACTTGCATTTTGTGCTTTCTGCTTGTCTCCGCCTCCAAGCATCTGGATGCAGTTCTGCTGGTACACCGGAAAGGAAATGTAGTCTTTTCATGAGTGACCCCCAAACAAAAACTTACACAAACGTTCTCCTTCCCATGACGGCCTTTCCTCTGCTACTTGTGCTTCCCCCTCCCCCCTCAGATGTGAGTCCTGCTATCACCGCTGCCTGTTTCTTCAAATCACTAACTCAGGCATCCCACTTTCTGACCAGTTTACTTTCTTCCTAACAGGATAAATACACACACACACCCCAAAACAAAACAACCGCCCCCCAAATGACAAAATAGTAATGCTATTATATATTTATATAGTCTAAGTATTTTTAATAAATATTAACTTAATCCTTACAACAGTTCAGTTAAGAAGTTAAGTATTGTTATTGGGGCTGGAGAGATGGCTCAGTGGTTAAGGGCACTGGCTGTTCTTGCAGAGGACTTGGATTCGATTTCCAGCACCCACATGGCAGCTGACAACTGTCCATAACTCCAGTTACAGGGAAATGTGACGCCTTGTGACCTCCACAGGAATTGTACAACACAGGTACACTTACATACATGGAGGCAATACATTCATACACATAAAATAAAAATAATAAAATATTTTTTTAAAAGAAAAACAATGTATATTAGAAAAAAGAAGTTAAGGAGCTGGAGAGATGGTTCAGTGGTTAAGGGCACTGCCTGTCCTTGCAGAGTTCAATTCCCAGAACCCACATGGTGGCTAACAACCATCCATAACTCCAGTTCCAGGGGATCTGACTCCCTCTTCTGACCTCTGCAGGCATTGCATGACATGGGTGCACTTACATACATGCAGGCAATACACTCACATATACATAAAATAGAAATAAATAAAATTTAAAAAAGGAAGTTAAGTATTGTCATTACTGTTTTACAGATGAAGAAACTGAGGCATAAGGAGGCTAAGCAACAAGGTCACACAGCTTATAGATGATAAAGCCAGAATTTGAAACTAGCCACACTACGGAGTTCAAATACTCATTGTGTTGAGGACCGTAGGTCTAAAGTCATGGGAAAAATCATTCCTACTCAGGAATTTTTTTCAAACTATTTATGCTTACCTTCAAGTTGCAAATGTTTGTTTGCTTATTTGTTTGAAAGAACCTGTCAGATTTTCTGACATTTGCTTTAATTCGAGGTCCACGAATGAAATCATTTCAACAACTTCCCAACTTGGTGCTGCTGTCTTGTGAGTCTTGGTCAGGGCTGTGTTCCACAAAACAGAAGGCCGAGCCAGGACCGATAGCTTGGAGGGGTTGGGACACACAGGGGTGGGCAGAGTTCTACATTCATAATAACAGGAAGGGTAAGCGCAGATCCATCTGATTCAGCTCAGTAGCCAGAAAAAGGCCCAGCTGCTTCGCCGGGGACAGCTCAAGCAGCAGCTTGTGCCTCATTATTGTCACGGCTTCACTATAAGAACGGAAGAAAGCAAAGAAGGTATTCTTGGCCTGGGTCCAAGGGAACCAGCCTGGCTGAAACTATTCTGTTCCCTCCGCCAGGAAGCTGCGATCTATATAAACAGGAAGTAGAGAAGGTTGGGGGAGAGGGCAGCGGTTAGTTGATGAGAAACAAAAGCTGACACCAGATGGGTGTACGTGGTTACATACAAAAGTCAGATATAGGTCTCCCGCTTTGCATGTTAACTGTCCCAGTGCTGTCCTTGCAGCATGCGTTTGGTCCTGTTCACAAAGCATACATCTTTGAGTACCTGACTTTTGCCAGATGCCTGCTAGGCAGATTAACTTAATTTAATTTAATTTAACTTAATAATTGTCTTAACATTCTGTGAACATGGGAGTAGGTGAACAAGAAATTGATTCAGAAGCAGTAAATTACTTTCCCCAAATTCATTTACATCATACCACTTCTTATACAACACTTTAGGAAATGGTTTTCTCTGAAAAGTGTTAAGCATAACCAATTAAAAGAAGAAAAGGAGCTGGTGAGCTGGCTCAGTGCTTGCCACCAAGCTTGATGACCTGAGTTCAGTCCCAGGAACGCACATGGTGCAAAGGAAGAGCTGACTTCTGCATGTGGCCCTCTGACCTCCACATGGGAACTGTGGCATGCGTGTGTCCTGCCTCCAATAAAATAAATACATGTTAAAAAACGTTTTAAAAGAAGATGTACCGAAGATGGAAACTATTACACAACAGGCAGGAGATCAATGAGGGAGAGAAGAGAGGGCCGCAGAGGGTGGCAGGCCAGATCAGCAGAACCAAGGCATAGTATATGCATGTATGAGCTTTTCATGATGAAATTCTTTTATAAAAGATTTATGCTAAAAATGTGTGTGTGTGTGTGTGTGTGTGTGTGTGTGTTGTTATATGTGCGTGTGTGTAGCTGTGTGGAGGCCAGAAGAGAGCATCAGATCTCCCAGAGCTGGAGTTCCAGGTGACTGGGTGTCACTATGTGGATGCTGGGAGCTGAACCCCGGTCCTCTGCAAAAGCATCTAGTGCTTTGGGCCATGAGCCATCTCTCCAGCCCCTCACAAGGAAATTTCTATTCTGAATAATTAAAGTGCACCACTAAAAATCAGAAAAATAAAAGATGTATTAGACTTTTACAGCTAACAGCAAGTTGTCACAGCTTGGTAGCCTAAGACAGTAGAAGTCTGTTGGCTCACTCTTCTGGACGCCAGAGGCCTTGACGTCAAGGTGTCAGCAGGGCCAGACTTATGAAGGCTCTGCAGCAATTTTTCCTTGCCTCGTCCAGCTTCCGGTGACTCCTGGTGGTCTTTGGCTTGTGGTAACAGACCTCTAGTCCTGGTTCCCATCTCCATACACCATGGCTGCCTTGGCTCCAACACTGAGCTTCCTGGCATTCTTTTTCTTTCCAAACTGTATATTTTGTAATTCTTTCTGCTTTACTTATTCTTTTGAATTATAGATCTGCACAATATTCACCATTAATAACCACTGCATAAAGTCAAAGTTAGGCTCTCTTGAAATTTCCTCTGTCAAAGAAAATCAGTCCATTCTTTTTTAATTTAGCCTTGAGCAAATTCTTAGGCTGCCGGACAAATGGCAACCAGGTTTTTTGCCAAAATATCCCAGTTGCTGTTTAAGTCCTTGTTTTCATCTCTCTCTGGACCATCTTGAGGCAGGCGTTTACTAGAATGGACCGCCTTGAGGCAGGCGTTTACTAGAATGGACCGCCTTGAGGCAGGCGTTTACTAGAATGGACCGCCTTGAGGCAGGCCTTTACTAGAATGGACCGCCTTGAGGCAGGCCTTTACTAGAATGGCTGTTAAGCTGTACTTATCGCATTCAACTACTTTTCTAGTTCAAACTTCCAAAGTCTTCCACATCCCTCCAAAAAAACCCCCCAAAAACCCAACATGGTCAAGTTCTTCACAGCAACACTGCATTCCTGGTACCAACTTCTGTATTAGCTACTTTCTGTTGCTATGATAAAACACCATGACCAAGGCAGCTTATAGAAGGAGAATTTACTGGGTTATGGATCCAGAGGACTAAAGCCCATCATGGCAGGAAGGCATGACGTCAGAAGTGGCTGGAGCAGAAAGCTGAGTGCTCACATCTCCACTCAGGCACAGGAAGCAAAGATAGTGAAAGGGGAAATGAGGCAAAGCTGTGCGCTCTCAAAGCCCACCACAGTGACAGGGACATCCTTCTTCCAGCAAGGGTGCACCTCCTAAATCTCCACAAATAGCACCACCAACTGGAACTAGGTATTCAAATACTTGGAGCCTAAGGGAGACATTCTCATTCAAACCACCACAAACCAGCTGCATTGGATGAGGTTTTTTTTTCCAGCTCAAGAAAGGCCAACTGAGCCACATCTCAGCCAACATACTGATTTCTGTGCCCTTCAGCATGTTCTGGAAGAGCAGATCATGCTGGAGAGGTACTTCCACTAAAGTGTTCGGTGATATTAAATTGAATAGGGCCCTGGTCTGAGCCTGGAACCCCCATGATCACTGTGCACAGCAGCGACCTCATGGCTGCAGAGGTGGTGAGGCCTGAGCTGATGGATACTGACTGAGGTTGCTGCCTGGCCTATGTGCTCCGGTGTTCCGTGGTCCTGGTGGGGTGGTCCTGACTGCAACCAGGTGGTAGCACACCTCTACACTTTAAAATAGTAACACTTTCCAAGACGCTAATCTGGTTGCTACTTTCCTACCCTCTTACCAACTGTCCCTAACCACCCTCTTAAATATTGGGCCTTTCAGAATTCCAGAGCAAGAGGGGAGTGTGATACAAAGGCATGCAGATTTTGAAAACGCCCTCTGATATGGTTAGAACTTATAATGTCGCCTACGGGGTTATGTGTTGAACACTTGGTCTCCAGCTGGTGACACTGTCTTGGGAGTCTGTGGAACCTTTAGGAAGCGAGGCTTACCTGTCTGGAGGAAGTGAGTCAATAGGGGATAATCTGTAAAGTTTGTAACTGGCTGATTTCCTGTCTGGCCTCTGCTTCATGTTCCTCTGAGTTGCAAGGAGGTGAGGACTCCCAGCTGCAGGCTCCAGCTGCCATGAACCAGCTGCCCACTGCCATGCCTTCCCTGCCTCCTCTAAACTGTGACTCAAAAATCTTTTGTTCTTTAAGTTGCTTCTTTTGGGTGTTTATCACAATGATGAGAAAGGAAACTAATATACCCTCCAGGTAGAGATGATGTAGTCCCTTCTGTAATGCACACGTAATTTCTACACATGGTTGAGAATTACTTCTTGGAGGAAACGCAGTAATCCAGGCTGATGGGTAAGTGAATAGTCTTCCTCATTTAGGGAAGAGACAGAAAAAGCTAACAGTAGTGAGTGATCATGGAGGCTCAACACTGGATCGATCTGAAGAACTTCAAATCCAAAGAGCAGAACTGGCAGGAAGGACACGAACATCTCTGGGCAACGCATTGTCTGCACCATCAAATACAAAAGCAGTCATGCAACTCTTTGAGACCTTGCATTGGCTTCCTGTCAATCTTGGATGGATTTCAGAATACTTAGCACAGCAAGGTGACCTTCATCTAGTCTTTAAAGATACAGTTTTATCACACTCAAAACCGGATGCTTCTGCCATACCAAAATTTTTGCTGTTTCCTAAACAAGTCATGTTCTTTATGACATTCATAACCTTAATCACGTTCTAATGCTTGGAATGCATTTCTCTCCTGTTTGCCTGAGAATTCCTACTGAGCTATGGAGACCACTTCTGCCACTCCATCAGTCACCCTGCATTAAAAAGCCTCCCCACTCCCATCTACTGTGATCCTAAGCACTCTCTCCATGAGAGGTGTTTGCTTTGTGTTTTATGTAACTTCCCTCCATTATTTTGAGATCTTTGAAGGACAGAACTGTGCTATACTCATTCCTGAGTTTCTAGTGCACAATAAATGTTGAGAAATGGAAAGGATTACATCTTCATAGCTTAGCTTCAGTGAAATGCTTGGTTTGGCAACAGTGGGTTCTAGGCTTACAATCTGCAAAGCTAGTAAGAAGGAACCACCAGCAGAGAAGAAAGGAACTGTATTTGGTGTTGAGTGAGATCGTCTAGTTGAACACGTAATGCTCTTGATTCAACACAGATTAACCCCTCAATACATTCTCTCATTTTCAGGATAAAATCTACTGAAGTAGTTTTGGGGTTTCCCATCAGTATCAAGATACATATCAGGAGGGGTATGGATGACATGAGCTATAACCAGAAAGTGTGAGTGCCAGCACCTGGGAGCTGTGGATATGGGTGAACTCAGAGCAAGGGAAAGAGTGTGAGGAAAGAGAAGTAGGCTGGGATGCTGAGCTACACCGGCTGGCACACATCATATCCTCAGTGCCTGCCGCTCTTAGCCAATTCTGAGGGAAGCAGATCATTTTATACAGCCCTGGCATTTGTTCTAAGGCATTTGTTTGATAATAGGCTGGCATAAGAGGTGTCCCCAAAATGATGTTATAGCCTGTGACTCGGTTGGTCAAAGCAGCACAGTGTAGCAGAAATCCAAGATCTAAAACCAGGACGCATGCTAATTGGAAATGTCTCTTAATTCTACTTAAAAATATTTAAAAATTACATTTTTTAAATTTATTTATTCTGTGCCTATGTTTGTGTGTGTGCAGGTGCACGGGTGCAGTGCATGCACACATGTTTGCATGTATATGTCTATCCCCTGACATGTGGGTGGAGTTAGAGAGGAACTTGTTGGAGTCAGTTCTCTCTACCATGTGGATCCCAGGGATCCAACTCAGATCTTCAGACTTAATGGCAGGCACCTTATCTGACGAACCACCTCACCAGTCCCTAGTTTCCAATTTTTAGTAAGATGGATATAATAGTTAATGGTACATACTTCATAAGGTTGCTTTTTTTTTTTTTTTTTTTTTTTTTTTTTGTCTTTCTGAGACAGGGTCTCCCTGTAACCCCAGCTAGCTTCGAATTCACAGAGATCCTCCTGCCTGTGCCTACAAGTGCTAGGATCAAAGGCATGCATCACCACACCCAGCAAGGTTGTTTTTAAGATATACGAAGTTACTATAAGTAAGGCCCTCGACAAGGGTGGTCCAGGTATTGTCCACTATGATAAGAGGAAAATGCACTTACATAGCACTTTCTGAACTGAAATTAGAGTCTTATTTTTCTAGTACAATGGAGACCATTTTAGTCAAGGCTCCTTCAGTCGAGAGTGACAGAAACCCAACTCAAATTAGCTTAAACAAAAATAGAGGATTTCTTGGCTTATCTGCCTGTGAAGCTCAGGGTCCCCTGTTCTGTCTTTAGTTGACTTGGTTTCAAAGGTGCAAAGTGCTACTACCGGGTCTTAGCTTCTTCTTAGCTCAGATTCCTTCTTGGCTGTGTTTACTTCCAGGCAGCCTCCTCTGGTAGGAACAAGGTGGCTGTCGGCAGTGTCGGACCTGCATTCTCACAGTTTAGTAATCTAAACCTGGTAGATGATCTGGAAAAGACCTTGGCCCTGATTCTCATTAGCACAAACTAGACCATATACTTGCTCTGAACCAATCATGATCTTCCTGTTTGGCAAGGCTTGGTTCATATGGCTACCACTGAGTGGAGAGGGGGCTTTTCCACAAAGGCAGATCAAGGTGTAGTTACCAGAAGAAAGTCAATGGAAGCAGGGTTTTTTTGCCCCCCCCCCCTTTTTTTTCCTTTGAGACAGGGTCTCCATGTAACCACAGCTGGCCTAGAACTCACTATGTAAACCAGGCTGGCCTCAGTCTCTCAGAGATCTGCCTGCCTCTGCCTCCTGAGTCCTGGGATTAAAGGAGTGCACCACCACTCCCAGGCTTGATTCAGGTTTTTATGGAACTCAAAACTTTATAATAAAAATAAAGGTTTTAAAATAGGTATAGGGCTAGAGAGATGGCTCAGTGGTTAAGAGCACTGGCTGCTCTTGCAGAGGACCCAGGTTCCATTCCTAGCACCCACATGGTGGCTAACAACCACTGGACACCCTCCTTTGGCCTCTGTGGGTATTGCATAACCCAGGTGCATTTACATACATGCAGACAGTACACTCATTCACATAAAATAAAAAATAGGTATAAACGTGAGGTTTATTTAGAATGAGAAAATAAATCCTTTTGTTTTTTAGATTTAGGTTATTTTCTTCTAAGATCTAGTTAGGCAGTTTACCAGAGATGCTGAAGTTGGTTCC
>NW_008355789.1:6999832-7024142 GCF_000622305.1 Nannospalax galili
AAATAAAGTGTTCCAAAGTCATGCTTAAGTAAATTCATTTTACTTTTATTATTTTACCAATAAGTAAACTTGAAGAAATTAAGCTATTATAGAATTCGGTTCTCTGGATATTTCATAGTTTCTACTCTGTTGTTAGCTGTATGTCATTCTGTTTCTTTGGTGGCCAACTACGTACACTTGAAAACTATTTTTATTAAGCCAGCAGATGATAGTTTAATACTGTATTTTTCTTTTTTGTTTTTAGAAATAGGGTGTCACTATGTAAACCAGGCTGGCCTCAGTCTCTCAGAGATCTGCCTGCCTCTGCCTCCTGAGTCCTGGGATTAAAGGAGTGCACCACCACTCCCAGGCTTGATTCAGGTTTTTATGGAACTCAAAACTTTATAATAAAAATAAAGGTTTTAAAATAGGTATAGGGCTAGAGAGATGGCTCAGTGGTTAAGAGCACTGGCTGCTCTTGCAGAGGACCCAGGTTCCATTCCTAGCACCCACATGGTGGCTAACAACCACTGGACACCCTCCTTTGGCCTCTGTGGGTATTGCATAACCCAGGTGCATTTACATACATGCAGACAGTACACTCATTCACATAAAATAAAAAATAGGTATAAACGTGAGGTTTATTTAGAATGAGAAAATAAATCCTTTTGTTTTTTAGATTTAGGTTATTTTCTTCTAAGATCTAGTTAGGCAGTTTACCAGAGATGCTGAAGTTGGTTCCTGCTGACCTTCCTCTCCTCACTTAGAACACTTCATGATTTCCAGGGTCCGTGTGAGTGAAGGGCTCTGAAGCTGAAACTTCATTAGCTTCACATCAGATCCTTCTCCGGACACAGCAAATAGAAGCAGCAGATGTCCATTTCCTAATAGCAGATTTCTTGTTTTAAAGAACAGAGATGTAGATGTGTATCCAAGTGACTTTGCTCTGGTTACCACACTGGGAAGCCTGGGTGCTGGCAGTAAGGATGATCATCATTTTGTACTTTGTGGCACTGGCCAAACCCAGCTGGATTTGTGCTACACCGACTTTAACAGCTCCACACTCACGTAATTCCGTGCTGTAAAAGGCCATGTTTTATTTGGCACTGATGCTTTCAACAAACTCATAGGGACCGTTGGCTCCAGGAGCCAACAGCTGAACCTGTCCTGCCACAGCTCCTGCTGGTGCCCTAATTTCCTCTTCCTTCTCCTTTGCCCTTTCCTCCACTTCTTCCTCCTATTTTCCTTTCTTTTCTTCATTTTCTCCCTCTCGCTCCCTGATTGTTTTGACAGATCATTTAGTCAGACAGTTTAGACATCACAGGAGGCCTAAATTATGAGCAAATTCCATTGACGTCAGGCCATTTGTACATCTAGTGAATTTGGCTCCGTTTTTGGTATCTCTAAGCTGTGTCCATTTGAGCCCCAGACAAGTGCCTCCAGGGCAGCAGAAGCCTTCTAGATAGCACTCAGATAGGCTCCCCAGCTCACTGCTTCCCATCTGGACAGCTCAGTGCCATGGGCCACTGACAGCACATCCCCACAGCTGCTATTGACTCTTGGAAGGAGCGCAGCAAACATACTGTGACTTATCAGTGACACCTGCAGATGATTAACTAGTTCATTATAGGGTATATTTCCATGCAACTGGGCTCTAGGCTGGGGGTAAAAGCAGGGTAGCATGGAAGGCAGAAGGTAGAACACCAAGCATTTGGTGGTGATATATCTATGTTTTCCCCAGAAAAGGAGACACAACAGTGGGAGAAAAACCCACCTAAAGAGAGAAACATGGGTATAGTCCTCAGCTTTCACTCCTTCCCCAGTGAATGGACAGACTGTGGTAGAGATCTGGCCAATGTTCTTTCCTACCCTCTTCTGAAAATAGCAGCCTCTTTCCTTTGGGGACCCTTTTTCTTTCTCCATATGACATCAGGACTCTGTCCTCTGGCCCCCAGCCCCTTCTTTCCTACCCCTCAGTGGTAGTAACCAGCAGGGTCAATTACAGTGTCAAAACACTTAGATATAGTGAACAAAGCGGAGGGTTTATGCTACCCAGCTACAGTCCTTCCTTCAAATCCCTCACCCTTTCCGTATTGGATCAGAGCTCTATAAGAATGTTACTATACTGCACCAACTGAAAAACACGGGAGAGGCAAAACACAGCCACTCTAGCCAGGAGAAGCAGAGACATCAAGGAGAAAAAGTCAGGTGTCTATTGAATTCCTGCTACTGCTACCTAGATTTATGAAGGCAATGTGGGGTTATACATAAGTGACTTTTTCTGACAGCTGGAAGTTATCATTTATGGGGTAAAAGAACTATTTAAAAGCAAAACAAAATCATGCTATTTGCAAACTTTCTTAAAATATTTCACATAATTCCTTTACTTTTAAAATGGAGGATACATTTTAAACTCTTCTGGATGGATCAGGGTCATCGAAGTAAGCATCAACTAATATGCTGTGTGCATCAAATAATATGGCTTGGGCCATCTTCCTTCCTTCCTTCCTTCCTTCCTTCCTTCCTTCCTTCCTTCCTTCCTTCCTCCCTCTCTTCCTCCCTCCCTCCCTCCCTCCCTCTCTCTCTTTCTATCATTCTTTCCTTCATTAACTCCCTCCCTCCTTCCCCTTTCCCACACCTCTCTCTGACTGTTCCATCCTGCACTTCCTACACACCACAGGGTTAGCTCCCAAGGAGAATGAGCTTGGGGTCCCCTGGCCTTGCTCTTCCTCTCTTCCTCTCATGAGCCCCCACTTCCCAAGGTGTTCCTGCATTCCTCTGACTCCTGAACTTCTTGCTTCCTGCTTTCAATCTGGCAGTTTCCCTTTAGATCTTACCTATGATACAACTGCTCTGTGACTGACCTCTGGTTCTTTTCTTCATAGGCCGTTCTGCCTCTGCCCTTGGGCCGTGTTCTGCCTTCGATTGGCAATTGCATTGAATTAAGCTGGGGTCTCATGACAAGGGGTCAGATGTGAGTGTTTCTGACTCTTTTTACATGGTTAATGGAACAAATAACAACCGTGGGGCACTACAGAAGCCTCTAGGGTAAGATTGAAAATAGCTGGGAATAACAGAAGGGTCTAGAAGACAGCAGAATATCTATTTCAGAAGGTGGTATGGAAGTCCGTTCTCTGAGGAGTATCATTTATATTTTTTTTACTGATTAACTGAGTTACAAATGCATTTCTGGAGCGGTCACATTTCCACGTCCCACAGCTAGGTGATTGTTGGCCCTGTGGTCCTGGGCCTCACTTTCTTTGTTCCTGCTCTACTGATTCATGAACCCACAGCTTCTGAGGTTATAGCTTGCTTCTTTTTGTTTCAACAGGCTAATCTCTTCACCTCCATAAAGATGGCATAAAGGTAGTAAAACATAAAAACACTTCAGTATACATGTTGGAAGTGGATCTTAACACTTCTCAAGAATTAAGGAGCACTAACATAGGAAACACTGCAAAGGACGAATAATTCCAAATGAAAGCTTAAGTGAAGTATAAACATTTCAGCTCAATTTTAGGAATTTCCCAGAACCCTGGCCCATCTTATGTTCTCAGTAACTCACTGAGTAACTCATCCTCTCTTTCTCCTTTCATCTGGATCCCATCCTGACACAGAAAGCCCAGCGCTGTGGCCCCACCTCTGATATACACGTAGAAATTTGCCCTCTGTGCTCACCTCTCCTGTTCACCCCATGCCCTATTTTGCTCTCTCTGGCTCTGTAAACTTTAGTATAGTGGGTTTTCTTTGTGTGTGTGTATGTGTGTATGTGTGTGTGCATGGATGCATATGTGTCAAGTGCACATGTGTACACATGCATGTGGAGGCCAGAGGTCTATGTTGGGGGTCTTTCTCAGTTGCTCTTACCTTTATTTTTTGAGACAGGTCTCTCACTGGACCTGGAGCTAGACTTGCCGGCCTGTCTCTGCCTTCCCGGCACTGGGGCTGCAGGTGTCCCCTGCCACTCAGCTTTAGGTGGGTGCTGAGACCTGAACCCAGGTCCTCATGCTTGCACAGCAAGCACTGTACTAACTGATCCACCTCCCCAGGCCCTATCCAGTGAATTCTTAATGCTGGCTGCATTCAGAACACTTCAAAAATGTCCAGAACTGGGGGTGGAACATATGGCTGTGGTCTCAGTCCTTGGGAGGGTAAAGCAGACTACTGGGACTATATAGAGAACTGTCTCAGAGAAAAGACAAGTCAAGAAAAACATCAGATGTCTAGACACAAATAGAATCAACTACATCAGCGTCTCTAGGGTCTAGGCACAGAATTTCCTTTCCAACATTTTATTAAGAAAAAATTTAAACAAATAGGGAAGTTGAAAAAATTACAGGGTACCTGTACATTCACTGCTCTGTTTATATGTTCCCTGTGAGGAAATTCAGAATTCTATGGGCTTCAGAATCTGATTACAACAATTGATGCTTTAAAGAATGAAAGTGAGTGCTCCTGCCCCTGAGTGACCCTTCCAAGGTAGCTTGTATAGAGCTAAGTCTGCTAGATGAGTGAGAATTAACACCCAAGTTGCCTAACTGACACCTGTGTACAGAGCTGCTATGTTAAACTACGCTTCTGTCAAAGTCTGTGCCACGTGACTTCAACATGAGAACATCCTGTGATCAACTCATTGACCAGACAAGATCATGAGACTCATGCCCATCCATGCCCTCCCTTTACTGCGCCCCACGTTTCAGTTCTACCCTAAATTTGGTCAATGTTGTCACTCTCAGCATGGAGCATTTACTGGTTCTTCATTATAGATGCGTGGCTGTACACTTCACAGCCAGCACAGCACACAGAGGGAAGTGCACGATAACACTCACTAGGACAACTCATGAGGGCAGTCCTATCACTTAGAGGATGAGGAACGAACACATAGCCAGCTAGGGATCTCGGTGTGATGACAGAGATGGTTACCAGAACTGGACACGTGGGCAGAACTCTCTTGGACAAAGAAAACTGAGCTATCACCAAACTATTTGGCAACAGCAAGGGAAACAGTCTTATCCACCCACCCCTGTGGTGTAGCTGTTCTCTGAACTGAGACATTCCTTCCTGGAAAGAAGCTCGTGAGACTCAGGAAGCTCAGAAGCTCGCAGGAGGAGCTGCAGGGAAGGGGCTGCTGGGGAGAGGAGGCTCTGGGTGGAACTGCCTGCGAGTTGACCAGGGGTGTGGTTCTCCTGAGCTGTCACTCATGCTTGGTGGGCTTTTCGGTGCTGATTTGCTTTTGAGTTACCCATGCTCCTGTCAAGCAACCTCAATAAACTCACTGGTTCATTAAACTAGCTTTGGGAGGAACTATTTCTTTGATCTATTATCAGTGCCCTATCTGGGTTTAATAGACATTTGTTTGTCTCCCCAGGAAAAATCACATAATAATCAATTCTCTGGAACATTTGAGAGAAAAGAGTGGATTTTATTTCATATTCTCTTCCTTGACCTGGTACATTCACTGGGAAACTCCTTTGGAGTGTCACTGAAAAGAATGCTGGTTATAGAACCTTTTCTCTATATGTTGTGCATATAAAAACAAACACATATGAATGTACATAACACTTGTAACTTCATAATCTATAAAATGTATGGATATTTGGCCCCAGTTTTGGAGAGAGGAAAGGGAAGTCATGCTCAGAGTTGTAGAGTAGACCTTTGGGCAGGTACTAAAGGTGGTGGCTTGATAATGTAATGGATGAAGTGGTGAGGAAATTTAGGTGAATAAATGTAGATGGGTAAGATAAGAGGCTTAGGCTATTGATGCAAACTGCAGAGAAACAGAGAGAAAGAGAGAGCCCAAGCTCTCTTGGGTGTTGATTGGAATCACACTGAAAACAGGGACAAAGCCTGTGCTTCTCATGGGTTGGGAGTGGGTCCTGCAGAGCAGAGCTACTCTCTAGCCACTTCACATTTGCCTTGAGTTCTACTCAGAAGGTGAAGAGAACCACACAGAGGATTGGTAGACCTAATTTGCACTGCCTCAGGAGGACCAGCTGAAGGCAAACAGCACAGGCAGTGAAAAGTGGGGTCTTCTTTGGAAGAACAGTGGGAAGAAAAGTCAGCTTTGAATATCAGCCAGACAGAGTTGACTTTAGACACTAGCTACAGCTAGAAGTAACCAAATCACGGTGGTGCCAGACAGATACTTCCTGTCCTGATTGACATTTCTCCCAGTTTAGACCCTAGATGATAAAGAGGCTAAGGGTAAGTAAGGGAGACAGGAAGATAAAGTAGAGAAACGGAGACAGCTAGTGAAACATCCCTCTCACAGAAGCACTTTGTTAGGGATGCCAACTTCAACTTGAAACCAAATCATAATGTGTATTCTCATACTTACATTATGGAATATTTTGATTAGCAAAATAAGACTAAAGATAACATGATGAGATACAATCAGAAGATGTGTGTTGTTTTGGAAAGACCTGTTCTGGCCAGGTGTGGTGGAGCATGCCTTTAATCCCAGTGCTCAGGAGGCAGAGGCTGGCAGATCTCTGTGGGTTAGAGGCCAGCCTTGTCTACATATCGAGTTCCAGGCCAGCTAGGGCTACAGAGAGATGCTGTCTCAAAAAAGACTAAAACAACAACAACAACAACAACAATAAAAAGACCTGTTCTGGATTTGTTTCCAAGGACTAGTTCCGAGGATGAATGGAAAAGTTGGTTTTGTTGTGAGAGTTAAGGTTTTTATTTTTTTCAATATTTTATTTATTTTTATTTTATGTGTATGAGGGTATTGCCTGCGTTCACCCATGTCTTGCATTGCTGCAGAGGTCAGAAGAGAGCTTCAGATTTCCCTGGAACTGGAGTTAAGGATGGTTCATAGCCGCCAAGTGGATGCTGGGTATCGAACCCCGGTCCTCTGCAAGAGCAGTCAGTGCTCTTAACTGCTGAGCCATCTCTCCAGCCCCAAGGTTTTTATTTTTAAAGATGAAAATTATTTTATTTTATGTATATGAGTGCTCTGCCTGCATCTATATGTATGCACAACATGCATACAGTGCCTCCCATGTGGGTAGTGGGAACTGAGCCTGGGTCCTCTGCAAGAGCAGCCAGTGCTCTTAACTACTGAGCCATCTTTGCAGCCCCTAATTTTAAATTTTTTTAAAAAATTACATTTATTTGTGTGTGTGTGTGTGTGTGTGTGTGTGTGTGTGTGTGTGTATACATGTTCATGCCGTGGCATGAATGTGGAAGTCAGAGAACAATTTGTTGGTGTATCCTCTCTTCTTCCATTATGTGGGTCCCAGGGATGGAACTCAGGTCATCAGACTTGGCAGCCAGTGTCTGTACCCACTGAGCCACCTTGTAGGTCCATGATAGCTAATCTCCATAGACTCTAGAATCTAGTCAGCTTGATAGAATCTAGACTCTATGGGAGGAGCCTCTGTTCAAGCCTGTGAGGGATGACTGAGATCAGGATAATTGGACAGCGCCACTCCATGGGGTGAGGGCCCATACTAAATGCAAAGGGGAAAGAAAGCTGAGGCATTCATTGCTCTCTGCTTCCTGACTGTGGATGCAATGTGAGCAGCTCCTTTAAGCTCCTGCCACCATGCCTTCCCTGCCATAGCTGTATGCTGGGGCTATGAGTCAAAATAACCCTTTCCTTTGTAAAGTTGCTTTTGTTGTTTTTTTTGTTACAATGATGAGACAAGTAATTAATACTTGTCATAGTGTTTGAGATTATATTTTCCTGTTATTTACAAAGGCTTCAATACCATAAAAATATTCTATGTATAGATTAAACATCAAATACATGTAACATGAATTTCCTAAAGTCATATCTTCCTTTAAATTCTAGCTCTCTATGCAAACTTCCAGGGGAGAAAAGCCGTAAATGGATCTACTCAGCTGTGGATCCCATAAGCTACAATAACAATCTTCCAGGCGAGATATGCTTACTGGTGCCATATTGGAATGACTCATGGGAGTAACCAACTGCTTTCTGATTGTATTTGAAGCATGCTCCACAGGAGGAAACTCATGCATGGTACTTGGTCAAGAGCTCATGGCTGAGGAGGTCATAGGCCTTAGAGGAGAACCTACTACTGTTGTTTAGATAAATGGACATGGTGTCAAACTGCCTTCAAATACTTATGCTTGTTCCCATAGATCAGTGCCAAGTTCTGCTGCCAACTTGAGATGTAGCCTGTCCCCCTTGGACTGCTGCTGTGTCAGCTTCTGTGTGCTGGCCCTGGGGAAACACTTTCCTAGGCAGTTGCTTTTGGAGAGTAGTGAACCCCTTTGGCTTAAGCTTCTTTCCTTGAAAGAATTTAGATTTTCACAAGGTGGAGCCTCCACCAAGGGGTAGGGTCCTGCTCTTGAGATATTTCCTCCACTCTACCAGCACACACAGGAGGTTTCTCTAAAATGCTGATCTTTTCATCAATTTATAGCTCCTTTTTCCACCAACCTAAAGACCATCCATCCTGCCTTGACATTTTCTCTGCCAAACAAATCAGCCTATCACCTTTGAGTCTAGCTGCACTCAGGTTCTCAGGATGCAGGTGGAGTGCAGCCAGATCCTTTGCCAAAATATCACACAAATGACATGATCCCACTTTTAGACGGAGTTCTTGTTCTTCTCTGAAGCCTCATGAGCCAGGCCCCCACTGTCTGTTTCCCTAGTATTACTGTCTTCCAGGCTCCCACTAGCATGGCCCATTAAACTCTGATTCCAGCATTCAACAACTTCTCCGGACCAACACATCAAAAACTTCCACATTCCTCCCACAAAATAGTTCCAAAGCTTAAGAGCCACACAGACAAATTTATCACAGCAATAAGCCCCACTCCTCAGTATCAGTTTATGTGGTGGTTAGTTTTCAGTGTCAACTTGGCACAATTGGAATCACCCAAGAAGAGAGTCTCAGTGAGGGGCTGTCTAGGTCAGGTTGTCCTGTGGGCATGTCTGTTGGGAAGAACAAGGTATCAGTAAGAGAGAGGGGAATGAAAGAGGAAAATGGGGGGTGAAAATGACCAAAATTCAGTATATATATGCATATGAAATTGTCAATGATTAAAACTAAATGAATGAATAAATAAATTCTAACTCGGCTTATTAGAAAGGGCCCTAAATAATAAGAAATGCATTTTTAACATTAGAAAGGTTTTCTGAGTGATTTTTCAGAAGATTTTGTAGAGGCTAGAACAGGAGATCATATACTAACTTTCTTAAGAGAAGATTAAATTTCAGTTCTTCTCATAAAGGAATCAAGTCACATGTTTTATTCTTTCAAAGGGCTAAAGTGAGAGATTTCTTTACACAATGATTCCTAGATTTCCTGATGTTGGTTCCCAAATCACAATTATATAGGCCTATTTTTTCCATTTCTACATCTCTACATTTTGTACAAAATAGTTTAAATTTATTATTAGATAATCAGAGTAAGAGTAATTTAATGGAGTATGACTATTTGCTTTGAATATTTTAATATTCCCATCTTTGTCTTACTTGAATAATCACAAGTATTTGGTTTGTCTGTTTTCCACTCAGTTTTATAAAATACTACTACTACTACTACTACTACTACTACTACTACTGCTACAATAATAATAATAATAATAATAAAATGTTCAGCTTGTTGCACAAACCAACAATGCTTTACAATTATCCAAAGAAATCAGTGAATGAGGACATCATTACAAAAACTTTGTTAATCAAGAAATTTTTGAGATTTCCAATTTAGATGCAGGAAAAGAGAGTATGAGGCATCAAAGGAGAGGTTCAGGTCAAACTGACTTTTGATTTAAAAAAAATCACATGACAAGCTGTTGAAGGCGAAAATTAAGAATGTGGGTTAGCTGTGTGGTGGCAACTGACTTAGTTATGGAGCCCCAGTGTTACACCTAGTAGTACTGAGCCTTTGGTTTCCCTATGAAGGAGCCTTCCACTGAAAAATCTAGGTGTGATCAGTCCTGATTCTCTCCCGAGAGGAGATTCTATGGAGGCTCAGTGCAGGAGCAGATGGAGAATTTGGGGAGATTTTATAATCTAGGAACCTGTACAAAGGCCATAGCATTGGAGGGATCAATAGTTAGATTTCTGTGTGTAGTTTGATGGCAGTCACTTCCAATTTTCTGGAGTCAAGAAACTGTGCATTTCATCCTGTACAAAAGTCACCTCGAAAGGAATCAAAGACCTTAATGAAATGGTACTGGACTGGAGTCCATCAATAGATGACTAGATAAAGAACGTGAGGTACACAGACACAATGGAATTTTATTCTGCTGTGAGGAAATAAGAAATCATGACATCTGCAGGAAAGAGGATGGAGTTAGAGATCATTAAGTGAAATAAGCTAGATTTAGAAAAACAAATACCACCTATTTTTTTCTCATATACAGAATCTGAGTTTAAATTTATGTACACTGCTGTGTACACATGTCTCTCTTGCTCTCTCTCCTTCTCTCTCTCCATCTCTATGTGTGTGGCATGAACATAGAGAGAACTATGAGAGGGGGGGAATAAGAGAGCGAGAGAGTAATGAATGTATGTGAAATGAATTCAGAAGGAGGGACTCTGGAGGGAGGAAGAGTGTCATTAGGGGACGGGGAGGAAGGAGGAAGGTATCTGTAGCGGAGCAAATAAGGGCAAAGTATGATGAAATACATGTACGAAATGAATATGTTTAAGGAAAACCATTACTTTGTATGCAAAAAAGATATGATGATGATAATAAATAATAATAATCATCTTGAACTCAGTTGTTAAAGATGATAAATCATTCATCAAGAAGTCAGACTGGGGACTAGAGAGATGGTTCAGTGATTAAGAGCACTTACTGCTCTTGCAGAGGACCTGGGTTTGATTCCCAGAATCCACAAGACAGCTAACAACAGTCTGTAACTCCAGTTACAGAGGACGGGATGCCCTCTTCTGACCTCTGAGGGCTTGCATGTGAGTGGTGCGCTTATGTACAAACAGGCAAAACAACCATACACATAAAATATAAAAATAAATAAATAAATAGGGCTGGAGAGATGGTTCAGCATTTAAGAGCACTGGCTGCTCTTGTAGAGGACCTGGGTTTGATTCCCAGCACCCACATGGCAGCTAATGGACATCTATGACTGCAGTTCCAGGGGATCCTATACCCTCTTCTGACTTCCACAGGCATTGCATGACATGGGTGCACCCACCTACATGTAGGTATTATACATACACATAAAATAAAAATAATAAAAAAAATAAATAAATAAAATTTAAGATATCAGTCTGTGGTCTTCAAAATGGCTTGGTGAATAAAGGATTTACTATCAAGGCTGATGAATCAAGTTTAATCCTTGGAATACACATAGCAGAAGAACTGAGTCTTTTAAGTTGTTCTCTGAGTTACAGAGAGAAGGAAAGAGAGAGAGACAGAGAGACCCAGAGACACAGAGAGAGACATAGAAACAGAGACAGAGAGACAGAGACAGGGACACAGACACAGACACAGATTAATGTAAAAAAATTAAAAAGAGGCCTTGGGTCTCTGCCCCTGCCTTGCCGAGAACAAACCAGGTCTCCAGAGGCTGCAGCATCTGAAAGACAGGGTAAAGGAGCATCACTTAGGTTTGATTTTCGCAACTGCCCCATTCTTCATTCCAAATTCATCAAAGTCTTATCTTCACCCCTGGAAATCAGTAAAGGTACGGACAGGTGGCTACTGTAATGTATGTTTTCTGACACCAAAGGACTTAACAGGATCAAGGAATAAGTATTTATCCATAAAATCATGTAAATATTTATTACGGCACCTAAAATGAATTGATAACAAATGCTGACTAACACATAGCAAAGGACCACGAGACTGAGATGGAAACCATTTTCTAGTCTGTTTATAGGCACAGCTAGTGTAGACATGTATGAATAGCAGGGACTGGGCAGCTGGAGCACAGTCTGCCTTGGTCAGACATGTGGCCTAGAGACAAATGAATGCACTCAGGTTTGATGTGGATTTTTTCCCTTGGATCTCAGGACCACTGGATTAATTCTGATCTTTGAAATATACATTCCCTCATAGGACCATTCCTTTATTCTTTACTTTTTACTTTCTCTCTCTCTCCCTCTGCCCTACTTCCTTCCTAACATGCCCCCTCTTTTAATCAATGCCTTATTTGAGTGGAGCAGAACTTTCAGACTTCCCTGTCTCCAACCTATTGCATTTTTTGTGATGAATTTGGAATTTGTATAAACACTGAATGTGACAGGCTTGCCACATCTAGGGGAAAACACCGCCATTTCTTTTGGCTTCTCTAGATTTCTAGTGCATCCCTAAAGCTTAAAGGAAGGGTTTTGAATGAAACTGCCCTGTTGGCCAGCCTCAGGGAGTCTGTGTTGAGTTAGGGGATGTAACAGAACCTGACAGTAGACAAGTTTGATGTGGTTTGAAGTTTCATTGTGAAACTTCCGTGCAGTTCTGCTTTTTACCCACTTGTGTCCCAGGAAAACAACCAAAACATTCACTGCAGCTTCTGCCAACAATCTGCTTAGAATGACACAAATACACAATTAGAATTTAAATATTCTACATTGTAAGTAGATGTAACTTACCTCAAGATGTTGAAATTGAATTATTTATTCATAAGTCTAAAACTTTAAAAAAACCCTTTTCTTCAATTGTGACCACACACACACACACACACACACACACACACACACATTTTATATGCGTACTACAGTTATTCTTTTGGAAATAAAAATCATGGAAGTCTTCCATGGAAGATTTATTCTAGGGCCTTCCTTAGATGCTAAAATCTGAAGATGCTCAGATACCATAAAATACCATAATATTTGCAAAAAGTCCCCTGTATATATCCTCACATACACTTTTAAACCATCCTAGATTATTTAGTTTACTTATGATATTTAATATAAGGAAAGTGCTACATGATGCATTTTTTTCAAGTAATTTTCATTGAATGCATTTCCTCCCTCCAACTGATTGAGTGCAAAAATAGGAAACCATAGATATGAAGGACTGTTTATGTATAACATCATGAATTTGCTTAAAGCATGTACACTAAAACAAAAAATTGGGTGTTTTAATTAATTTATTATATAGCAGTTTATATTCATTATAGAAAAATGGATACTACAAAAACTTGAAAGTAGGAAATATATATGGAGCAATTTCTTCACTCTATTGACACCTAATATTGTATTAGGTGCTGGGAAAAACTCATGGATCACAGGACATGGATTGTATCTTTTAAGAGAGGTACATAAATACTATATTTTAAATAAGTTTAATAGAGGGCAAGAGGCATGCATAATTGAGCAGTCCAGGTCAAGGTGTTGTCTGGTCCATCACTGACTTTGTTGATACTGCAAGGTGGTCTGATGAAGTCCTTATAGCTGTTGTCACTTGAAGGGATCAGTCTGGTTCCTACAAAATGATCATTTCTTCTCAGCCTTACCTCATGGATAGCTGTCCTCCTCTTGGCCAGGGTCTGTCCTATGAAGCTTTGCTCTCTGTGCCTTCAGCAAAGTACAGGCTATGGACAGACACAGAACAAAGGCGGGGATGTCAGGCTTGGATTCTGCTTTCAGTTCCCTGTGGCCCAAATGAGGAGTCAAAGCTTTTTAGCAAAATCAGATTCTGTGTTTATTTCATGTCATACATAAATGAATCATTCCAAATTTCATAAAATGTACAGCCACACAAAACAGAGCCTTTTTGAAAGTTATTTTGAATAAAAAGTTGAAAGACAATTTTAACAAAACGAGTCCAGCCAGTATTGCCCCCTACTAATGGGATCAAACCCAGGTCCTTGTGAATGTGAGGTTAGCACTCCACCACTGATCACACTCTCAGTCCCACACAGCTTTTACTAGGTATATTAAGTCACAAAATGGTCATGAATAAAATTAGGAGTCCAAACTCAATTGGTTTAGCATGTCTTATTATGTGTGATTACTGGCAGACTTCCCATTGGTGTTAGGTAATCAGAACCAGGTTTCTAAAACTTCCAAATAATTGTGCTGGGAACTATACAAAAGAAGCCAAGCTGTGAGACCATATACCCATGAATTTAACCTAGGGTTTAGCAGAATATGAGCATTCCAGTTCTTACATGGAGTACTTGAGGAAACTGGACAGAAGGGAGAATCTGGTAGTCATTTAAGTAATTCTGGCTGTCTTCTACTAACAAAGTAAAACTAGACAGCTTTTAATTCCTTCATATTTTTATACTTCCATGTGCATATAAGGCTTATAACAAAACCAAAACTAATTTAATACTATTGCCTTCATTCACCCATCTGCCTACCTACTTATCTATTCCTCAGTAAATATTTATTATGTATCTATTATGAAGTTAAGACCTTTGCTGGTCCCAGTATTAACAAATGTCTTAGTTGAAAAATTATTACATGTCACTGGGATATGAGTTTATAAAATAGAATGAATCTTCTATGGGAAACTCAAGTTTTATTTACAGAAATGAATGAGTTTAAATTTAAAGGACAAACAGCCCTCGCTGTTCAAAACGGAAGACTGTTTTTTTTTGTTTTTTTTTTTTTGTAAGGAAAAGCAACGCTCCAAAACTACTATGAAATTCTGAGTTACATCTATTACCAACCAACAAACAAAAACCCTTCCTTTCCACGGTAGGGGTATCAGTAGTGTTTGTTTCTGACTCTTACTGTGGTTTATTCCATCATATGATGAGTCACATTTTTCTTTTGTTACTAACAAAGGTTCAGAGAAACATGGTGGTATGTTTTACATAAGTTTTTTAAACTTTTAAAATTTATTTTTATTTCACATGTATGAGTGTTTTGCCTGCACGTATGTAAGTTTACCACGTGTGCAATGCCCACAGGAATCAGCAGAGGGTGTCAGAGTCCCTGGAACTAGTTACGGATGGCTGTTAGCTACCATGTGGGTGCTGGGAACCAAACGCAGGTCCTCTGTAAGAGCAGTCAGTGCTTTTAACCTCTAAACCATCTCTCTACTCTGCTTTATATAAGTTTTAAAAAATGCCCTCCAAACTAGCAACAGAGTCTTGGTGAGAGTCAATTACACATTGCTAATTCCATAGGCACAAGGAACTCAGTCTAATGAGGCTAAAATCTAAGTCGTTGCCTATGAAACAGACTTCTTAAATTCTCTCTTCTGACTTAAAAAGCCACCATCTACCTAACTTCTTAAGCCAGAAACTGGGTACTTATCTAGGTCTTGTCTTTTAAAAAATATATTTATTATTTTTTGTTTTATGTGTATGAATGTACTGCCTGACTGTTTGTACATGCACCCATGTTTTGCAGTGCCTGCGGAGGACAGAAGAGGGAGTTGGATCCTCTGGAACTGGAGTTATAGACGGTTGTTAGCCTCCATGTGGGTGCTGGGAATCAAACCTGGGTCTTCTCTAAGAGCAGCCGGTGTTCTTAACCACTGAGCCATCTCTCCAGCCGTAGGCCTGTCTTTTTTGACACTCCTCACAGTTTTAGGTCATCAAGTTTTATTACTTCTATTTTTTACAACAGGCCTAAGATCTTAATTTCATCCCCACTGCTGTGGGCCAGTGCCTTCATCTTATGTGGACTGTTGTGAAGACTTCCTGGATGACTTCCTGCACTGGACTTTGGAGTTCTAATTCACAGCTCCTTAAACTCTGGGGTGCAACCCCATATGGGGCTGTGTAACTGAATGTGGGACCACGAAAAATTTTTTTACAACAGTAGAGGTTTATAAATGCACAATGAATTCATAATAATGAATAACCAAAAATGAATTCAAAATGCCTAATGAATTCGAGGTGTTTCTGGCAGTGCTCACCCATGTTGTATGATGTGACTTCATTGCAGCCTTGGTTCTAAGTACACACTATGCACACTTTCCACTGTGCATAGCACCAGGCCACAGATTGCTGCTGAAACACTGGACTCAGATTCAAGACTGCAATATTTTTACCCTATAAAGTTTTCTTCAATTAAATAAAGGTTTAATTACAGAAAACGAAGACTTTTCCTACTTTCATTCTTCAGCATATAAGCTTTCAAATTAGTATGTCTTTGGGTTATATTCAGAATATTGGATTTTAAAAAGTGGTTTGAATTGATAACTTGGTTTATAAAAAATAGCTAAATGAATTTTGACTTCAGATGAGGATAGATTTTTCTACATTTTCTAAAATGTTTCTGATCTTGGTTTTGCCATTTTTACTAGCTATGTATGCAAGGTAGTGTTCTCAGCATTGGCATTTATAAAACCCAAATATCAGTCAACTCTGAAGAAAATATTGAAGATGCTCTGTGTTCTTCAATACCAAATATTCAGCCAAGGGGCTAGAAAGATGACTCGGCAGGTAATATGCTTGCTGTGTAAGCACAGGGACCTGAATTTGGATCCTCAGCGCCCATGTGAAAACGCCAGGTGTGGTGGTGTGGGTTTATAACCCCAGCACTGAGAGGTGGTGGTGGACACAGGAGGAACTCAGGGGCCCGCTGGCCAGCCAAAACAGCAAAGCTCCCGGTTCAGGGAGAGACCCGCTTCTCAGAAAAATACTGTGGTGAACTGTAGAAGTCACTTGATATCAACTTCTGGCCTCCACATGTACATGCGCAGGAGAGGCACCTGCACCCACTTGTGTACACACACACACACACACACACACACACACACACACTATTCAGCCAAGATTTAATTCTTTATGTAAAACTAGGCAAGCACATCCATTTCATTGGTATGCAAACTTTCCTTCATTTTTAATAAGTAATAAAATTATAGGTATACCAAAGAACTATTTTTAAATGAAATTATAATTCATTATAAACGTTTGATTTGCATAGCTATTTTATGTATCTCTACATTCAGGGTCACATAAAAATTTCTTGGGCAAAAACAGGCCACAATTGGAAAAAGCTTACGAAGCCCTGTTCTGGAGTGTGTGCAGAGGCTCACCTGTTTCTAACTGTACTTGTGTAACCTCCTTTCTGAAATCTCTAAATGGGTTCTCATACATGACAGTCTTCATCATCTGTTCTTAACTATTCTTTCCAGGCCCATCTCTGCAAGGACTGTATGCTGCCAAATGTGATTGCATATCTGAACCATGCATGCTCTTCTTCTGTCTCCCGGCCCCTTTGCCTACAATGTCATGACATCTCTGTATGCCCCCACTTATCCCCAGGGCCTATCTCAGGCAGCAGCTCCCCTCAGGAATCTCGGAATCCCCAGCTAGTCCCTTTGTTGTCTTTGCTGGGCTGCTCTTGGCTTACTATGGGATTCCTGTTGAATATGTTCCATGTGCCCTGTGTCCTTAGAGGCTGACTTTGCACAGCATTAACAGGTTTCCCTGCCTGCTAACTTTCTGGTGGGTTGGAATGGCCGGAAGCCCTAGAAGAAACTTGGAGGGGAATATTTTCCTAGCTTCCTCTCTTCCAGACTTTGGATCGGCAGAGACCGCATTAACCTACTAAAACAGCATTTCTACCAGTGGCCCTCTTCTACACATTTCTTTCTGGATTTTGGTGATAATCTCTTCAGGACTAGAGAGGCTGAGTGTTGGTACTTTATTATCCCTCACTATGTATACCTTCATGAATAATTTATTAGACCCTCTTTAATTGCTCATTTTATTTATTTTTTAATATTTTATTTATTATTTTACTTTATGTGAATGAGTGTATTGCCTGCATGTATGTGAGTGCACCTGTGTCGTGCAATACTGCGGAGGTCAGAAGAGGGCTTCGGATTCCCCTGGAACTGGAGTTAAGGACGGCTTGTAGCTGCCATGTGGGTGCTGGGAATTGCACTCTGGTCCTCTGCAAGAGCAGTCAGTGCTCTTAACTGCTGAGCCATCTCTCCAGGCACTGTTCATTTTATTTTTATTTTATGTGTATGAGTGTATTGTCCGCATGTATGTAAGTATGCCTGTGTCATGCAATGCTTGTGGTGGTCAGAAGAGGGCATTTGATGCCCTGGAACTGGAGTTACATACGGTTGTTAGCTGCCATGTGGATGCTGGGAACCCAACATGGATCTTTTGCAAGAGCAAACAGTGCTCTTAACTGCTAAGCCATATCTCCAGCCCCTAATCATTCTTTTTGCACATGCTGTTTCCTACCATGACTGTCCCACTCCTGTGGTTCCATTTAATATCGCTTTAATTGTACTTAATACATTGTATTCCAAATATCATGGCTTTTCTGTTTCTCTCATCAAGTTCCCTAAAAGTAGGTCTGAATCCAGGAGCAAAGGGCATTGTGGCTATGTCAGAAACCACATTTCTTTGCCAGGAGGGCTTTGCAGAGGGTAGGATGTGCAGAGGCCAGGGCAAGGAGAACTTCTGCATGTGTAGAACGTCATAGACATGGGAGTAATCTTTGAGGTTTTTTTTTGTTACAGATGTAATTATCTCATGTCTGGCAGAAAGTAGTTCATGTAGAAGACATTAGCTTTGATTTCAAACTGGCTTTGGAAATCCACTTTGCAACTTACTAGCCATGCAACACTGGGCAAACCATCCTTGCAGCAAGGGAACTATGGTCTAGCTGTTTTTAGACCATTCTCTTCTGTGAAGACGTCATCTGCTTCTCAGAAAGGTTACCGTTCACTGCTTCTTATAGACTTACTTATGCCTAGCCCACGGCCTCCTCTTCCAGTTTTGAACTATACCTGCTTTTTATCCTCCAGACATCAGATACAGTTATCTGATAGCATGTGACTATCGAGAAATGTGATTATTCCTCTTCTTTAATTTTTCCTGTTTTTCGAGTTTGAGATTGTATCTCAATTAACTATTTCCTTAGTTACTGATTGACTTCATGGAATCCAGCTTCATTGACATAATTTGTGAACTTTGGCTACCTCTAGCATCTATTCGAACCACAGTAGCTTGTCAAATTGCCCTGATATTTTTATTCTCTTCCAAAACTACTGAAGCTTATTACCAATGGTCATTTCAAAGTGCGTCAGCTGTTTTAGTCTGTGAGTAGAGTTATTCAAATGTAACACATACTTCCTTGACCATGCAAGCCTCTATGTTTTGTACTGGTAGCATGCATTTCTGGGAATGCTCAGTGGAACTGTCTGAATCCTAAGCAATAAAGAAATAGCTGTTTATAAACCAAAATACAGAAGCAAATACTTGAAAAAGACCTCAGCAAGGCCCAGCTTTGCAAAACTTGACTTCTGTCGTATCACAGGACAGCTTCCTGTTGACATGAGTCCATTTATTCCTCTTTCCATGGTTTTCCTATTCCAACGAGCCAAGTTCCTTCCCATTGTCAGACTACTGATGCACAAATTCAGAAACTATTTGCTCTAGTGTACTAAGTAATAAGCATCAGTGACAATTTGCATGCCTTTATGTAGGACTTCAAAGTTCTTAGACTTTTTTTTTATAAACTGCTCTTTCTCTCACTGCATTTGAGCTCTAGAGCAGAAGATCTGGCATGAATGATTTTTAGACTACTAGAACAATTATTTTCTGGTTGTTTTTTTTATTATTTTTATTTTATGTGTATGAGTGTATTGCCTGCATGTATGTGAGTGCACATGTGTCATGCAATGCTGTGGAGGTCAGATGAGGGCTTTGGATTCCCCTGGAACTGGAGTTAAGGGCGGTTCATAGCCACCACGTGGGTGTTGAGAATTGAACCCGGGTCCTCTGCAAGAGCAGTCAGTGCTCTTAACCGCTGAGCCATCTCTCCAGCCCCATCTCTCTTATCATCCTTGTATGTTTCTGCCTCTAAGGCCATCACTAATTGATTAGTTAATTCAACTAATATTTATTGATTATCCCTCTCTATTAAGCCCTGAGTTAGAAATACTGTACAAAAAGATAAATATGGCATAGCCCTTGCATTTAAGCAAGGGAGAAAGATGTAAAATTAACAAGAAAAAATGTCAAATATTGTCATACAGATTTATATAAAAAGCTGACAGAAGACATCAGAAGGGGAGATTCCTTCTGTCCCAAGATCTGTGGTGGTTCAGGCTTCAAAGAAGAGGCAATCATACATAAAACAGTAAACAATAAACAAAATCTTGAAATACAAGCTGTTTTAAAAATCGATCATATGGGGCTGAAGAGATGATTCAGCAGTTAAGAGCACTGGCTGCTTTTGCAGTGGACCTGGGTGTGATTCCCAGCACCCACATGGTGGCTAACAACCATCCCTAATTCCAGTTCCGACCTTTTTGGGCATTGCACGACATGGGTGCACTTACATATATGCAGGCAATACACTCATACATAAAATAAAAATAACAAACAAAATATTTAAAACATCGAATCTATAATAAACTTTTCTTTTGAACATGCGGAGGTGATAGGACAAGAGGGCTGGTTGTGAAATCTAACAAACAGAATAGAGTGTCACAACTTCAAAGAGGTTGGAAATCACTGTCTGAGTACTTAGACATTTAAGTCTGAATTTTTCAGCCCCTAGTGCATGGCATGTCCAGGTAATGGATGCCATGAGAGACTTGGGCCACAGAAGAACCACCAAAGGGTTTAGTAGGGCTGCTCACTTACTTACCTTTATTTTAATCATGGTAAGGCAACGACACGGTGTCAGAGTCAGTAGCCCCACTTTGGAAATAGCTACATTTTAAGGTTGATACTTGACTGGTATTCACAAACACTTTCTTTTGAGGTGCTGGGGATTGAACCCAGAGCCTTGTACATTCTGGGCAGATACTTCATTGCTCAGCTACAATCCCCAAGCCCTGAGGTTGCCATCACTATGCCTATATGAGTTTTAAAGGCTGTTTTTGTTTGTTTGGTGTATTTTCTTCTTTTTCATTATTACATACTAAAAAGCTTTGCTTGAGTTCTTTTTAAAAAGCAACCAGGTTAGAAGAGGGAACATGCACAGTTTCCCCTGTAGCTAATATTGACTTGACTTTACAGGATCGCAAGCCTGAAAGCCTCTGTTTATTCATGAAACAGATCCAGACTATTGGTCCATTTGGATTCATTTCCAACTTTCGCAGTTCAGACTGTTCAGCCAGTTTAGCTCTGGGCCTCTCAGGTGAATTGACTTACAAGTGTTGTAGCAAAGGCCACAGCACCACTGTTATGAAAGAAACCCATGCCCTGGAACACAGCCCCATGGACTAGAGCCGCTCGGCAGAAGAGCGTGTCCACCGCCTACCCTCAGGAGTTAGCCCTGGTTCTGCCTTTTTCTCCAACCATCTGGATGTCAAAAGTGCTAATAAGCAACTGACTTGCTGGTAGAATCAATTCAGTCTTCTGATTCTGTTCTGGAAAGCCTTATAATGAAAGAAACACTGTCAACAGAGAACAAAAACATTTCTGAAGTTTTGAGGTCCTATCAGTCTTGTCATGAGATGCATACTGGCAAGAATGGATGCTGAAGGCTTAACTTTTTTAAGTGAAAGAAGTCCTGTTTACATCTTGTCCCAATAATCCCCTTAAAAGTAGCAAGTGTGAATTCCTTCTTATAAGGTCTTATTTCGGAACTTATTTCATGGCTCCCTCTAACAATTACTGGGAACGTTTTATGAGATCTGGAGTTCCCTGAGAGTTATCAAAATCATTTAAAATTTGACCACTAAGCCAATGACAGAGGACAGAAGCTGTGAGTCCTCTCCAATCAGAGTGTTATACATGCAGAATGATGCTTGTCATATAAAGACACATGTGCATGTGTTCTAATACTGCACAATGTTTTTAAATTTTTCGGTACCAGCTCTTATACCAATCTATGTCAGAAATTTTAAAAAATGTGAATTTTTATTTATCAGAGACAGGGTCTTGCCATGTAGCCCAGGCTAGCCTTAAACATGAGATTATCCTGTGTTAGCCTATTAAATGCTGGTTTGTTTATTTTTATTTAGAAACAGGCATTTAGGTGACAGAAAACATTTTTGTGAGATGGTTAGTGTACAAACATGTTCACTCATTTCAAAACCATACTTGATTTTATTATTTGTGAAAAACTATGATTTAATGAGATTATCTTCAATATAGCAATGCTAGTAGTGAATTGACTTGCAGTAACCACCTTTTCACTCAACTGAGTTAAATGTCCATTTCTATATGCAATTTCTTTCTAGATTTACCATTATTTTTCTTTTTAGTTTTTCTTGGAAGCTTTATAGTCTCAAGTGAAACATTCTGGGGCTAGAGAGATGGTGCAGCAGTTAAGAGCACTGGCTGCTCTTGCAGAGGACTTGGGTTTGGTTCCCAGCATGCACACGGTGGCTAACAACAGTTCATAACTCCAGTTCCAGGGGATCTAATGCCCTCTTCTGACCTCCATAGGCACAGCTCAGCATGGGTGCACTTACATATACAGGCAATGCACTCATACACATAAAATAAATAAATACAATATATTAAAAAAGAAAAAAATCCAAATATTTTGACTTTAAAGTCCAACACACATCTCTCATATTTCTTTTAAGCCTCTGATCAAGGAGTCAGCCTAATGTCTCATCTCCTTATCATCACTGATGGTTCTCTGTGATGTGGAAAAATGCAATTGACAAGGCTTACTGAGTGCTTTTTACGAGCCAACTACTACTGTAAATCCTTTAAACTAGTAACTATTTAGTAATACATAACCCTACGAGCTGTGGTGAGATCATCTAAATCTACCCAAATCAGTAGGCACCTCCCTGAACTTCATATTTACTAATTTCATTATAGTGTGTCAGCTAAATGTTAAGCAATGTTCTGTGCACTCTGGATAAATCATGTTTAAGACTGGGTATCTCCTTTGACTTTTAGGAGTTCAAGGTCAAGCAGTTAGTAGCTCCTACTGCATGTTTTGCTAGACATTGTGTAACTGATAAAGTGGATGAATAAGGCCTCAGGCACACAGTATGTTGCAACTGATATGGTGTGTTATTTTCTATTCTAGTAAGAAGAATCAGGAACAATTCACATTCCCATGAGTCAGACAAGAATATCCATTCACCTTTTTGCATCAGGTCTATATTAATTCTCCTGCTCTTTCTCTGAATACACTTTGAAGAGAGGTGGATTGCCCAGATAGTCTGCTGATAGGTTACAATGAGGGCACTGTGCTGATTTTCAGTATTCATGATAAGGCCTTGATGAGCTATGGCATTCCAGAAGGTTGGAAATGAATCCTGTGACGATTTGGGGATTTGACATTTTGGTGAAGTTTTTAGGGACCTAGAGGCCAAGATATGAAAAGATACCCCTATAAGGCAAAATTAAAGTATTTATAACTTCTGTTCACTATCACAAAGAAGGGAATAAAGTACCTAACAGGCCTCTTTGTGTTCTTGAGGCAACACATTCTAAATCTATAAATACTGTTCCATAAACTGTGACGTAGAAAGTTACCATCCTTGAGTGAGGAGGTCTGCCACTAGGGCCATAAAGTCCAGCAGCTCTTATTGGGTTGGATGTGTTGACAGTGGAAAAAGATGCAGTTTTTCTTTTTTTTTTTTTTTTTTGAGACAGGGTCTTACTATGTAGGCCAGGCTGGCCTTGAACTCGGAGATCCACCTGCCTGTCTCCTGAGTGCTGGGATTAAGGATGGGCACCACCACATCCAGCCAAGATGCAGTGTTTTTTTTGTTGTTGTTGTTTAAACATGCGTATAAGATGTTTTGATCAAATCCATGCCCTCTCTCCCCTCCAACTCATCCCATATCTCCCCACCACTTTTTCCTGACAATTTGTGTACTCGTTCTTCTTTCCTTTTTTCCTCTCTCTCTTCCTTCCTTTTCTTTTTTTTAATGGGGCTTTTTGTTACTCTAATATTCCCCCCTCTGAAGAGGTAACCCTAAAATCTTTTAGGAATTAGATTAAGTGCTCCCAAATACTTTCGACATTTTTGACCTTTGGAACAGAGTGTGCTGCTAAGAGGCCCAAGGACATTTTGACTTTTAGCCAAGAAACTGGCTACTTTTCTTTGGAGTCTTTTTACCCTAACTGCCTAGCCAATTCCTACCTTCTATTCTTATCAGTCCATCCTCTGAAGAGGTTACCCAAATTATCGATAGGGAATCAGGACACAGACTGCTCTGGCTTCTTCCATGCTGAACAGGGATGCAGGGTGAGGCAATTAGGGTGCCCCTTCAGTGGGTCTATCTAAAAGACTCCAAAATTGCATAAATTTATATGTAGGGAGAAAAGAAGGTCCTTGACTGGTGAATAGGGGATGTGAACCATCCTCTGAAGAGGTTACCCAAATTATCGATAGGGAATCAGGACACAGACTGCTCTGGCTTCTTCCATGCTGAACAGGGATGCAGGGTGAGGCAATTAGGGTGCCCCTTCAGTGGGTCTATCTAAAAGACTCCAAAATTGCATAAATTTATATGTAGGGAGAAAAGAAGGTCCTTGACTGGTGAATAGGGGATGTGAAGGAGAAGTAAAGGGTAAAGGC